>NC_060120.1:155502019-155823519 GCF_021461395.2 Schistocerca americana | reverse complement strand
AAGCAAGCGATATTACTCTGATACAATGTTTGTATCCGTGCATCCCTGCACCCACTCTCTCTGACAATGATGACCCTGTAAACATGTCAACAAACAATAGGCACGTCACTGTCCAGTGGAAAAGTCATGTTTCACAAGTTACAACTGTCCCAGGCAGATTTTATGTTTCTTACTTTAACCTTAATGAATTAACGTATCATTACAATTTAAAATAATCTCACACAGTGTCTATTCCGTTGCTATTACAAACATAACATGAACAGTATAACCACTGGCTTTTCTGTTTACTGGCTTTAAGCTTAGCGTAAAAATTTGATATCTCAGTGGAGAAACTGAATTTTATTTGTTAGGATGTTTAAAATGAAACGCTAACCCACACTTTAGAGTATTTTTTTCTAAATCTAACTAAAAAGGAAACGTTGACACAGTACCAGTCTCTGTAAACTAGCTATTGTCGTTACCAAGAAGGTAAAAATACGAACGTTATCCATGTGATTATTCCACTCGTTATTGGAATTTAAAAGCTATTGTCCACCATTTTCAGCACGAAACATCCATACTTACGCTTAAGGTATTTATTTTGGAATATGGTTGTGTTTACGGTACTCGGGGAAGTAAATATTACTCTAACACTGACGTATGTGGAGCATATGTTTCACTGCTGTAGCTTTTATATCCTATTTTTTGGTTGTGTCAGCCTACATCGCATGGCTAATTTGTTGCTGGAGGAAATAATAAAAATATTTCTCCATTTTGCAACTTTTCGTATTACTGTCGCAGGCCTGGGCAAGTGGGATAACGGTGGTATACATGTTGAGACTGTGCGACTCCGGTAATGTGTAGTCACCTAAATTTTTAAACATTTTCGCAGGAGTATGAAATCGCTTGGGATATCCACCGACATTAATACATCCGCTGCGTGAATCAAGGTATTTCCGTGACGACGTCGGCTCCCTTGCGCTACAAATTACAGAGGACGGCCATATTAATTCTCGGCAGCTGATTTATGCGAAGTTCTTTTTGCCTTATTTCCCGTTTCTGTGCCATTGAAACTTGCTACTATCAGTGAATCTCAATTTCCCTCAGCTAAATTAAACGTATACAGACCAACAGCGGCAGGAGAAAAATGAGTTACCTGAATGTAAAGTAGGTTACGAAGGCCGCACATAGAGGAACAGCTGGTCAAAACGTGACATTAATTTCCGGTTTTGTAATGTGATTAGTTTGATGCTGCGTACCTGTGTCTTAGTCACTTCATCACATTTTGTCTACTACTAATGAGACATTGCAGTATTGTATAATCATTATTGTGATAGGCAACTGCCCTCCAGAACAGTCGAATTAAATAATTAACAATCCGGTAGTTTCACTTGTACGTCGGTTTCTTTTCCTTAATATCTTTTAATTATCGATTAGTCATCAAGTACTCGCAAAATCTGATATCTGCAATATTTTTGTATCTCTAAAATAAATTTTCCTTGTGAATAATAGGTCGTAAACGTGCTGCTGCTACTGCATCTACATCTACCTTCTGCAAGCAGCCTTAATCAGTATGGTGAACGGAACTAATATCGTTTCTCCCTTTAATCAAATGAGGCTATATGACAGCAGAAAAACCTTTTCAAATCAAAACAACATGTATAATGTATACACTGATGAGCCAAAACATTATGACCACTTGCTTAACAGCGTGTTTGTTCGCCTTTGGAACAAAATAATTCACTGACTCTGCACATCCGGAATCTGACAGTTTGCTGGTAGGTTTGTGGAAGTATATGGTACTAGGTGTCTACGCACAGCTCGTTAATTCTCGTAAAAACGGGCCGCTGATTTGCGTACGCTGTGATGGCACCCTATAGCAACCCAGATGGGTTCCCTAGGATTTACCTAAGGCGACTCTGGTTGTCAAGACATCAACGTAATTTTACCATAATGCTCCTCAACCCATTGTAGCGCGGTTCTGGCTCAGAGACACAGACAACTATACTGCTGAAGGACGACATCGCCGTTTGGGGTAGACACCATGTATGACGGAATGCATGTCATTCGCAGCTGTCAGCGTTTCTTCGATTACTACCGCTGGTCCCATGTAAGCGCGGGAGAATGTATCCGATAGTATAGTACTGATGCCACCATCCTGTATCCGTGGTGCGCTGCGCTTTCGAGTGTTTGAGGGGACGATCAGCGACCTAGTGTAGCAAAAATGTGATTTATGCAAGAGCCGACACGTTTCCACTGATCGACGATCAAATCCCGATGGTCCCTTGCCCACTGCAATCATAACTGACGATGTAACTGGGTCAACAAGTGCACACGTAGGGGCGGTCTGCTGCAGAGTTCCATATTGAAAAATGTGCGATGAACAGTGTACTCCGAATCATTTGGGCGTGCACCAGCATTGTGCTCTTTCGTTAGAAATGCCACAGTTCACCATCTATTCTACAGAGTGATCAAAAAGTCAGTATAAATTTGAAAACTTAATAAACCACGGAATAATGTAGATAGAGATGTAAAAACTGACACACATGCTTGGAATGACGTGGGGTTTTATTAGAACAAAAAAGAAAAGTTCACAAAATGTCCGACAGATGGCGCTGGACGGCAAAACGTCAGTGACTGAGCATGACCATCGTGTATAAAAGGAGATGTAATGAGAGAGAGAATCTTTTTACCTCCATTATCTCCCGTTACTCTATTTTATGTTCCCCTTTTTTATCGCCTTATATATGTAACATTCTATTCTTGATTTAGTTGTCAAGTCACTCGGCTGAAGGGCGGCGGATTGTGCTGCTGACAACCCTCCCCAGCCCATATGGGGCAGGGGAATGAAATCACAATAAAGAAAAAAAAAAAAGAGAGAGAGAGAATCAGATGCGCCAGCAGTCGCAGCATGTTGACGTTAGCTGAAAAGGCGCTTTTAGTGAAGGTGTATTATCAGAATGGGGAATGTGCTAGTTCAGCGTTAGGATCCTGTCGCCATAGGAAGGGGATTCGAACGGTAAAGGTCCGTTGACAAATGCAGCTGTGGCGAGAATGATTTCGAAGTTCGAACCTACGGGTTGTTTACACGATAGACCCCGTAGTGAACGACCGAGCACAAGGCGTAATGCTGCTGAGGCAGTTCAGGAAGAAATGGAAACTGTAGCGGGTTCGTCTATGCACGGGGAAGTCAGCGCTTGTGCAGTCGCACGTCGCACCGGCATTCCATACGGTACTGTTTGGTTGGTCCGATGTTATCCGTACAAAATCCATCGGCATTATGAACTGTTACCTGGCGATTTAGTGAAGCGGAGGGCATTTGCGGTGTGGGCGTTTCGAAAGATGGCGGAAGATGACGATTGGTTGAGTAACGTGTTGTGAACCGACGAAGCTCATTTCACGCTCCGAGGGTCTGTCAACGCCCACAACTGCAGAATCTGCGCTACCGAAAATCCTAGAACTGTCGTGGAAACTCCATTGCACGACGAGAAAGTCACGGTATGGGTTGGATTCACCAGATCTACCGATATCGGGCCTTTTTTCTTCGAGGAAATGCGTGATCCGGGTTTTGTAGCTGCTACCGTGACGGGTGAGAGGTACGCTGATATGTTACAGAATCGCATCATACCCAGCCTGGCTGATATACACCGGCTGGAACGTACGATGTTAATTCAGGATGGCGCTCCACCCCACGTTCCTAGACGCGTGAAAGATCTCTTGCAAATGGTTCAAATGGCTCTGAGCACTATGGGACTTAACATCCGTGGTCATCAGTCCCCTAGAACTTAGAACTACTTAAACCTAACTAACCTAAGGACATCACACACATCCATGCCCGAGGCAGGATTCGAACCTGCGACCGTAGCAGTCACGCCGTTCCGGACTGAGCGCCTAGAACCGCTAGACCACCGCGGCCGGCAGATCTCTTGCGCGCGTCGTTTGGTGATGATCATGTACTCAGCCGCCACTTCCGTCATGGTTGGCCTCCAAGGTTTCTAGACCTCAGGCAGTGCGATTATTGGCTTTGGGGTTACCTGAAGTCGCAAGTGTATCGTAATCGACCGACATCTGTAGGGATGCTGAAAGACAACATCCGACGCCAATGCCTCACCATAACTCCGGACATGCTTTACAGTGCTGTTCACAACATTATTCCTCGACTACAGCTGTAGTTGAGGAATGATGGTGGACATATTGAGCATTTCCTGTAAAGAACGTCATCTGTGCTTTGTCTTACTTTGTTATGCCAATTATTGCTATTCTGATCAGATGAAGCGCCATCTGTCGGACATTTTTTTTACTTTTGTATTTTTGTTCTAATAAAACCCCATGTCATTCGAAGCATGTGTGTCAATTTATACTGACTTCTTGATCACCCGGTACTTTAGGGACCAGACAAGCCTTTGAACAACATGCTCTGTGAAGAATCGTGGACGTCCGAACATTTAGCTACTACTGGTACTTTGACTGTCCTCTTTCCGTAGATGCTCACGACAGTGGTACGCGAACATTCGTTGGGCTTCTCCGTTTCCGAGATACTCGTTCACAGGCTCCTCGTAATAATAGTCTGCACTTTATTAAAGTCGCTTATCTCAATGGATATCCCCCTTTGTTGCCAATATCTTCGCTAAAGTGATCCCCGGTCCGTGTCTGCTCCGCTTACATATTTTTGTTACCGAGTCACGTTCCCGCAACGTCACCAAGCGGCATCCAATGTCGCGGTAGGTAGAAGTCATAATGGTTTGGCTGATCAGTGTATATCCGGACTGAAACGACGAACGAAAATTTCTACGAAGGCCGGGATTCGAACCTGGGTCCCCTGCGGTAACCACTACGCCACCCTCACACAGTTGCTTTGCTGAACTGCAAGCGCTATCCTAGCACACCTCTGCCGTCAATCTAAATTCTCATTGACGCCTCAGCACACTTAGTATCCCCCTAAATTCGAAGAGTGTTGCAGAGACTCATCCGCTGAATTGCAATAGCGCCTCAGTATCAAACGAAACGAGGGATCCTCTCTGAAACCCAGGCATAGGTACTTTAATCAAATGAAACTGTGGTTCCAGAGACATTTGTAAGTCCCAGACTTGTATGATATGTATTTATGCAGGATGAAGTGACAAATAAAAACTTGTACCAAGGCCGGAAATCGTATGCAAGGCTATTGTGCCAGTGTGGCGCAGTGGTTAGTGCATCTGCCTTGTGAACAGGAGACATGGATCCAAATCGCGGCCTTGGTACAAATTTTTCATTCGGCGTTTCATTCTGCGAGAATACACACACACACACACACACACACACACACACACACACACACACACACGCACACACACACACACATATATATATATATATATATATATATATATATATATATATATATTCCTCTGTCGTAAATTTGAGAGGCTTTCCTATTTTATAATTAATATACAAACTATAACAGTTACTGCGTTGTTTCACTTAAATGCACTATTGTTATTATGTTCTTTCACTAAAAATACAGAAAACCAACTAGTTTCGAGGTTAGGAAACGACTGAACCAACTCACTAGCGGTTGTCAACAATGACATAAATGTATCTTCTACATTCTTAATGGAAAGTAAATAAATTTACTGGAATAATAATTTTTGATTCTCTGGATGTTCTGGAAAACTACCACAGATACACGTCTAGACGTGTTTTATTAGATTCACCAGATCAATAACAACAAAATTAATGGAAATCGTGCATTACTTTAACGTCATACAGTTGTGCGATGGCTTCATATTAGCGAACTGGCTGAATTTCGGACAAAATCTTTTATCAGCCGTAACTATGTAACTAAACATTTGTGGACCTATGTTTATATGAACTTTTTCCTTTATTTTTTCTTGTAGAATAACATATTAAACAATTTCCATGTATTGATGACTCATATATACATCTATACATTATCATGGTCTTATAATGGTAAGCATTCTCCCTTGTCCTCTTCCATTCTCGAATGGTGCCTGGAAAGTATAACTCAAGGCAATGTTCCGTTCCAGTTAGCACTTTCGTGATTTTGTTCCCACGGTTGCTATGCGACACGGAAATTAATATTTTGCTTTATTGTTTTAGGGACGTGCGTTCTGGGATTTTAACAGAAAACGTATCCGTGTCGAGTAACGCCATCCTTGTAGTGTAGGCTGTTGTCTGACACTCTCTCTCCCGCTAATTGAATCTCTGACGGAATATGGTGCTCTTCATAGGAACATGTTATGTCCTATATTAATTATACCTCGAATTTGTACCTGACGGGGAAGAATTACTCGAGGAACGATCCCATGACGACCTGAATTACCAGCTCTTTCATAGGTGAATTATATTTCCTTAGTTATCTTTGATATGTCGATAAATGTCCATAAATTATATTTCCTTCGTTATCTTTGATATGTCCATAAATAATAACTAAAAACATACAGCTATCTTTGAGAGGTCATTCCATTTGATATCGCTCCGTAGACATTCTTCTCTGAGTCATCAGGTTCTCTCTTCTGCCGACCTCTCCATTACAGAGTAGACTTACATCATACGTCCTTAGTTAATTATTCGATGTAGTCCAATCTCTGCCTTCTCCTCTAGAGATTTTACTCTCCACAGCCCCCTTTAGTACCGCCGAAGTTATTCCTTGATGTCTTAACAAATATCTTATCATCTTATCCCTTCATGTTGTCACTGATTTCTATGTGTTAATTGGTTGGTTGGTTGTTTTGGGGAAGGAGACCAGACAGCGTGGTCATCGGTCTCATCGGATTAGGGAAGGATGGGAAGGACATCGGCCGTGCCCTTTCAGAGGAACCATCCCGGCATTTGCCTGGAGTGATTTAGGGAAATCACGGAAAACCTAAATCAGGATGGCCGGACGCGGGATTGAACCGTCGTCCTCCCGAATGCGAGTCCAGTGTCTAACCACTGCGCCACCTCGCTCGGTCTGTGTGTTAATTCCTTGAACTATTATGCGGAGAACAACTTCATTCCTTTTCAGCTCATTTAATTTTCAACATCGTTTTATAGCACCACAGATTAAAAGCTTCAGTTCTCTTCTTCGCCACTTCTCCAACAGCCCATACAATGAAGAGCTTCAAACGTACGAGTACGTTCTCAGAGATGTTTGATAGTAGTAGAATTCTTTTGGCATGGAATGCCCTGTTTGCCACTGGTCAGTTTTTCATTTTCTCGTTGCTTCGTCTGTGATGTGTTTATTTGGTTATAAGGTAGACTTACTTATCCTCGCCTACTTCGCTATCACCAATTTCAATTTTATGTTGAAGACTAATTTCATTTCTGTTACTCCTCATTACTTCAGTCTTTCTAAGGTTTACTCTCAGGACAAATTTCCATGAGATTACTCATTCCATACGAGTAGTCCTGCAATTTTTCCTCATTGTTACAGAGGAGCGCACTGTCATCAGAGAATCTAATTAATAATATTATTTCACCCTGAATGTTAAATTCCCCTCTTGAAACCCTCTCTTATTTCCGTTTTTGCATCTTCGGTGTGTAGATTGAACAGTAGAGTGATAGACTGCGTCCCTGTCTTACGCCCTCTATCTTTCGGGCCCTTCGTTCTTCGGTTTAGATTCTTTTCCTTCCCTCTTCGCATATTGCCCCAATTTCCTTATCACTCACTCTTATTTTTCTCCAAAGTTGGAGCATCTTGAGCCTTTTTACACCGTCGAATGCTTTTCCTTGGTCGACAAACCCAATGGACTTGTTCTCCTCTCTGACACCGTTACTTATCCTGAAGTGAAATTGATTCTTCTCCAACAGATCCTCAGTTTCCTTTCGCATCCTTATTTACATATTTCTTGTTAGAATTATGATGAATGAGTTAATAACCAGACTGCGCGATAGTCATCCAACTTACCTGCCCTTGATGTCTACTGGATTTTATGGATGATCTGTTTGTGCAAGTCTCATTGTGTTTCTCTAGTTTCAGAGATTCTACACCCAGTGAGAATAGTCGCTTGGTTGCCGCTTTTCTCATTGATTTTAGATATTCAGAGGAATATTATCTAACCCTTCAGCTTTGTTTGATCTCAAAGTTCAGGTGAATTCTAATACAGGGTCCCCTATTTCTCCCATACTCGCTTCTTCTGTCGCATCATCAGACAATTCTCGCGCTCGTAGTGCCCTTCAATGTACTCTTTCTGCTTATCCACTCTCTCCTGTGCGTATAGCAGTGGTGCTATCATTGCAGCCTTAATGTTGTTGCTTACAGTTTTAATTTCACCGAAGTTGGTTCTGAATATTCTGCATGCTGATCAGTCCTTCCGACGACCAAATCTCTTTCGATTTCTTTACTCATTTCTTGCAGCCATTTCGCCTTGGCGTTGTTACAGTTCCTGTTTATTTCAGTGCTAATAGAATTACTTTGTTGATTTCTTGGCTTTCCTTAATTATTTCTGTACTTTCACCTTTAACTGATAACTTGCGTATTTCTTCTTTTACCTGTGTTTCCTTTGCAGTTACGTTCTTAAGTTTCCATGTTTCAGTTCTGCGACTGCCAAGTGGCCAGTCGCCTTCAAGTGCATACCGTGGTATTCATTACCGCGTTATCTACAGCCTTAGACAACTTTAAAAGCTTCTCATCATTCCAGAGTACTTCAGTATCCCCCTTCTTTCCCCATTTATTCTTCCGGATGATTCTCTTCAATTTTGGTCTACTGTTCATCATTACTAAATCGTGATGTAAGATTATATCAGCCCTTAAGTGTGACTTACAATGAAATGTTGGATATAGGAACCTCTGTCTGACCATAATGAAACCCGGCTGGCCTCTTCCCCTATCTCCGATCACTTTGAAGGCACCTATATGTAAAGTTCTCTTCTGGTACAGCGTTATTAGCATCATGCAGATTTGTGGAGCACTCGAATTTGAGGGCGATATTATGTTAGACTGCGCGGGATCTTAGTAGCACTTTAGCCGTGGTCGAAGCTCCGGCCGACCACATCTCACCACCACAAATGAGAATTACCGTATCGTGTAATAAGCACGTCGCCATCTGCTCCTACCATCCGAAAACAAGTAATGGGCTCTCAGAAGCATTCCGTTGAGCAGTGAACCACGGTTCTGAACTACCCGAGTGACCAATGTCGGCACGTGTATATACAGTGTGTCCCTGGGGGAGTGGTCAGGATTCAAGAATGGAACAAGAATAGACATTCGAAACAAAGAAAGTGTAGTAAACATGGATTCTAAAACGTATACCTTAAGAGATATGAACACTTCATCATC
This sequence comes from Schistocerca americana, assembly GCF_021461395.2. Lineage (NCBI taxonomy): Eukaryota > Metazoa > Arthropoda > Insecta > Orthoptera > Acrididae > Schistocerca > Schistocerca americana. The sequence continues at coordinate 155,814,281 of NC_060120.1, read as the reverse complement.
TTCGGTACCGTGAAACATATCTCTTGTACTGCAAGGTCTTTGCCTTCCATATTATTGAAGAAGCAGTGTAGACTAAAAGAAGAAAAAAATATCTATTGGACAAGGGCTCTAAAATGCGTACCTTAATAGCTATAATCATTTGTTCAGCAGAGGTGATGTAGGGTGATTTTTTCCATCGGGTACAAACTCTGTGGATTCATCAACGAGAGATACGGAACAAAAAATGCTTATGAACTGATGTCCGGCAATGCATGCTTCCCATGCTAGAGACAATTTACCCAATCATATTTTGTTACAGAGACTGCGATCTAATACGCACTGCACCATGAAGTCACAGCTACAGTACGCATAGTTTCCTCCTAGAGCGTGGTACTGTTCCTCATACGTCCTGCCCTAGCGCCCTCTCGTGCCATTAGTAATTGGTAATGTTGTGTCCTGTTCACTTCCCTTGCTGACTCACGTTGTAGTGGATGTGATATAGTGTTGTGCACAATGGTTTCTTATTCAACTCATGAGCATGCCGAGATGGTGTTTACTTTGGAAAGCCAAATGGCAACGGGCGGTGAGCAGTAATGTTGTATCAGGAGACCTATCCCCGCCGACAACAACCACAACGTTCAATGTTTCTTCACCAGGAACGCACGATTCCGGGGTTTGTGTCATTCATCTTATTCACAGATGCGGCCAACTTTACGTGGAGTGTTAACTTCAACTTTCATAACAGTCATCGGTGGGATAGTATATAGAAGTCCTGGTGATAGCGAATCGTTAGCACCAGTGCAGCCGGAATGTGAGGGCCGGGATTATTGGAGACCTATTTTGGGACTAATCTTCCTTCCACGTCGCCTAACAAACCGGAACAATCGGCATTTCTTGCGTTTGACTTTGTCTCCCAGATAGCAGAAGTGCCATTGGTCATTCGAAGGGTTATTGGTCACTACATGATGGTGCTCCAGTCCACTTCATCGTTAACTTCCGAACACATCTAAATCGTGTCTTTCCGGGTCCAGTGATCGGATGAGGGGGTCCAGTAGCACGGATGAGGGGGCTGTGTCAACAGATCTCATCACGTGCGATTTCTGATTGTGGAGCCATCTCAAAAACATCCTGTATGCAAAACCTATTGCTGATGTGGAGACAATGCAGCAGCGTATTCATGCTGCCTTTGACACTGTTCGGATGGAGCGTAGCCGATGTGAACGTGTGAAGCAAAACATACCACGCCGCCTTAACGCATGTGTTGAGGCACATAGGCACATGGAAATTATTTTCAACACATGCTATAAGTGTGGCTGCATGGTACAGCACGCGCTCAGACAGCAGTCTCTGTAACAATGTGTGACTGACTAAGTGGTCTCTAACATCGAAGCCAAGCATTTCCGGACACAAGTTCATTAGATCTTGTCTGCCCCGTATCCTCTCATCAATCAGAACCTACAGTTTGTACATTGTGGAATATGTATGTTGTGCGTGTGTCTGCGTATGCGTGTGTGTTTGGTGTGTATGTGTGTGTGTGTGTGTGTGTGTAAGGAATACTCACAATATAAATAAATCTGTAAATAAACGAGCAAAAATCACAATACGCGTAAATGTTTAAATGCTAGGCAGTTGCAGAGATTAACAGAATCGTAACAGATTCCAGAAGTACGATAAATACTGTTAAAGATGAATCCAGAAATTACATGTCAAATCTCTCATGCTTACTGCTGAGGAACACGACATGATTTCGAAGAATATTCTGTTGATTTATTATAATCCCCGTGCGCTACGTAACAATAACGCAGGGCTACGTACCCACCCTCGTAAGCCTTCTTTGCTACCATTTATTTCAGTTCGTTTTCTAAATTAAAATCATTAATCAGCTATTAACATTTAATTGTCTAAAACTTTGATTTCACTCTACTAAGCTACAATACCTCACACAGATTTTTCTCGGGCTTGTTTGATTGGGGTCAACATGACTCGAACTCTTGTGCCCACCTATTCATCTCAGATTAGGATTTGCACCCCACATCCTGTTATTTGCTGGATGTCTTCCAAACTCAGTCATCCCCCACAGTCTCTATCCTCTACAATTCCCTCTAGTAACATTGAGCATGTTCCTTGATGCCTTAACATATGTCCTATCATACTGTCCCTTCTACATTTCAGTGTTTTCCAAATCGTTCGCTCTTCGTGGATTGTGAGGAGAACCTCCTCATTCCTTATCTTAATAGTTCACTTGATTTTAAACATTCATCTGCAGTACAACGTCTCAAACGCCTTATCTTAATAGTTCACTTGATTTTCTGCATTCGTCTGTAGTACAACGTCTCGAACGCCTCGATTCTCTGCTGTTCCTTTACATATTGAATATTATCCGTGTTTCCGTATACCTTTCGACTATGTTTCTCAGAACTTCCCATAGACCCGGCCACCTCCCGCACAGGACCTGGTTGCTTACAGCAATTCAAAGTGGTGGTCGCCCTACGTTAATCAGTATGGGGCATCAGCAATATCTCATACATCGCATAAGTCGTGTACGCCAACTATTTTATACAGGATACATATAAATAAATGCATGTACTAGGTTTTTTTATTTCTCTTATGGGATATATTACCCCTAGAATACATGCAGAAACAGTTAAAATCCACCCTTTCTGAACAAAGTTTTCAGGAGGTTTAGTTCACACGGCTGCGATCACTATGGGACTTCACATCTGAGGCCATCAGTCCCCTAGACTTAGAATTACTTTAACCTAACTAACCTAAGGACATCACACACATCCATGTCCGAAGCACTATTCGAACCTGCGACGGCAGCAGTTGCACGGTTTCGGACTGAAGCGTCTGGAACCGCTCGGCCACAACGGCCGGCTCAGGAAGTTTCCCTACCAATTCTGTCCCAAATATTTCCAGTTGCGATTTCATTTGCCTCGCAGAAAAAGTTTCATCTACCAAGAGCCCTTGGAATTAGAGCCTAATTAATTAATGGCCAAATCAGTATAAGCAATAACTCGCTGATCATGTTACCACTAAAGCAACAACAAAAAGAAGTGTAGACATAACCAGCCTAAATAATTAATTAATTTCCCCCTCCCTCCACCCTCTCTCTCTTCTCTCTCTCTCTCTCTCTCTCTCTCTCTCTCACACACACACACACACACACACACACACACACACACACACACACACACAGGCGCGCACGCGCGTGCGTCCAGAGCAAAAAATTCACTCATACGAAGAATAACGTACTCACATACAACAACACACACAAGACACATACGCACACATAACGAATGAACAAATATCAAACCACACATACGCAACACAAACAAAAATATAAAACGCACTGTGACAGTTGGTAACACTACACAGAATAAAGAAACACAAATTCAATACACAGTCACAAGTACACTTGAAGTGTTTGAAACAAATGTCGTATAAAAAACGCCAAAAATGAGTCATCTGGGGTATGAAGATAGAATAAATACATACCCAGATAACAAACATGAATTAATAACATTTGAAATCTCATGTTACACCAAACGAAAGTTTTAACTCAGGAAAATTGTGCAGCCACAGTTTTTTCCAACCTGTAAAACAAGACAGTAACAGGAGAAAACGTGACATTTTAATATACTTTTAACTACTAAGTAATGGATTTATTATATAAATAAAAACAAACGTTTATTACAAGTCACTGAAGATGCTTCATATATAAAAGTGAAACGCTTACATTTAGTTGTAACTGTAGAGAGGAGATACTTGCATGAATAATAATTTATTGGGAAACAGAGGAAGAGTCTTATCAGCTTTGGTGAATGTCTCTTTTACAATCGTTTCCTTTGGAGAATGTAGTACGTTATAAGTGTCTATTCGGTTGGTTGCCCTACAGGCTTCCTGAACGCCAATACGGACGTGTACCTGCGGTCGCCGGCCAACTACGGGCTGATGGACCAGATCGCGGCGCTGCACTGGATCCAGGAGAACATCGCCGTCTTCGGCGGCGACCCCACCAACGTGACGCTGGTGGGGCACGGCACGGGCGCAGCCTGCGTCCACCTGCTCATGACGTCCAGCGCCGTGCCCGACGGTGAGCTGCCGCTGATGATGATACTGAAGATGATGATCGTTATAATAACTATTGTTGTGACTGACGATTCTCAATTTTTCACAAACACAACTTTTGTTGATGTAAGTTCGCAAGGTTGATGACAGGACAACAAACGGAGGGTAACAGTAATTATGCCAGTAAAAGTCTCCTAATTGAGGCAAACGAAACTTCACTTCTAATTTTCCACAAAGGTTCGTGGTAACACACACACACACACACACACACACACACACACACACACACACACACACACACACTAAAAACAGTCCAATTCAGAGACGAAGACGTTATCTTCAACGGTCTCAGTACACGAGGTCACTATCCGGCGTGAACTGAACTTCGGGGCTGGTTCTAGTCCCTAAATAGCTGTCTCCAACCAATAGGGTTTTGGCGTAGTGATACTTCCTGTAGGTCGTGGCTCGAGCTCCCCCTGCGGGAAGTAGTGCTCGGAATGCCTGTTTACATTATCTTATATGTAAATAGCCGGTGTTTACCATTGTGCTTTTGGTACGCCTTGGGCATAGACAACCTCTTCCTCTTTGGTGTAATATGGGTTGCCGACCCTCAGGGGCTCCCTTAGCTCCGGTATAATGAGTATAATTTTGTGTTTACTGGTCGTCGAGAGCCAACGCGGCAAGTCCCAAATAAGTTACCCCAAGGAGCTTCATTTTGTTTCTAAGGTCGACGTCGAGATGTTCTGCCTGTCTTCAGGTGGTTAGAGGCGTTGTAGTACAGTATAACAATTGTCAGCAGCATATCATTTGCTTCCACACTGTACGCACATAAAACGGTGCAAACAGCTTGTTCAAATGGCTCTGAGCACTATGGGACTCAACTGCTGAGGTCATTAGCCCCCTAGAACGTAGAACTAGTTAAACCTAACTAACCTAAGGACATCACAAACATCCATGCCCGAGGCAGGATTCGAACCTGCGACCGTAGCGGTCTTGCGGTTCCAGACTGCAGCGCCTTTAACCGCACGGCCACTTCGGCCGGCACAAACAGCTTAAAAATATCTTAAGCAGTACAGGAGCGGATGACATGTTGCTGACAATTGTGACACTGTATTGAAATAATGCAATCCGAAATCAGTCGTGACAATAATATTAAGCTTGTTCAAAGTATTTGTGGCTTGTAGCGTTAGCTTTCAATGACGCGTTTTGGCGCGCTTCATCAGGTTCATTAGAAATTCTTCAGAGTCCGTATTTTCTCGGACGTGTGTGGATAAGTGGTAAAACAGTAAAGTTACCAACGATGAATACACAAAAATATTTTAGAGACGCAAATACTCACACAAATACTAAAATATTATTTACGAGCAATTCTAACAATTACTACAGAAAGAGAAATTCAATAACGCGAACTGCACTGTCCTGTCACATAAGTGTGACCACTGTCGAAAGCCTAAATATCTACCTTTTGAAGCGCGAACCGCTGCGAGATGTTCAGGAAGAGAGTGAGTGACAACTACCGACAGGAACGTGGAGCCATGCCGAGACCAGTGCTGTGGCCAGATGATCTAGGTTTCTCGTTTTGAGGATCCACAGCGCGAAGAACCCGATCGACATGGTCGAATATATTTTCGACTAAGTTTAAGATCGGGGACTCTGGTGGTCAGGGGAGAGCGGTAATCTCATCCTGGTGCTGAAACTTCCTGTAGATTAAAACTGAGTGCCGGACCGAGGCTCGAACTCGGGACCTTTGCCTTTCACATGCAAGTGCTCTACCATCTGAGCTACCCAAGCACGACTCACGCCCTGTTGTCACAGCTTTACTTCCGCCTGTACCTCATCTGCTGGTGCTCTTCAAACCACAGATTGTGAAACAGTTTGCGTTAAACACAACTAAAAGTGGTGTTAAACATGGACAGTAATACAAGTACCAATTTAAAGAAAGACTTAACTATTGAAACTACAGTCTATATGGAATACAAAGACAATTTCAACAAAACAAAAGAACTTTATGAATACAGGAAAATGGGAATATGTAGGAAGAGACAGTGTGGTAAGCAATGAACAAAAGAGATGATTATATAAAGTTTAGGAGAGGGGAAGTGTTTAGCTGTGTCTGGTCATTTAGGATTAGATCTGGACTCTGAGCAAGATATCTGTTAATTTCGAGGGCTTCTAGCAGGTTTAGTTTAAGGCCTTTGTTTACTAGATGAAGTACACAGGACACTGGCAGGTATTTGTGACCCTCACTCAGTACATGCTCAGCAAATGCAGAGTCTGAATTCTGCAACCTCCAGCTACGTTCATGTTCAGCCAGCGTAGTTGCGATGTCTCTGCCTGACTGACCAATGTAAAGTTTGTCAGAATCAGAACAGGTGATTTTGTAGACCCCACTGTTGGCTAATAACTGGATCTTATCTTTGCTATTTAAAACACACTCGGCTGTCGTTTTCCTGACATAATAGGAAAGCCTACACTGGCAGGATTTTAGTGCTTTGGCAACAATCTGTGATACCTCACGTATAAATGGTAGTGTACACTACTTCTTGCAGACAGTGGATGGGGACGAAGGTGAGGCATAGAGGAGGGGTATAATTTTCCGTTTTTGTTTCCTGTGGAAGAGCTTGTAGCCATTGGCTGTGGCAATAAATTTTATTGTATCTAACTATGCTTTAAAATCATCTCGGGACATGTAGAACAAAAGCAAACTGGTGTTTTTCATTTATTACATTTTCAGACTTTTACTACACTTGCCTCGTCTTCGGTTTAAATAGATGACAAGTCCCATTTAAATTTACTTCTGCCCCCTCCTTCAAATGTAAGATGAGCTGAGTTAGTATGTGGCATCTGGTGAAATGTACACAAGAGCCATCACTGATTGGGGATTCCTGTCAGAAGCTATGTGTTACAGACCTTCCCTATTTTCGGGCAGTTCTGGGTCATGCTGTCCAGTCGTAGCGATCGGTCCGAGATGGCTACAGTCGGATAGCAGGACTCACTGATCGCAGCTCATGATTCATCACTGCTATCCATTGTTCCTCCCACTTATGCGTATCTCCCTGCCTCAATAGCAAGCCGACACCCTGCAGGGGAACGGCACATTGTGTTCTCCGTAAGCTTCTCCAGAAGTTTGAATTGTTTACTCGTTTCCGCATATTTTCACATGTACTGGTACCCAGCAGAAAGGTTTATGTTTTTCTTCTAAGCGTAGATGTAGAAGGTTGTCCTGGATTATCTTCTGCTGGAGACATTCGCTGCTATGCCTGTAGCGTACTATGGGACCAGAGCCAGGCAGTATCTTCTTGCAATGAAGACACGTCATCTGTTCCCACAGCTTCAAGATTTACGCTGGCCAACACTAAGGGAAGTGTATTCATTTTTTAGACGAACACTAATGATAGGCAGTATCTTCTTGCTATGAAGACACGTCATCTGTTCCCACAGCTTCAAGATTTACGCTGGCCAACACTAAGGGAAGTGTATTCATTTTTTGGACGACACTAATGATAGGTTGCCGAACAAGTGTGAACACCCAAAGAACCGCCTTAGTATTATGCTCTGGTGGTACCACATATATAGAAGATATTTCAAAGAAAATCGTATTTAAAAACCAAAGAGAGCTACTAATGAACAAACCTTTATTCATCTTGCTTTTAATCATCAGTGTATGCTGTGGTGTAAGTGTAATGTCTATCTTAATGAAGAAAATCTTGTAGAAAGGGCAACCACAGCTGTGACTAACCATCTTCGAGATTAAGTAGCCGCTTCAGCTGTATTTAAGCTGTTTATTTTCAGATTCAAAGAGGTTTCGAGGCACTAGAAACCACTTCCTCATGTTACACGTAACTTGCTCGTAAGAAATACGTAGTTGGGAACACTGAACCCAACTTCTGCCATCAGGCCTAACTAATAAACTGGTAAATGGTGGTACGTCAATCAATCAAAATAAGCCATACATAGGGATCCAAATCCAAAAACGTCGGTGGATCCACAGCTCAAGTCTGTACCTGTTCCCAGAGCACGGGAAGCGACCACGTACTGTGAAACAATAATTTAATACCAAAATGAGATTTTCACTTTGCAGCGGAGTGTGCGCTGATATGAAACTTCCTGGCAGAATATGTGAGCCGCGCAGGATTAGCCGAGCGGTTTAAGGCACTGCAGTCATGGACTGTGCGGCTGGTCCCGACGGAGGTTAGAGTCCTCCCTCTGGCATGGGTGTGTGTGTCCTTGGGATAATTTAGGTTAAGTAGTGTGTAAGCTTAGGGATTGATGACCTTAGCAGTTAAGTCCCATAAGATTTCACACACATTTGAACATTTTTTTAAAACTGTGTGCCGGACCGAGACTCGAGCTCGGGACCTTTGCCTTTGCCTTTTCAAAGATCCCGAGTTCGAGTCTCGGTCCGGCACATAGTTTTAATGTGCCGAGAAGTTTCAGTAATTTAATAGTTTGGTCTAGAGTGCATTCCCCTTGGAATAATCTCACAACTAAAATAATTCTTGTACCCTTTGCGACCTAAGGGCAGACCTTCATGTGGATCCCGTAGAATCTTGTTTCACACAATTGGCTCGTCCACCAGTCTTTCCACTGGTGTACGAGCACCAGTATGGTATTGAGGCAATTGTGACTTCAGTAGCCTTGTCTCACGAAATGTGTTGCCACCTAGTGTTATACGTTGGCTCCCAAACCTCAGTACGGATGTGGCCAGTCTATTGGTTCACCAATTCGAACATTTTTAAATACGAGGATCCTAACACCATGCACCAAAAGTCGAACCAATATAGCACAAAGTCTCTATAAAATGCGCATACTGGTTAGGCGTGCTCCCCATTCACCATGACTCATATGTGTTAAAATATTCAGAGCGCTCAGGCATCGTGCTTTCATGTCCCTAAGATGCGAAAGCCGCTTTCAGTCAGGCTGCGATAGATGTACCTTTTAATTTTCATATTTTACTCTTTATACTGTACCGATTAATACTGGGTGATTTAATTACACTCCCACAAAATTACTCTCTGACAGACAAGTCTCCGACTGACATCTGATTTATTTCTTACAATCCACAAGTCAAGTTTATTGCTTTCGTAATTATACAATTCCAACACATGCTGTCCATCCGAATCGTAACCGATGCACTACAAAGCTAGTTCTCTGCGCTTGTATCACATGCACACTTTTCTTTTCATGGCAATAATCTGCTCCTCTTCATACTTTGGTCACGCTTTCTCAAAAAAAGATAAAATCTGTTTACAGAAAAAGTCAAGCACTGTCCACATACATGAACATACTCTGAAGAAAAGAATTTCACTTATAGTGCTTTATTTTCCATCTAAGATCTAAAATGTAGAATTATAGGTGAAATTCTTTTACAAATAAAAGAAGCAAGTCATTTTAACATTAGTTTTACCTTACAAATACATTAAATAAAATTGTTTCTATTCACATGTAGTAGCTAATTATACAGGGCGGTCCATTGATCGTGACCGGGCCAAATATCTCAAGAAATAAGCGTCAAACTAAAAAACTACATAGCACGAAACTTGTCTAGCTTGAAGGGGAAAACCAGATGGCGCTATGGTTGGCCCGCTAGATGGCGCTGCCATAGGTCAAACGGATAACAACTGTGTTTTTTTTAAATAGGAACTCACATTTATTATTACATATTCGTGTAGTACGTAAAGACATATAAATGTTTTAGTTGGACCACTTTTTTGGCTTTATGAATGATGGCGCTGTAATAGTCACAAACATATGGCTCACAATTTTTGACTAACAGTTGGTAATAGGTAGGTTTTTTAAATTAAAATACAGAACGTAGGTACGTTCGATCATTTTATTTCGGTTGTTCCAATGTGATACATGTACTTTTGTGAATTTATCATTTCTGAGAACGCATGCTGTTACAGCGTGATTACCTGTAAATACCTTCCGTAGCGTTCGCCCATGCATTGACAATGCACTGACGCATGTTGTCAGGCGTTGTCGGTGGATCACGATAAAAAATATCCTTCACCGTTTCCCACACAAAGAAATCCGGGGCCGTCGGATCCGGTGAACGTGCGGGCCATGGTATGGTGCTTCGACGACAAATCCAACTCTCATGAAATATCCTATTCAACACCACTTCAACCGCACGCAAGCTATGTGCCGGACATCCATCATGTTGGAAGTACATCGCCATTCTGTCATGCAGTGAAACATCTTGTAGCGACAGCAGCTAAAACACCTACTTGGGCATCATCATTTGTTGCAGGTCGTGGTTGACGTTTGAAATGTGGCTGAACACTTCCTGCTTCCTTAAATAACGTAACTACCCGGCGAACGGTCCGGACACTTGAATGATGTCGTCCACGATACCGAGCAGCATACATAACACACTCCCGTTGGGCATTTTGATCACAATAGCCATACATCAACACGATATCGACCTTTTCCGCAATTTGTAAACGGTCCATTTTAACACGGGTAATGTATCACGAAGCAAATGCTGTCCGCACTGGCGGAATGTTACGTGATACCACGTAGTTACACGTTTGTGACAATTACAGCGCCATCTATCACGAAGCGAAAAAAGTGGTCCAACTAAAACATTGATATTTCTTTACGTATTACACGAGTATGTAATAAAAAGTGGGGGCTCCTATTTAAGAAAACGCACTTGATATCCGTTTGACCTATGACAGCGCCATCTAGCGGGCCAACCATAGCGTCACCTGGTTTCCCCATTCAAGTTAGACGAGTTTCGTTCTTTGTAGTTTTATCGTTTGATGCTTATTTCTTGAGATATTTGGCCGGTCACTATCAATGGACCACGCTGTATAAACTAATTTTAGGTTCAGTTCTATAGTTTTATGTCTCAAATTTCCTTATGCTATTGTAATAAAATTGGAACTATTGAACGAAGTAAAACAATTAAAAGATCAGGATACAAATCAATACGCAAAAGAAAATATCTGCAGAATTTCCTACAAATAATTAAAATTCACTTGTTGATCGGTGTAAAGAAACGAATTTCGTAACAGACAGGAAGGAAATGAAGGTAACAATACGAATATCAGAACTCAGAAATTTTTGAAAATAATTTTCTTGTAAAACTGACTAACGAAGATACGAGTATTTTTCCAACAAGTCATGGTGCAGCAGGACGTGTCTAAAGTTCTGTCTTCGAGAGATACTTCCATTTGTTTTGAATATTTATAGTAGCCAATGTTTATTTAACGATTATTTCCATCTAAGTAAGAACTCGTGCAAAGTTTTATCACCAAGAAGACGTAAAAAGCATTTTATTTTATTTTGACAAATTTAGTTTCGAAATCATAGAAAGTATGTATGATGAGATACTGCGTGAGCAGGATCCGTAGTAGGAATAATAAAAAATTCCAAGTACAGTAACGATCAGTAAGTATTCGTTCTAGGCCTCTAAGTATTTTAGGCTACACGTGGTTATGGCTGAATCCGGTTTCCCCTGCGGCACACAATGCGCGAAGTACTGCACAATTTTCGTTAAAAAGTAAAAATAAAACTACGTATTCAATTTTTTATAAGGCAGATAACGATTCTCTTTTAGATACATCAGATTCGTGTTCCAAAACACAAACGAAAAGTAGTGGGAACCTTTGCGTGATGCCCGATACGCGTGCCAGTGAGGTCATATTTCGCTGCCGGCTTATCTGCATCATTTTCTTTCTGAAGCCATTGTTCCCTGAGGTTTCCCCATCACTGATGGGGTTCCATTGGGCTCACTGCCACATGGCACGGCATATCTCGGTCGGAAGCAAGTGTTTTCAGTCCTCCATCCTCTATCGTCCACTGAAGTGAAATTTGATGCCTAATGTAGTCTAACAATCACGTTCACCAGTTTACATACAAATGAGCCGCATTATTCTCTTTCTAACAAATAGTATTATAATTTCTTACGTTGTGGAACACCAAAAGAAACATATGAACCGCGCTATTCTCTTTATAACAAACAGTATCAATTTTCTTGTGTTATAGAATACAAAATGGAATCATTTTCGTGCCGTTGTTGTATTAATATAAGACCTATAAATATCGATAGCAATACGTGCGTATTGCGGTATGTGAAATACTGTGCAACTTTTAATTACGGTCATTTGCTTACTTACTGTAAGGGTTTTGATTTTGCGCAACTGAAGTACTGAAGATGAAAAAAGTGACTGAAAGTGGTAAGAACTTAATTTCGAAAGTATCTTCGTGGCGGAAAGGAGAAAATCCTTAGAGTACACAAGAATTATTAAGGTGGAATTATGAGGAGGAAGTTTTTAAATGTTTAAATTTATACTGCAAGAGGTGCTAATTTTGATCATTTGATTTCCGTAACAGGCATCATGTGGCTGATTCTTTTAAAATCCAGGTACCATTAATTGTTGTTGTTGTTGTTGTCTTCAGTCCCGAGACTGTTTTGATGCAGCTCTCCATGCTACACTATCCTGTGCAAGCTTCTTCATCTCCCAGTATTTACTGCAACCTACATCCTTCTGAATCTGCTTAGTGTATTCATCTCTTGGTCTCCCTCTACGATTTTTACCATCCACACTGCCCTCCAATGCTAAATTTGTGATCCCTTGATGCCTCAGAACATGTCCTACCAACCGGTCCCTTCTTCTTGTCGAGTTGTGCCACAAACTCCTCTTCTCCCCAAGTCTATTCAATACCTCCTCATTAGTTATGTGATCTACCCATCTAATCTTCAGCATTCTTCTGTAGCACCATATTTCGAGAGCTTCTATTCTCTTGTTGTCCAAACTATTTATCGTCCACGTTTCACTTCCATACATGGCTACACTCCATACAAATACTTTCAGAAACGACTTCCTGACATTTAAATCTATACTCGATGTTAACAACTTTTGCTTCTTCAGAATCGATTTCCTTGCCATTGCCAGTCTACATTTTATATCCTCTCTACGTCGACCATCATCAGTTATTTTACTCTCCAAATAGCAAAACTCCTGTACTACTTTAAGTGTCTCATTTCCTAATCTAATTCCCTCAGCAACATCCGACTTAATTCGACTACATTCCATTATCCTCGTTTTGCTTTTACTGATGTTCTTCTTATATCCTCCTTTCAAGAAACTGTCCATTCCGTTCAACTGCTCTTGCAAATCCTTTGCTGTCTCTGACAGAATTGCAATATCATCGGTGAACCTCAACGTTTTTATTTCTTCTCCATGGACTTTAATACCTACTCCGAATTTTTCTTTTGTTTCCCTTACTGCTTGCTCAATATACAGATTGAATAACATCGGGGAGAGACTACAACCCTGTCTCACTCTCTTCGCAACCACTGCCTCCCTTTCATGTCCCTCGACTCTTATATCTGCCATCTGGTTTCTGTACTAATTGTAAATAGCCATTCGCTCTCTGTATTTTACCCCTGCCACCTTTAGAATTTGAAAGAGAGTATTCCAGTCAACATTGTCAAAAGCTTTCTCTAAGTCTACAAATGCTACAAACGTGGGTTTGCCTTTCCTTAATCTATTTTCTAAGATAAGTCGTAGGGTCAGTATTGCCTCACGTATTCCAATATTTCTGCGGAATCCAAACTGATCTTCGCCGAGGTCGGCTTCGACCAGTTTTTCAATTCATCTGTAAAGAATTCGTGTTAGTATTTGGCAGCTGTGACTTATTAAACAGATAGTTCGGTAATCTTCACCATTCATTGTGACTGAGTAAAACTGTGAGCCGTAACGGAGTTCGATGGCACACACTTACCTTAGCAGACAATGGTTATCAGGGATCTAGAACTTACTCTCTTGGAAGTGAAATGGCACTGTGGTTGTGCCTTTAGATTAGCATTCGGACGTACCATGGTTCAGTTCTCCTGTGACTGTTCCTAATTAGTGGAAAGTAAATAAATCTCTGAACAGATTAAAATACCGAATTTTGTCTGTGCGTTGTTTCTAAATGTGTAAACCCGAAACGAGATGAAGTGAAATTTCATTATTCTACATTCAGAATAACTCGTTGCTCTACGGTTACGTTAGAATTTGGTAAAGCAAATCTCAAACGAAATTTAAAAAATCTGATGAATACTTTTGAGAATAATGGTGAGACAGCTTGGAATATCGTTGGATGGGCTCTACAAAAGCATGAAAGATCACTCAGACCTGTGATGATGCTTTGAGAATGTCCTAGAACGTAAGTAATTAGTTGCCAGTAGTCGTGTAGCTGTCACGTGTGAAGTTCTAATAGTGTTTATGTCATGAACCAATGAGAAATTAGTTGCTTTATACATGCTAGTCGGAGTTCGGAAACAATTGATGGACGGCACAGATGACAGCATTTAAACACGTGAAACATAATGCGTAGAACTGCATAATGTGGTCACTGCATACATATACACTGAAATACATCCTCTAAAAGACACACAATGTTACATGCAATATCTACCAAAATAAAAGGGACAAAACACATTTGGCAAATTGTAATGGCAGAGAGATAACACTACAGCGAAACTGACAGCAGGAAATTTTGAATACCTTTTCTTTTGTATTACGTTTATTCAGAGTAAAAAAACACTGAACACAACTTCTCACAAGCAGTAGTTAAATTACATTCATGTTGAACTCGAGTCTTTACTGAGAGCGTTTTTAGAATTAATTGTGCTTCGGATGCGATGCATTGCGATGTTAGTGGAAGCTCAGCGGTAGCGGTGTCCAAATTTTCGTAGATACGTCAGAGATAAATTCCACGTGTTACAACTTACCGTCTAGTGCATGATCCACTGGCTTGTTTTTCTGTAAGTGAAGCCTGGTTGCTGGCCGTAAGCTGCTAATACTATATGAATCAAAGTTCGCATGTGTTGAACGACAACTTTACTGACACACGCGATGCAGATGTTAACATCAGGTGTACAGTTATGAAGAACTACAAAATTCCCTTCAGCTCGTCGATCGTGAAGTTATAGTTTGTCCGTTTTGTCACACGAGTCATATTCGTGAATTCAATGTCTTGAATAAATTTCAAATGTAATAAAATCTTCAGTTAGTTTTATAACGACTGTTGTTGTTTTAACGCGCGTGAAACGTCATTATGTTTCAAACGAAAAATCTTAGAACACATCTGATTTAGCAGCTCACTCCACCACAAATTAAGTATAACAGACAAAAATGATTGTCAACTCACGTGCGCTTCGCCATTTCAATTTGTAATACTCCAGGAAGCTGGCACCACTCGAGAAAGTCAGACACTTTCTTGTCAGAATATTCACGTCAATATTAACTCCGTGATCCAATCGGGGCGTAAGACTTCGAAAATATTGTGCCTTAGTTTTTATCCAACGCGATACCGACCCATTGTTATATCTGATTATATCCACAGCATACACAAAGTCGCTACTGAGCTCTGACTCTATGTGTTTATTTCTCTCATAGTTCGAATAACAGTTATCCTTTACACATTGACATCTATAGGAGTTAATACAAAGATTATTGTGAAATTAAAATTGCTACATGGTCAGAACTTGAAAATAATCACGACAATAAAAGATTCGTACAAATAATTAATAAAATAAAAACATAATTATCACTTTAATCTGTAGAATAAGATGTCTGAACAATCAAAGCTATGTATAAAGTGAAAAAAAAAGAAAAGAAAGATTACCACTCACAATAGCAATGTCGTAGCACTCAACGAGTCTCTCTAAACTGATTAAAAATTATTGGAACATCATCTTTGAAAAGGGCACATGCTATTTCCTTCCGCATCTTCCCCAAATAGAAGTTTTAGTCCACTTCTAATCACTTATTCGTCGATAGGATGTTAAACCTTTGTCCTGCTTTCCTTTCTTTGATGTCACGATTCCGCAGACTTTTTACGAGTAACAGAAAACGTCGAAACAACATACATTCTGCTCTCATATGAAAGATTCAGCCTACTTACCATTTTTATTAACGCGTCAGTCTCACAATACTTGATGTTTTTACCAACCTCTTCTTCCTTGGGTTAATGTTGAAAGCGATTACCGTTCGTGTAACTTTTGTGGCTCCATGTCTTCGCTCAACGTTGCTCGTTGTGCGACCATTTCCACAAATTAGTGCTTGGTTGCCCAGTCCGGCGGTTTCCCCCACACTATCAAAAATCATCGTTGCTCTTCTATGCTGACGTCTAAACTTTCTCTTACGAATGTGCTGCTGTTGTGTCGTTAGTAACAATATCTTAACGTAAACGTTTCTTTTAACCTTAAATTAATCGATCAGGTACTCGCAGAATATGCTTAAGTCGGGGATATGGAAAAGGAAATTCTACAACAATGCACATTAAAATATCAGTGGTAACACTACAAAATTTACTAATGATGGTTAAAATCAAAGCTTTCAAATAAAATCGATGAAAATGCAGGAAACCATGGTTTGTATGCCACAGAAAGCTTAGAATAACATCTTTCTTTTAGATAAGTGCATCACTGCACCAAAACAGTCACCAGACATCCATTTTGTATTCCTGCTGGTTGGACTTATTAAAGAGTCTTCAGGATATAAAGCATGCTATCAGAAGGGTATAGCCAAGACTGGCTCGAATGACATGTTGCTCGTCCTTGCTTTGAGCTGTTATCGTACGATGAAATAATTCAAAATGGTTCAGATGGCTCTGAGCACTATGCGACTTAACGTCTGAGGTCATCAGTCGCCTAGAACTTAGAACTAATTAAACCTAACTAACCTAAGGACATCACACACATCCATGCCCGGGGCAGGATTCGAACCAGCGACCGTAGCGGTCGCTCGGCTCCAGACTGTAGCGCCTAAACCTCACGGCCACTCCGGCCGGCGATGACATAATTGCCAGTGGAATTGACGAACAGCGAGGACGAGGAAGAGCCCAGAGAAAAAGGAAAAGGGAGAACGTTCTAATGTGTTACCAGAGTGGCAGGCCCAAACTCTTCTTTCCCTAAGTGATCAGCTAGCCACGGATTCCCGAGTTCCTTTCTTTATCCTGTGGTATATTTAGATTTTACTATCTTCATAAGTATATCGAAATGGATTACTAAAAGTTCACGAAAACTGGAGAGAATTATTGTGTTTTGAAGTGATATTATTTTAGGCACATTATTTCACGAGATTCGTTTCACACATTTTTATAATAAGAGCACATGTTGAAAGCCCTAAATCCACAAGAACATACCTGGAACACACACACACACACACACACACACACACACACACGGGTAAAAAAAGCCATGTTTAAAAAAGACCACCCGCTGAAGATACTTCTTACTGCCTTGAGGCGGCTATGAAGAGCCGGGCGGAAAAAGCCATGTTTAAAAAAGACAATCTGCTGAAGATACTTCTTACTGCCTTGAGGCGGCTATGAAGGGGTTAGGGCAAGCATAAGGTAGGGTATGTTATAGGCATGAACTGCGTCAGATGTTGATTTATTATAGTGACTGCCACAGAGATACCACGTATTCTAGTGAGACAACGTTGTCAGCATCTGGCAGAAACGGGAAGGTGACCCATTGTATTTCTCCATTTCTCGGGCTGTTGGCATCGTGTAATATCCAAATTTGTGGGACTTTTCGATGTTCATCGTCAAGGTCCCAGTCGTGCATCAATCACATCGTAACCCGTTCACATCAGAGAGCAGGTAATGAACTCCCTGCTACATCGTGCGCCATCCCGCACTATTGGTGAGCACTAGCAGAAGCTGCACTAGTGAATTACCGCCCCATGCGTAGGCGTTTTGAGTGGTGTCGTGATTAGGAAGCGTGGACAGCTGATGAATGGAGTCACACTGTATTCAGTGATGATAGCGGTTCTGTACGACCTCGGATGACTTTCGTCAGCAAGTATGGCGACTTGGAGAGAGATTTCGTTCTTCCAGTGTTTTGGAGGGGCACAGAGGTGTAACACCACGAGTCGTGGTGTGGGGTGTCATCGGGTATTATGTCAGCTGAAGGTCTGAAAAGACTGAGGGAGATCTGACGGCATAACGCTACCTCATGGGCATGCTGCTTCCACATGTGTATCTCTCGTATGACAGTATCGTGGTACCGATTTTCAACAGGATGATGGTCATCCTCTCACGGCACTCGTTTCATTGAACTGTACGCTCCATGCTGAAGTACTCCCAGGTCAGCAAGATCCCCACATCTCTCCCCGATAAAACATGTGTGGGACCAGCTCGGACGTCAAATCTGTCACACTGCCACTATCCTGGATATGAAGGACCAGTTGCAACAGCAGTGGGCAAGTTTGTCATGGCCGAATGTCACCATACCGGACCGAATCAGTGCATACACCCTGGCCAGCTATAAGTGAGCACATACTGGCATACTCTTTGTAAATCTGTCTCTATTTTGCAAGTATTGAAATAAGATCAGCTAGCCTCTCAATTTGTGAAGTTATAATCCGTTTCCTCCTGTCCTTCTGGGTGCTTCACTTTATTATCAGGCAGGGTATTATTCCATGCCTTAGGTCTGCTTCAATGTAATTTTGAACTTAAAAGTACCAGTACTCTGTGCAGGTTTACCGCTGTGAGAAAGAATACAGTAGATGGCCACTATTGATAAATTTGTTCACATACAAATATAGTGAAGTGACGGTTTCGAACTTACACGTTTATCTTCAGGCGCGGCTGTTCACATTTGGATTCACAATGGTTGATTGGTACATTAGTTTTCGGTTATTTATACCCCGTTGTGGCGAAAGCTTCTTGGGGTGGTGGTGCCATACAGCAGAAAACTATATTACCCTTAGTAACGTTTGGAAACCATGTAAACAAATCTTGAAGTTGTCCAAGCAGGCTGCATTCTCCATCTGCGTGGCCATGTTCACCGTAGCTGGTTTACAATTCTTGAGGGTATTTTAGTTCTGTAGTTGCCACTGCAAGAAAGTGCGAGATTTTTCACCAGACGGGTTTCGCTTTGTCAAGGTAATGCGTCATCAATGGTGGTGATTTAGGCTTGGTGTCTCGCCTACATCGGGAAATACCGTCTGCCAGCACATCTTTGGATGTTTTCTTGGTTTCACACTGATACTTGTAGTCTAATTTTTAGTTGCCCTGCAGAACTATGAATTTTTCACGAATTACACAGCACAAGTTGTTGCACACCACTTTTATGTTTATTTTTATACTTTAACTTGTATTATGGTTTGTGTTTCGTATACGTGGCATACATACTTATAAAAATAAACAGAAAGCAGTGGTGAGCGAAAAAGTGTGCTATGTGAAACTTGAGAAATGTATAGATCTGCACAGCAACTAAAAATTACACAACAATTATCAGTGTTTAAGGAAGAAAACCTCCAAAGACGTTGTAGCACACTACATTTCCAGATGTAGGCGAGAAACCAAGCGTAAATCACCATCACACTTGACGCTTTACCTCAACAAAGAGAATCGCGTCCATTGAAACAACACGCATTTTCTTGTGGTTGCAACGACAGAACGAGAGTTCTCTTAGGGGTGTATTCCGTTTGTTACGCGTGCTACGGGACAATTTCAAGCGGGGATCTTTTTCAAGCACATATCTTAAGCTTCCAGTTACACGTCACTTTCGTGGTTACATTTGCACAAGTATATATCGTATTTCTGTGGGTATGTTCACGAGATATTGAAGAGCCTAGTGTCACATCAATGCACATATTGTAATATCTGCGTCAATGAAATACTTTGGCATTGTTATATGACATCGCCATCTTTGTGTACATTATACATTTTACCATGTGAAAAAGAATTTCAACAGTGGATCTTTTTCAAAACATGTCTCAAGCTGCCAGGTACAATCACATTCGCAGCTACATTTGGCCAAGTATAAATTGCATTTCTGTGGCTATGTGGTAAAAAAAAAAAAAACAATATAATAGTGTACATGATTATGCCCATTTAAAATTGAGTCACTGCAGCTACAGTTCATTACACACATCAAAAAAGTTTCCCATCAACTCAGTTCCGAGAGTTGTGGAACCTGTACAGAAATTGGGAATAGAAACTAAAGTAGACATCATTCTCGCCCATTTTATTGCTCATGAAAACAACACATTGCATATTGCACCACCATATAGCGAGGCCTTCAGATTGCTGTACAGACCGGTACCTCTAATACCCTGTATCACTTCCTCTTGCATTGATCCATGCCTGTATTCGTTCTGCCATACTATCCACAAGTTTGCCCAGATTGCCCCACCCCTCAACAGCGATTCGTCGTAGATCCCTGAGAGTGGTTGGTGTGTCACTTCGTCCATAAACAGTCCTTTTCAATCCATCCCAGGCCCTGGCCACTCTAGTCGAGGGAAGACGCTATCCTGAAGGAAGTCATTCACAAGATATGCACGATGGGGACGCGAATTGTCGTCCATGAATACGAATGCCACGCCAATATGCTGCCGATATGGTTGCACTACCGGTCGGAGGTGGCATTCACGTATCGTGAGGGTGTATACGACCCGGGACAACCGGGAGATCCGGGAAAAACCCGGGAATTTTTTCTTCCGGGAGAAAATCGGGAAAAACTCGTGAATTTTTTTGAATTCCGGGAATTTTTCTTTGTTTTAGTTTTCAGTGAAATTTATGTGATTTTGCTTGGTAAGAACCAATTCTCCAACAAATAATTTTACTGTACCCCGCTTCTGCAGAATAATACTGCAGCAACAAAACATGAACGAGAAAAAAAATAACGAAAATAAAACTTAAGTAGCACAGTAAATGCGCCATATACAACAGCAAAACATAGTGCTCATACAAGCATCTGCCAACAGCAAAGTGTGTCAAAGGCTTTAGGAAGACTATGCAATGTCTCCTAACAACAAATTGCCTTCGATGAACGTGACGTGACAGCTGTGTACGTTAGACTCGTTTGAGTAGTTGCGGACGGGCTCTTGTGCATGCGCAATTGTAGTACCTTCTCCCGCTTCTGCCTACGGATGTGTGGCTGGGCGGCGCTATCTACGTACTATTGCCCCGGTTCGGAAGTATCGTAGATACGGGGCTGATGCACAGAGATATCTGAGCTGTAGTGGGGAGGTGGGTTGTCTCCGTGTGTCCCGTGTTTACGTTTAGTGATTTTGCTGTTTCCTCTTCATTTATTGCCCTCACATTAAATGAAAACAGAACGGATTTCTGTTGTCGGGAGCTATCAAATGATTTAAAATACGTTCGCATAATCACGGAAGACTAAAATATGTTATTAGTTTCAGGTTTTATTTCCGTCTGTCTGACAGTCAAGCATTAATCACCTTGCACAACAATGAACTTATTTTTGTCGGTTTGCTAAAGAGATTTGGCTTTTATTAATCTTTAGCGCTGAGGCAGTCAATTTATTTGAAACGAAGTGTTTCATTTCACACTGTTGGCTAGTTTAAACTATTCGGTGAATTTCAAGTGCACATTTTCCATCTCCTAGCTCGCATGGTATTATGCCATAATAAAGAATCAAACATGAGATAATACAGTACTGGTAATCAAGAAAATTTGCATCCGAATCTGGACATACGAATGTGTACATTCAGCCGAATTATGTATTTTAGTATGGTTCACGAAATTCCGATGCTCTTGAAGTATCCTCTGATGCCTTGTTTCTTTTGTAACATACTGCAGATCTTTTAATGTTTTACACGTACGAATGTAATAGCTTCCTGCGTCATCGTAGCTGCCCAAGAGCAGTGGCGCCTGTTAAATGGTGCTCTCTGGCAACTGCTGAAACGAATCAGTTTCTAACAGGTCACGGGAAAATATGGTGGTTTGAGAAGCGTTACTTTCAAAGTAAATTTCCTTTAAATTATATTAAAAAACTAAAAACCCGCCTCGATTGCGTTGAAGGTTCTTAAATTTCCTTTTACATAAGATGAACTACGTGCGATAACGTATGATGAATTTCTTAAATCACAGAGCGTTTGACTCTGAATTAAAAGTCAGCTCTTTGAGTAAGACTATCTAGAAGAATTTCGAGCTCAGAAGATCAGACACTTACGTCGTTATTAAAAATTTTAGTAGTACACATTAATGTGATATATCTCAAAGTGTAAAACGCGCAAAAAGATCAACATTATATGTGGAAGCTTAGCTTCTCTTACAGCTTATTGGTCTTAGAGACCACGATTATATGTGAAACCTTTGTTTTTCTTGTAGCAACACTATGTATATTAATTTACACCATTAACTTTTCTTATTTGTGTGTTCGCGCTACTTAAGAGTGATCTTACTATTGGCTGACTACATCACGTGTCCTACACTGTCATCAGCTGGCGAGCTCACGTGACATGAGCTATGACTGGCTTACAAAAGCACGTCGCAATCTCGATTTCAATTCTTTGGAAAGTAGCATGCAGTGTTTGGCAGAATTCGAATTCATACCTTAGTAACACAAAAATATGCAGCGTACATGTTGCTGCACATCGAAGATCTTTCCTAAACGTGTTCCTCCTCTCCCCCCTCCCCCTCCCATGAGTTTCGTTTTCTAAAGTGCCGGGAATTTTTCGTCGGCGTGTAACACCATAAACATTCAAATGACTGATAAATTTTACAGTGCCGAGGAAAAGTATACAGTAACTTAACACGTGAATAGTTTATTTTCACCCGGGAGAAAGTGTATTTTTAACCGGGAAATCCGGGAATTTTTTTTCCTTGTCCATGTATACACCCTGATCGTACAGTCGTTACGGTGCGTTCCATGACAACCAGCGGCGTACGTCGGCCCCACGTAATGCCTACCCAAAACAGCAGGAAACCTCCACCTTGATGCACTTGCTGGAAACTGTGTCTAAGGCGTTCAGCCCGACCGAGATGCCTCCAGACACGTCTCCGACGACTGTCTGGCGTAGGGCAAATGCGACACTCATTGTTGAAGAGAAGTGATGCCAATCCTGAGCGGTCCATTCGGCATGTTGTTGAACCCATCTGTTCAAATGGTTCCAATGGCTCTGAGCACTATGGGAATTAACAGCTGTAGTCATCAGTCCCCTAGAACCCAGAACTACTGAAACTTAACTAACCTAAGGACATCACACATATCCATGCCCGAGGCAGGATTCGAACCTGCGACCGTAGCAGTCGCACGGTGAGCCCATCTGTAGCACATTTCATGGTGTCGTGGTTGTGTAGATGGACCTCGCCATGGACGTCGAGAGTGAAGTTAAGCATCATGCAGCCTATTGCGCACAGTGTGAGTCGTAACACGACGTCTTGTAGATGCACGAAAATCGGTAGGTAGCGATCATCCACTGTAGTAGTAGCCCTTGTGCGGCCTGAGCGAGGCATGTCATCGACAGATCCTGTTTCTCTGTGTCGGCTCCATGTCCGAATAACTCGCTTTGGTGCGCTTTGAGACGCCTGGACATTTGCCTTGTTGAGAGCCCTTCCTGCCACAGTGTAACAAAGCAGACGCGATCGAACCGCGGTATTCACCGTCTAGGCATGGTTGAACTACAGACAACGCGAGCCGTGTACCTCTAGCCTGGTGGATTGACTGGAACTGATCGGCTGTCGGACGCCCTCCGTCTAATAGGTGGTGCTCATATATGGTTGTTTGAATCTCTGGGCGAGTTAGTGACATCTCTGAACAGTCACAGCCAACGTCTATGTTCAGGAGCTCTGGGAACCGGGATGATGCAAAACTTTTTTATGTGGGTATAACATCGCCATCTTTGTATACACTTTCCCATGTGACAGAAACTTTTTTGTTATTATATAGTGATAGACAGTTTGTGAAAATATATGTATTTCAAATGAGAGTTTCAAATACTCTACATATTTTCGTCAACACAAGTAAACAACACTGCAACCGAACGATGCTCCATTAACGATGTAAGTAAACTGTATAAGATTTCAACCTGTTTGCATTGTATTCAGTTGGTGTTATTGATAATTATATTCAAACAGGTCATCTCTAACACCGGTTTTTCCTGTAGGGCTACGTCACCCCATGAAACCTCCGCCAAAAGTCGAAATAAAGAAAAACTTCTGTAAACAGCAACTGATGTATATCTAGACGTTAACACCCCTCTGAGAATGAACCTGTCGGTTCTAAACCGGTAACGGAGCTGTTTGTGTAAATAAATAGCATCATCGTTAGTGGCTGGTTGCTGTTTTCTTCCTTGTAACTATCAACCTGTGTTTAGTGCTCAGTCGCGGTCTCCAAATGTCAGTTTTCAACAAAATAGCAGACAGTTCTGTGTTTAATTTGTAAGACATTTGATACGTCTAAATCTTTTGGGTAGAATTCAGATTTTATTGTTTAACTTATATTCTATGTTATGTTAAGTTATCGGCTATATGAAAAAAAATTTATGCAACAGCCCTTCCTCCCCTCCCCCACCCCAATCGAACGGATAACCGATGGTCTGTTGTTTTAGATCTATAACTTTGCTTTCGCTATTTTTTCTCGACGTTCGAGGCTTTATTATGAAGAACTTGCAAAAATTTATCAAATATTTACCATTGCTGGCCACTACTTTCTCCTATCGTTCGGGCGGTTGAGGAATCTCGTGGCGGAAATACTGCGTGTGGCCGTCCGCGGTGGTGGAGCGGTTCTAGGCACTTCAGTCCGGAACCGCGCGACTGCTACGGTCACAGGTTCGAATCCTGCCTCGAGCGTTGATGTGTGTGATGTCCTTTGGTTAGTTAGGTTTAAGTAGTTCTACGGTCTAGGGGACTCATGACCTCAGATGTTGAATCCCGTAATGCTCAGAGCCATTTGTACCACTTTTTGAACTACGCGTCTGTTACGGAGAACCATGATTAATTCCGATTTAGCTCTTGTTCATGGGACCAGAAATGCCCGTCAGCTGGGATGTGTGCCTTTGATCGAGAAATGTGGCGGAGGGAGCAATCTCTGGAGAATACGGCCGGAGGGGTAAGACTTCCCATTTCAGCGTTTCCAAGTACGTTTCGATGTGTCTTGCGACTTGGAGTCGAGAATTGTCACTCTAAAAATATCACTTTTTCGTGTCTATCGCTGTATATGCCCGTTTTTACTTCAGTACTTGGCTCACAGGTATCAATTGTTTTCGATAAGGATCTCCAATGATTGATGTAATCGGTTTAAGTAGCTTCGGGAAACTTCTCTCTTCGGCCGCCATGTCGGTTTTCGACGTCAAAATCACCCTTCTTGATGCGTGCGGCGCGGGATCAACCGAGCGGTTGTGGGGCGGCGGATGTATAAGCTTGTAAAAATATTTGTAGACTGTAGAAACATTTCCCGGCCGATGCACCATATGTGGGGCGGCGGATGTGTCGGTAAAAATTAATTTACTGTATAAATGCTTCCTTGTTTGAATGTAGAAATCAGTTTCTAGCTTTTAGAATGTTGTTATTGCTGTCTTTTGCCGTTCTCAACACTGGCTCTCTATGTACTCCGTGACCCCCAGAAAGTGATTTAATAAAACTTGGAGCCAGTAAATAGATATCCTAGTGCCCACTTTACCTGAGAATGTTCTTATAGCTGCAGCTTATAGCTCTGAGGAATTAGGAGATTGTCCGGGATTTCTAATCAAAAACGGTTTTTCCAAAATAGTTGAGTATATTCTGAAATTCACTAATAAAAACCACAAGTATCCCTACAACCTAACTAACAGAACAGTTCAGAGTCTAATGCGCTGATGCAACTATAAATGTCCGAATTAAATGTTAAAAAGAATGCTCGCCATAATTTGATGAAAATACTTCATCAAACGCCACGCTAAATTTTTGGTAGAATGTCTGTCCCGCGACGGCACGTGAAAATACGACAGTACGCAAACTGAAGCTAGATAATGAAAATCACCCCAGAATTAACACTTCACATGAAATGTTTTCATGGTTCCGCATATCTCTAGTAACTTAATACGGCACCCGAGGCTGTTTGTAGCAGATACACTGATGCGACGCGACTACCGACACAGATGGCGTGTCATTCAGCGTCTGGAGAGAACTGGGGCCTTGCTTCCTCGCGTAGCGTCCTTATATATAAAGCCGCGGTGCGGACGGCGAAGGGAACGCCTGATCTTTTCGGCTCTCTCGACTAGCCGCTGGGCTAGTAACGCACCACTTCAAGTTACATAATAATTTATAGCTTCTTTTGCTTATGGCCGATGAAGCTCTTAATTTAAACGTGCATTCAGCACGCAGGTAAGTATTGATAATAAAATTTTGACGTGGCTAAGTTAAATACTTTGGGCGAGAGAATTAATTAAATTACACTGCACGCAGCAGATGAACTCTGAACTGTCCCTTTTGAGATCCGCTATCGCTATAATTTTATAGGTATTCAAAAGAAACTTTACACATCTTCATAGTCATAGCGGACCTCCAACCTATTTAAATCTAAACATCCTAGCCTTATTTATTAACCTACTTAATCTATCTTGCTTCCTTCAGTTTTGAGACGAAAACCACTAAATCATGAATTTCCACTAAAATCTTAATATGTGAAATCCAAAGTACTGTTTTTATTGAATCATTATGAAAGATGAATCTAAATATAAATTTTGAAGTCTCTAGCTCTTTTCTGTTGCGCCAATGATTTTTTCAGAAAAACGTCCAAATTTCGAAAATGACTTAAGTTATAGAACTGATATTTAACACACATTAATTTAGTAATATTCCTGACATGCTAGAAAAGTTTTAGTTCATTTTCTTGATTTTTAAGGTATTGCGCAACATTTATGACGTCAGAGCTAGTTACAGCAGACTGGCTGGCACACAATGGAAACTGATGTGAATTTACTACAGCGTGAGTAGGCTGCTTCCCTACATCACCCTCTACTTAAATTTTTTTTTGTTTATGAATGTTAATGAATGAAAAAAAATTTAATTACAAAAAGGGAAGCAAGAGTACAGTTTAACTCCCTATGAAAATCAAAACTGAAATATAAACCTGTAGAAACATTAAAGAAAACTGATTACCTACATTAATTATTTAAATTGTAGGCATGTTCACTGCCTTTTAAACAATGTCATTACTCAAAATTTTAAGCAATGTCAATGAAATATTTTGGCATACATATTGCCTTAGACAAACAAACACATACAAATTGAAAAATTATAAAATCTTAGATCCATTAAATACATTTTTACATACACAAATTCAAAGAAAATTACATGATACATAAACAGATGATTATCTCTTAACAGTCTTTTCTAAACCTGAAAGAAAAGTTCACAAATAATTTTTACACACGTGGTTGTAGCCGCTTTGGCTGGCGTCCTACACTTCCATTCACAAGGGTAGAGGAGGGGAAGTTGCTATGGTGTGCTTCCTTCACGTTCTCTCTAAATTACATGGGGGAAAGGGGAGGGGTCACTGTGAGTTGTGTCCAAGTCACTCCACGCTTTCACGCAGCTACCAGGCTGCCATTATCTGGTTTGTCCTGTAGAACAAACAAAAGGAGTGCCTCAGACTCTGTTCACTTATTATCTAAGGGTGGGTCACAACGAAATGGGGATATATACATTTTATCCTTCAGTATGTTGCTGGAACAAAGTTAACAGAACCTTTCTCAATTTTACTCTTACAGTTACTTAACTGTCATAAAATCGGTAAACAAATGGCTCAAAACGCCGTTAGTCACGTACTGGAGAATATTTATGCTCCTAAGGCATACAATCATAAATCATATTTAATCTGAATTTCTTATTTCTGGGCCGGAACACTGAACCAATGCTCGGTACATTCTTGATACATTTGTATTTTATTTACTTAACTGACTCATCTTTGATTACTTTATTCTTAGAGATAGTATGAGTATGATTAGTGGTTGTTTTCTCAGCTTCCATGTACATGTGAGTAACTTTTGGTAATAGTACAGTTGTGAGTGTTCAAAACACACTACGTTTAGTTGACTACAAAATCCACTTATTGGTCCTCTGCTGTTGTCAGTTCCACATCTGCAGTTAGGTACTTACTTACTTTGAAGTGTATTTATGCTGAGCTAAAATAATATTTCACGTCTGTCAGTATGTTATTTATTTACTTTGCTAGTGTATGAACTTATTTAACACTCACTCTATTTAAATTTAAAGCATAGGAAAGCACATTTATCTCATATTCATAGTGTATTGCAGCTGATTAGTTTGCTCACGTGGCAATCCATTTCCACTCGATCGGACGCTGAAACCACAGGTAGTCTCTCTCAGACCTACCACTAAACTGCATCAAATAATTATGGACGAGCGTAATGCTAAATTCCTTAAACCTATAGGACACCATGAGCTGCTCTGTCTCATCTAACATAAGGGTACCTATGGTCGCATTCACGCCTCCAACTCATAACCTCAATATGTGTAGGTGTATCCTGTCACACACTACACTAAAATAATGGGCAGCTCCAACCTTGTAAATACTTCAGGGACGTGTCCTTCACGTCTCAACCACAACCACTGCTCAATTCTATTACACTGCCTTTCCTTGCTATACCAGGTGAGTTTATCCTTACAACTTATCTGCATATTTTTCATAACACTAAGCAATCTAATTTATTATTAATTAGTTAGCTCTACAGCATACACTAGGTTTTACTACCACTTCAGATCCTGCTTGTACATGAATTCATATATCTTTTTAAATTACGGTTGGTGGACCATTTCCAATAACACAACACTTTGTTCTTACTATATTACCAGGGTACTATACATATTTGTTACTCAAATACATTTGTATCTTAATTACGTCATACTTCTCTATTGTTTGTCACTATTAGGTTTGTCACATTAGGTATTTTTTTTTTCACTAATCGGTAGATAGAATGGTTCCATAACTCATGGCTTGATAGCCATGACAGAAAATTTTCATGTCTGGAAAGAAGAGGTCGAAATTTTTGTGGACAAGAAAGAGGAAGAATGAGTGAGACCTGAAAGGGAAAGAAGATCTCACACAGCTGGGACTGCACAGCTGCCACACTGTGTAGAAGTTACAGAATAACCTCCTCCCTACAGCATTCATTGGTTTAATGCTGTAAAGAAGAGTTAGAAATTTTAAGTGAATAGGAAAGAGGAAGAATGAGTGAGACCTGAAAAGGAAAGAAGATCTCACACAGCTGGGACTGCACAGCTGCCACACTGTGGAGAGGTTACAGAACAACCTCCTCCCTACAGCATTCATTGGTTAAATGCTGTAAAGATAACCATAACGGAAAATTTTAGTATGAAAGAAGGGGTCGAAATTTTTGAGGACAGGAAAGAGGAAGAATGAGTGAGACCTGAAAGGGAAAGAAGATCTCACACAGCTGGGACTGCAGCGCTGCCACACTGTGTAGAGGTTACAGAACAACCTCCTCCCTACAGCATTCATTGGTTTAATGCTGTAAAGAAGAGTTAGAAATTTTAGGTGGATAGAAAAGATGAAGAGTGAGTGAGACCTGAAAAGGAAAGAAGATCTCACACAGCTGGGACTGCACAGCTGCCACACTGTGTAGAGGTTACAGAACAACCTCCTCCCTACAGCATTCATTAGCTTAATGCTGTAAAGAAGAGTTAGAAATTTTAGGTGGATAGAAAAGATGAAGAGTGAGTGAGACCTGAAAAGGAAAGAAGATCTCACACAGCTGGGACTGCACAGCTGCCACACTGTGTAGAGGTCACAGAACAACCTCCTCCCTACAGCATTCATTGGTTTAATATTGACGTGATAATTATACCGGAAAATTTTGTGTTGGAAAGTAGAGGTCGAAATTTTTCTTTTTTTTTTTTTTTTTTTTTTGGGGATAGGAAAGATGAAGATTGAGTGAGACCTGAAATGGGAAAGAAGATCTCACACAGCTGGGACTGCACAGCTGCCACACTGTGTAGAGGTTAAAGAACAACCTCCTCCCTACAGCATTCATACATAACCTTTGACCACGCCACGTCGATCTGAAAATACTTTATGATGCCTTTTTAGAACCTGTCGCAGTTCTTCCTTTTGATTGTCTGAAATCTTATAGATTTCCTGCAATTTAGCTTTTATTTTGTCTAAAATAATTGCTTCTCCTTCTTCTGCTGTGTTCAGCTTACTGTTACTAAGATTAACGCCTTCGTCCCAATACCTCCTATTTTTCAGAACTCGTATAGGCAGCTCCCAAGTTTCATCATCAGTTACTACATGTTTATCACTAAAAGGGACTGTAATTACTCCGGTTATTGGCAAGACCATTTTTAACTGGCTTCTTTCAAAGTCAACAACACTCTGATATTTTGACAAGAAATCTATGCCAATTAAAACCTCAATACTGAGATTGTTTACAATTAAACATGGATGATCAATTAAATTACCATTAATGTTAAAGGGTAGTAAAGCTTCTTGCTTTACCGTTTTTGACACCTTGCCAGTAGCACCAATTATTCTTAGTCCTGATACCCTCATTACAGTAAGTTTGTCCTTACCAGGTAATGCATCAAAGAAGGATTGAGATATTGCACTCACCTCACTTCCACTGTCTAAGAGACAACGTACATTGATACCCAACATATTCACTATTATTATAGGGTGGCTTATTCTAGGTTGTACAGGTGGTTCCTCAGATTCATCTAGTAGTTCCTTTTGGATTTGTCTCCAACTAAAGTGATCGACATCTGTCTTCATTACATTTAGGTCACAGTGTGTAGGGGTTTCCTGAATTACATTTTCAGCTGCCTTTTCCAGTCGGTCTATTAATTTTAAATCGAAACACCGCACGACTTCATTACATTTAGTTTGCTGAACATGACCCAAATTACTGTAGTCTGAGCGATTCTGCGCCTCCAGACCGGGCATACCATTAGTTACAGCTAAACCACTTTTACCATTATCGTCGGTTTCCTTCTCAAGTGACAACTGGTCACAGCTACTGGGTTCATCGACCCCAAACAGCCTACCCTCTACATTCCCATTTATCTCCTGTCCTAAATCTATTAGTACATTATCAACATCCTGCACAGGCACTTTAGATAAGAGCACATCATCCTCATCGTAAATATAAGCATGAATTTCTTCTGCTTCTTCACCTGACAATTCAGTATTTTGTAGCTCATCCCTACTGTTACACTGCTGCGCCTTCTCTTTCTCTTCCCACTTAGAAAGCGTCTCTAACACGGTATCTATCAAATACTGTGAGTGATCTAATATTTCTGTTGTATCCTTAGGTGCTACCGACATTTCATCCATCTGTTCAGTTTGAGTATTCTGATCTGTCTTACCCATTCCCTTAACTACTGGCTTAGGAAAAGTAACCGCCTGGTGAGCGCCAGTGTCCTCATAGACGGGAACTAGTTATCCTGCCTAGGTCTACAACTGTTTCCTTTATTTTCATTATAGTTAGCTGGCATAGCCTTACTTTCCGTACTGTTGTTTACATGCATATTTCTGTTTGGAAAAAAATTATTATCCCTTGGACGCCATTGTTGGTTCTGATAATTATTTCCCCAATTCCTATCTCTCTTAGGATGACGAACACCTACTGTTCTGATGTTTACATTGCCATTTTGCTCGTTCCTAAAATTACTATTATTATTATTGGCATTACGGTTATTACGTGCTTGCTCCTCATTGGCAGCAACACGTTCTACACGTTCCAAATACTCAATGAAACGATCCAGATTGTCTCTAGGGGCTGATATAATTCTAGTTTGCCAGTACCATGGCAGTTTAGCTTCCAGACCTAGTATAATCATTTCTGGTTTTAGCTTTTCCGCCAAATGTGACAAACGTGAAATCCATGACCTAGCAAACTCTTTAATAGATTCCTTGCCTGCATTGAAGCGTTTTCCACTCCAAAATTCTCTCAACACTTCATTTTGCTTATTGCTAGACCAATATTCATTAATAAAAGCTGTTTTAAATTCCGCTAAGGTTTTACATTTCAACATAACATCAGCTGACCAACGCATGGCGTCACCTGCTAAATGGCTTCTAATAAATGAGATTTTCTCTCGCTCAGACCAAGTTGGTGGAATCACATCTTCAAAATCGTTCCAGAAATCTAGCGGGTGGATATTTTTATCTGGATCGAACCGCAAGAACTGCCGACACCCGATAAAAGCGGCGTTTGCAGCTACAACTTGTTGTACACTACCATTACCAGAAGTTACTGAAGCTACTTTACTTTCAAGGTTAGCAATGTTAGTACTGATATTTTCTACTTTCATTTCAACATTATCTACTCTTTGTACAATATGAGTAGTGTCAGTTTTGATTGCTTCTACTTCTGCTTGACATATGTTTACTTTTATATTAACATCTTTAAATCTATCTGA
This sequence comes from Schistocerca americana, assembly GCF_021461395.2. Classification (NCBI taxonomy): domain Eukaryota; kingdom Metazoa; phylum Arthropoda; class Insecta; order Orthoptera; family Acrididae; genus Schistocerca; species Schistocerca americana. The sequence goes on along the minus strand of NC_060120.1, from coordinate 155,782,085 downwards.
GCACCAGATTCTGCCTCGATCTTTTCTGTTAACTTGTGCTCCAGCTTCGCATCTTCCATTTGGAAGTCTTTGCGAACCTCAGCAACTTCGGATTTAACTGTTTTATACATTTCAGAAAACTGTTGAGCAACCTTTTTCTTAATATCCTCATGATTGCAATCAATTTTACAATTCAAACTGTCAAGATCCTCTTTCAACTTATTGCAACCAGCCTTGAAGGTATCGTCCATTACCTCCAATCGTTTATTAAAACTAGTTTGGCTGGCCACAATTTCATACTTTAATGCAGCATTATTGGATTCTAATTTATTGTCCATTGCCTCAAACCGTTTATTAAAATTTGTTTGACTGGCCACCATTTCAGACTTTAATTCAGCATTGCTGGCAGCTATTGCTTGTAATAAAACATTTAAATCAACAGCCCCAGCATCTTTGGGTTGCTCACGAGCTGGCTTTTTATCACACTCAGGTGACGAAAAACTAGCTCCAACACCAGAATCATCAAAACTAACTGAAACTTCTGATTGATTAGTCATATCTAACTTCTCCTTCTTAAACTCTACCATCTCTGATGACTGTTTCATTTTTAATTCATCAGAGAAACTATCATCCACTAAATTTATCATTTCTACTTTCCGCTTTACTACAGGAGTCTCTATTATTGAAGCATTGCCCCTTCCCACACTACTGTCAGGAGACAATACTTCATATTTCACCTTAACATTACTACTTTCATGCATATTTACACTCGAACCGTTGTCAGGATTTACAGTTCCCTCAACAGACATAGGTTCTGATTTAAGTTTAACCTCAGTTTCTTTTGACGGTTCCATCGCCGACAGTCTTTTAGTGCAGGTTAGTAAAATTTTTAACAGCTTTTCACTTAACTTAGTTCCTTCTGCACGACGTATGGCGTTGCCGGCGCGGCGTACCAGGATTCCTGATGCGACGTGGCACGTTGAACTGCAGACGGCTCTCCGACGGCTGTTGTGTGTTTGCGTGGCCCGCAATTGCAGGCTCTGCGCCGGCTGCTCCAGCGGAGGACTGCGGTGCGGCGAGACTGGCTTCTCGCGATGCCGGCAGCACCGCTAGACTCAGTGCCAGCTCCGTCAATCCAGATGAGTTGTTAATCCAATTGCGTCGTCCACATGCACACGTAACACATTCACTGTTCTATACTCAGTTGCGTGTCGCATTTCACTCGCGAATCCGAATAGTTAAAATCACTTTCACTTAGTCGATTTTCCCGGCCGATGCACCATATGTGGGGCGGCGGATGTAGGTTTGTAGAAAAATATTTGTAGACTGTAGAAACATTTCCCGGCCGATGCACCATATGTGGGGCGGCGGATGTGTCGGTAAAAATTAATTTACTGTATAAATGCTTCCTTGTTTGAATGTAGAAATCAGTTTCTAGCTTTTAGAATGTTGTTATTGCTGTCTTTTGCCGTTCTCAACACTGGCTCTCTATGTACTCCGTGACCCCCAGAAAGTGATTTAATAAAACTTGGAGCCAGTAAATAGATATCCTAGTGCCCACTTTACCTGAGAATGTTCTTATAGCTGCAGCTTATAGCTCTGAGGAATTAGGAGATTGTCCGGGATTTCTAATCAAAAACGGTTTTTCCAAAATAGTTGAGTATATTCTGAAATTCACTAATAAAAACCACAAGTATCCCTACAACCTAACTAACAGAACAGTCTAATGCGCTAATGCAACTATAAATGTCCGAATTAAATGTTAAAAAGAATGCTCGCCATAATTTGATGAAAATACTTCATCAAACGCCACGCTAAATTTTTGGTAGAATGTCTGTCCCGCGACGGCACGTGAAAATACGACAGTACGCAAACTGAAGCTAGATAATGAAAATCACCCCAGAATTAACACTTCACATGAAATGTTTTCATGGTTCCGCATATCTCTAGTAACTTAATACGGCACCCGAGGCTGTTTGTAGCAGATACACTGATGCGACGCGACTACCGACACAGATGGCGTGTCATTCAGCGTCTGGAGAGAACTGGGGCCTTGCTTCCTCGCGTAGCGTCCTTATATATAAAGCCGCGGTGCGGACGGCGAAGGGAACGCCTGATCTTTTCGGCTCTCTCGACTAGCCGCTGGGCTAGTAACGCACCACTTCAAGTTACATAATAATTTATAGCTTCTTTTGCTTATGGCCGATGAAGCTCTTAATTTAAACGTGCATTCAGCACGCAGGTAAGTATTGATAATAAAATTTTGACGTGGCTAAGTTAAATACTTTGGGCGAGAGAATTAATTAAATTACACTGCACGCAGCAGATGAACTCTGAACTGTCCCTTTTGAGATCCGCTATCGCTATAATTTTATAGGTATTCAAAAGAAACTTTACACATCTTCATAGTCATAGCGGACCTCCAACCTATTTAAATCTAAACATCCTAGCCTTATTTATTAACCTACTTAATCTATCTTGCTTCCTTCAGTTTTGAGACGAAAACCACTAAATCATGAATTTCCACTAAAATCTTAATATGTGAAATCCAAAGTACTGTTTTTATTGAATCATTATGAAAGATGAATCTAAATATAAATTTTGAAGTCTCTAGCTCTTTTCTGTTGCGCCAATGATTTTTTCAGAAAAACGTCCAAATTTCGAAAATGACTTAAGTTATAGAACTGATATTTAACACACATTAATTTAGTAATATTCCTGACATGCTAGAAAAGTTTTAGTTCATTTTCTTGATTTTTAAGGTATTGCGCAACTTTTATGACGTCAGAGCTAGTTACAGCAGACTGGCTGGCACACAATGGAAACTGATGTGAATTTACTACAGCGTGAGTAGGCTGCTTCCCTACATCACCCTCTACTTAAATTTTTTTTTGTTTATGAATGTTAATGAATGAAAAAAAATTTAATTACAAAAAGGGAAGCAAGAGTACAGTTTAACTCCCTATGAAAATCAAAACTGAAATATAAACCTGTAGAAACATTAAAGAAAACTGATTACCTACATTAATTATTTAAATTGTAGGCATGTTCACTGCCTTTTAAACAATGTCATTACTCAAAATTTTAAGCAATGTCAATGAAATATTTTGGCATACATATTGCCTTAGACAAACAAACACATACAAATTGAAAAATTATAAAATCTTAGATCCATTAAATACATTTTTACATACACAAATTCAAAGAAAATTACATGATACATAAACAGATGATTATCTCTTAACAGTCTTTTCTAAACCTGAAAGAAAAGTTCACAAATAATTTTTACACACGTGGTTGTAGCCGCTTTGGCTGGCGTCCTACACTTCCATTCACAAGGGTAGAGGAGGGGAAGTTGCTATGGTGTGCTTCCTTCACGTTCTCTCTAAATTACATGGGGGAAAGGGGAGGGGTCACTGTGAGTTGTGTCCAAGTCACTCCACGCTTTCACGCAGCTACCAGGCTGCCATTATCTGGTTTGTCCTGTAGAACAAACAAAAGGAGTGCCTCAGACTCTGTTCACTTATTATCTAAGGGTGGGTCACAACGAAATGGGGATATATACATTTTATCCTTCAGTATGTTGCTGGAACAAAGTTAACAGAACCTTTCTCAATTTTACTCTTACAGTTACTTAACTGTCATAAAATCGGTAAACAAATGGCTCAAAACGCCGTTAGTCACGTACTGGAGAATATTTATGCTCCTAAGGCATACAATCATAAATCATATTTAATCTGAATTTCTTATTTCTGGGCCGGAACACTGAACCAATGCTCGGTACATTCTTGATACATTTGTATTTTATTTACTTAACTGACTCATCTTTGATTACTTTATTCTTAGAGATAGTATGAGTATGATTAGTGGTTGTTTTCTCAGCTTCCATGTACATGTGAGTAACTTTTGGTAATAGTACAGTTGTGAGTGTTCAAAACACACTACGTTTAGTTGACTACAAAATCCACTTATTGGTCCTCTGCTGTTGTCAGTTCCACATCTGCAGTTAGGTACTTACTTACTTTGAAGTGTATTTATGCTGAGCTAAAATAATATTTCACGTCTGTCAGTATGTTATTTATTTACTTTGCTAGTGTATGAACTTATTTAACACTCACTCTATTTAAATTTAAAGCATAGGAAAGCACATTTATCTCATATTCATAGTGTATTGCAGCTGATTAGTTTGCTCACGTGGCAATCCATTTCCACTCGATCGGACGCTGAAACCACAGGTAGTCTCTCTCAGACCTACCACTAAACTGCATCAAATAATTATGGACGAGCGTAATGCTAAATTCCTTAAACCTATAGGACACCATGAGCTGCTCTGTCTCATCTAACATAAGGGTACCTATGGTCGCATTCACGCCTCCAACTCATAACCTCAATATGTGTAGGTGTATCCTGTCACACACTACACTAAAATAATGGGCAGCTCCAACCTTGTAAATACTTCAGGGACGTGTCCTTCACGTCTCAACCACAACCACTGCTCAATTCTATTACACTGCCTTTCCTTGCTATACCAGGTGAGTTTATCCTTACAACTTATCTGCATATTTTTCATAACACTAAGCAATCTAATTTATTATTAATTAGTTAGCTCTACAGCATACACTAGGTTTTACTACCACTTCAGATCCTGCTTGTACATGAATTCATATATCTTTTTAAATTACGGTTGGTGGACCATTTCCAATAACACAACACTTTGTTCTTACTATATTACCAGGGTACTATACATATTTGTTACTCAAATACATTTGTATCTTAATTACGTCATACTTCTCTATTGTTTGTCACTATTAGGTTTGTCACATTAGGTATTTTTTTTTTCACTAATCGGTAGATAGAATGGTTCCATAACTCATGGCTTGATAGCCATGACAGAAAATTTTCATGTCTGGAAAGAAGAGGTCGAAATTTTTGTGGACAAGAAAGAGGAAGAATGAGTGAGACCTGAAAGGGAAAGAAGATCTCACACAGCTGGGACTGCACAGCTGCCACACTGTGTAGAAGTTACAGAATAACCTCCTCCCTACAGCATTCATTGGTTTAATGCTGTAAAGAAGAGTTAGAAATTTTAAGTGAATAGGAAAGAGGAAGAATGAGTGAGACCTGAAAAGGAAAGAAGATCTCACACAGCTGGGACTGCACAGCTGCCACACTGTGGAGAGGTTACAGAACAACCTCCTCCCTACAGCATTCATTGGTTAAATGCTGTAAAGATAACCATAACGGAAAATTTTAGTATGAAAGAAGGGGTCGAAATTTTTGAGGACAGGAAAGAGGAAGAATGAGTGAGACCTGAAAGGGAAAGAAGATCTCACACAGCTGGGACTGCACAGCTGCCACACTGTGTAGAGGTTACAGAACAACCTCCTCCCTACAGCATTCATTGGTTTAATGCTGTAAAGAAGAGTTAGAAATTTTAGGTGGATAGAAAAGATGAAGAGTGAGTGAGACCTGAAAAGGAAAGAAGATCTCACACAGCTGGGACTGCACAGCTGCCACACTGTGTAGAGGTTACAGAACAACCTCCTCCCTACAGCATTCATTAGCTTAATGCTGTAAAGAAGAGTTAGAAATTTTAGGTGGATAGAAAAGATGAAGAGTGAGTGAGACCTGAAAAGGAAAGAAGATCTCACACAGCTGGGACTGCACAGCTGCCACACTGTGTAGAGGTCACAGAACAACCTCCTCCCTACAGCATTCATTGGTTTAATATTGACGTGATAATTATACCGGAAAATTTTGTGTTGGAAAGTAGAGGTCGAAATTTTTCTTTTTTTTTTTTTTTTTTTTTTTGGGGATAGGAAAGATGAAGATTGAGTGAGACCTGAAATGGGAAAGAAGATCTCACACAGCTGGGACTGCACAGCTGCCACACTGTGTAGAGGTTAAAGAACAACCTCCTCCCTACAGCATTCATACATAACCTTTGACCACGCCACGTCGATCTGAAAATACTTTATGATGCCTTTTTAGAACCTGTCGCAGTTCTTCCTTTTGATTGTCTGAAATCTTATAGATTTCCTGCAATTTAGCTTTTATTTTGTCTAAAATAATTGCTTCTCCTTCTTCTGCTGTGTTCAGCTTACTGTTACTAAGATTAACGCCTTCGTCCCAATACCTCCTATTTTTCAGAACTCGTATAGGCAGCTCCCAAGTTTCATCATCAGTTACTACATGTTTATCACTAAAAGGGACTGTAATTACTCCGGTTATTGGCAAGACCATTTTTAACTGGCTTCTTTCAAAGTCAACAACACTCTGATATTTTGACAAGAAATCTATGCCAATTAAAACCTCAATACTGAGATTGTTTACAATTAAACATGGATGATCAATTAAATTACCATTAATGTTAAAGGGTAGTAAAGCTTCTTGCTTTACCGTTTTTGACACCTTGCCAGTAGCACCAATTATTCTTAGTCCTGATACCCTCATTACAGTAAGTTTGTCCTTACCAGGTAATGCATCAAAGAAGGATTGAGATATTGCACTCACCTCACTTCCACTGTCTAAGAGACAACGTACATTGATACCCAACATATTCACTATTATTATAGGGTGGCTTATTCTAGGTTGTACAGGTGGTTCCTCAGATTCATCTAGTAGTTCCTTTTGGATTTGTCTCCAACTAAAGTGATCGACATCTGTCTTCATTACATTTAGGTCACAGTGTGTAGGGGTTTCCTGAATTACATTTTCAGCTGCCTTTTCCAGTCGGTCTATTAATTTTAAATCGAAACACCGCACGACTTCATTACATTTAGTTTGCTGAACATGACCCAAATTACTGTAGTCTGAGCGATTCTGCGCCTCCAGACCGGGCATACCATTAGTTACAGCTAAACCACTTTTACCATTATCGTCGGTTTCCTTCTCAAGTGACAACTGGTCACAGCTACTGGGTTCATCGACCCCAAACAGCCTACCCTCTACATTCCCATTTATCTCCTGTCCTAAATCTATTAGTACATTATCAACATCCTGCACAGGCACTTTAGATAAGAGCACATCATCCTCATCGTAAATATAAGCATGAATTTCTTCTGCTTCTTCACCTGACAATTCAGTATTTTGTAGCTCATCCCTACTGTTACACTGCTGCGCCTTCTCTTTCTCTTCCCACTTAGAAAGCGTCTCTAACACGGTATCTATCAAATACTGTGAGTGATCTAATATTTCTGTTGTATCCTTAGGTGCTACCGACATTTCATCCATCTGTTCAGTTTGAGTATTCTGATCTGTCTTACCCATTCCCTTAACTACTGGCTTAGGAAAAGTAACCGCCTGGTGAGCGCCAGTGTCCTCATAGACGGGAACTAGTTATCCTGCCTAGGTCTACAACTGTTTCCTTTATTTTCATTATAGTTAGCTGGCATAGCCTTACTTTCCGCACTGTTGTTTACATGCATATTTCTGTTTGGAAAAAAATTATTATCCCTTGGACGCCATTGTTGGTTCTGATAATTATTTCCCCAATTCCTATCTCTCTTAGGATGACGAACACCTACTGTTCTGATGTTTACATTGCCATTTTGCTCGTTCCTAAAATTACTATTATTATTATTGGCATTACGGTTATTACGTGCTTGCTCCTCATTGGCAGCAACACGTTCTACACGTTCCAAATACTCAATGAAACGATCCAGATTGTCTCTAGGGGCTGATATAATTCTAGTTTGCCAGTACCATGGCAGTTTAGCTTCCAGACCTAGTATAATCATTTCTGGTTTTAGCTTTTCCGCCAAATGTGACAAACGTGAAATCCATGACCTAGCAAACTCTTTAATAGATTCCTTGCCTGCATTGAAGCGTTTTCCACTCCAAAATTCTCTCAACACTTCATTTTGCTTATTGCTAGACCAATATTCATTAATAAAAGCTGTTTTAAATTCCGCTAAGGTTTTACATTTCAACATAACATCAGCTGACCAACGCATGGCGTCACCTGCTAAATGGCTTCTAATAAATGAGATTTTCTCTCGCTCAGACCAAGTTGGTGGAATCACATCTTCAAAATCGTTCCAGAAATCTAGCGGGTGGATATTTTTATCTGGATCGAACCGCAAGAACTGCCGACACCCGATAAAAGCGGCGTTTGCAGCTACAACTTGTTGTACACTACCATTACCAGAAGTTACTGAAGCTACTTTACTTTCAAGGTTAGCAATGTTAGTACTGATATTTTCTACTTTCATTTCAACATTATCTACTCTTTGTACAATATGAGTAGTGTCAGTTTTGATTGCTTCTACTTCTGCTTGACATATGTTTACTTTTATATTAACATCTTTAAATCTATCTGAGCACCAGATTCTGCCTCGATCTTTTCTGTTAACTTGTGCTCCAGCTTCGCATCTTCCATTTGGAAGTCTTTGCGAACCTCAGCAACTTCGGATTTAACTGTTTTATACATTTCAGAAAACTGTTGAGCAACCTTTTTCTTAATATCCTCATGATTGCAATCAATTTTACAATTCAAACTGTCAAGATCCTCTTTCAACTTATTGCAACCAGCCTTGAAGGTATCGTCCATTACCTCCAATCGTTTATTAAAACTAGTTTGGCTGGCCACAATTTCATACTTTAATGCAGCATTATTGGATTCTAATTTATTGTCCATTGCCTCAAACCGTTTATTAAAATTTGTTTGACTGGCCACCATTTCAGACTTTAATTCAGCATTGCTGGCAGCTATTGCTTGTAATAAAACATTTAAATCAACAGCCCCAGCATCTTTGGGTTGCTCACGAGCTGGCTTTTTATCACACTCAGGTGACGAAAAACTAGCTCCAACACCAGAATCATCAAAACTAACTGAAACTTCTGATTGATTAGTCATATCTAACTTCTCCTTCTTAAACTCTACCATCTCTGATGACTGTTTCATTTTTAATTCATCAGAGAAACTATCATCCACTAAATTTATCATTTCTACTTTCCGCTTTACTACAGGAGTCTCTATTATTGAAGCATTGCCCCTTCCCACACTACTGTCAGGAGACAATACTTCATATTTCACCTTAACATTACTACTTTCATGCATATTTACACTCGAACCGTTGTCAGGATTTACAGTTCCCTCAACAGACATAGGTTCTGATTTAAGTTTAACCTCAGTTTCTTTTGACGGTTCCATCGCCGACAGTCTTTTAGTGCAGGTTAGTAAAATTTTTAACAGCTTTTCACTTAACTTAGTTCCTTCTGCACGACGTATGGCGTTGCCGGCGCGGCGTACCAGGATTCCTGATGCGACGTGGCACGTTGAACTGCAGACGGCTCTCCGACGGCTGTTGTGTGTTTGCGTGGCCCGCAATTGCAGGCTCTGCGCCGGCTGCTCCAGCGGAGGACTGCGGTGCGGCGAGACTGGCTTCTCGCGATGCCGGCAGCACCGCTAGACTCAGTGCCAGCTCCGTCAATCCAGATGAGTTGTTAATCCAATTGCGTCGTCCACATGCACACGTAACACATTCACTGTTCTATACTCAGTTGCGTGTCGCATTTCACTCGCGAATCCGAATAGTTAAAATCACTTTCACTTAGTCGATTTTCCCGGCCGATGCACCATATGTGGGGCGGCGGATGTAGGTTTGTAGAAAAATATTTGTAGACTGTAGAAACATTTCCCGGCCGATGCACCATATGTGGGGCGGCGGATGTGTCGGTAAAAATTAATTTACTGTATAAATGCTTCCTTGTTTGAATGTAGAAATCAGTTTCTAGCTTTTAGAATGTTGTTATTGCTGTCTTTTGCCGTTCTCAACACTGGCTCTCTATGTACTCCGTGACCCCCAGAAAGTGATTTAATAAAACTTGGAGCCAGTAAATAGATATCCTAGTGCCCACTTTACCTGAGAATGTTCTTATAGCTGCAGCTTATAGCTCTGAGGAATTAGGAGATTGTCCGGGATTTCTAATCAAAAACGGTTTTTCCAAAATAGTTGAGTATATTCTGAAATTCACTAATAAAAACCACAAGTATCCCTACAACCTAACTAACAGAACAGTTCAGAGTCTAATGCGCTGATGCAACTATAAATGTCCGAATTAAATGTTAAAAAGAATGCTCGCCATAATTTGATGAAAATACTTCATCAAACGCCACGCTAAATTTTTGGTAGAATGTCTGTCCCGCGACGGCACGTGAAAATACGACAGTACGCAAACTGAAGCTAGATAATGAAAATCACCCCAGAATTAACACTTCACATGAAATGTTTTCATGGTTCCGCATATCTCTAGTAACTTAATACGGCACCCGAGGCTGTTTGTAGCAGATACACTGATGCGACGCGACTACCGACACAGATGGCGTGTCATTCAGCGTCTGGAGAGAACTGGGGCCTTGCTTCCTCGCGTAGCGTCCTTATATATAAAGCCGCGGTGCGGACGGCGAAGGGAACGCCTGATCTTTTCGGCTCTCTCGACTAGCCGCTGGGCTAGTAACGCACCACTTCAAGTTACATAATAATTTATAGCTTCTTTTGCTTATGGCCGATGAAGCTCTTAATTTAAACGTGCATTCAGCACGCAGGTAAGTATTGATAATAAAATTTTGACGTGGCTAAGTTAAATACTTTGGGCGAGAGAATTAATTAAATTACACTGCACGCAGCAGATGAACTCTGAACTGTCCCTTTTGAGATCCGCTATCGCTATAATTTTATAGGTATTCAAAAGAAACTTTACACATCTTCATAGTCATAGCGGACCTCCAACCTATTTAAATCTAAACATCCTAGCCTTATTTATTAACCTACTTAATCTATCTTGCTTCCTTCAGTTTTGAGACGAAAACCACTAAATCATGAATTTCCACTAAAATCTTAATATGTGAAATCCAAAGTACTGTTTTTATTGAATCATTATGAAAGATGAATCTAAATATAAATTTTGAAGTCTCTAGCTCTTTTCTGTTGCGCCAATGATTTTTTCAGAAAAACGTCCAAATTTCGAAAATGACTTAAGTTATAGAACTGATATTTAACACACATTAATTTAGTAATATTCCTGACATGCTAGAAAAGTTTTAGTTCATTTTCTTGATTTTTAAGGTATTGCGCAACATTTATGACGTCAGAGCTAGTTACAGCAGACTGGCTGGCACACAATGGAAACTGATGTGAATTTACTACAGCGTGAGTAGGCTGCTTCCCTACACGGTCTAAGGCGCTGCAGTCATGTACCGTACGGCTGGTCCCGGCGGAGGTTCGAGTCCTCCCTCGGGCATGGGTGTGTGTGTTTGTCCTTAGGGTAATTTAGGTTAAGTAGTGTGTAAGCTTAGGGACTGATGACCGTATTAGTTAAGTCCCATAAGATTTCACACACATTTGAACATTTTTTTCTTGATGCGTTGAACACATCCTATGCATAATCTTTCACTAATAGGTGCCTCAGCTTAGGTCTTAGCCTGGATGTTTTGAGCCTCAGTCACAGACTTATTCATGTTACTGCTGAAAATTAAAACTTCCCGCAAATGATGAGAATTGGGCTCAGAAGTTGTCATATTCAGCAGAGAATCTCAATATGATTTAATCACAAATCGCTAAATATTTTGGCGGGGTTCTTTTTACAAATGCCTTAGCTTGTTGTATGACACTTGCGGCCGGCCGGAGTGGCCGTGCGGTTCTAGGCGCTGCAGTCTGGAGCCGAGCGACCGCTACGGTCGCAGGTTCGAATCCTGCCTCGGCCATGGATATGTGTGATGTCCTTAGGTTAGTTAGGTTTAATTAGTTCTACGTTCTAGGCGACTGATGACCTCAGAAGTTAAGTGGCACAGTGCTCAGAGCCATTTGAACCAAGCCATTTGACACTTGCGGCCTACTTACTACCTGTACCGCCTCCTTACGCTGTTGCTGTCTATTGCAAAACGGCAAAAGCAAAGTTGCAGACCTAACACTTGTACTGAACCTTCCGGCAGGCATGCTGTTCCACCGCGCGGTGCTGATGAGCGGCTCGGCGCTGAGCCCCTGGGCGCTGGTGGAGAGCCCGGCGCGCTATGCGCAGCAGGTGGCGCGCCACGCCAACTGCTCGCCCGAGCTGCCGCACCCCAGCCTGCTCAAGTGCCTGCGCGACCGCCCGCTCGACGTGCTCATGTCGGCGCCCGTCGAGGCACCGCAGTTCTCCGTCGCCTTCGGCCCCAGCGTCGACGGCGTCGTCGTCGATAGCGGCGACCCTCCCGGGGGCGGCGGGGGTGGCGGCGGGAGCAGCGGCGGCTCCGGCGGTGACGGATCCTCCGGGTCCGGTACCGGCGCCAACGGCGGCGGCGGTGGCGGCTCTTCCGGAGGCGGAGGTTCGTCGTCCAGCGGTGGAGGCGGCCCCGGGGGCTGGAACGGCGCTGGGGGCTCCTTCGTCAACAGCGTGCTGCTGCGCAAGTCGGTAGTCTCCAAGCTGTCGCGTTACGACCTTTTGCTTGGAGTCGTGAAGGCGGAGGCCTACTTCGCCTTCTCCGGCGAGGACGTCCAGTACGGGATAGAGGCGGACCGCCGCGCCAAGATACTAAGGACGTTCGTGCGTAACACGTACCGGTTCCACTTGTCCGAAATCCTAGCGACGATAGTGAACGAGTACACGGACTGGGAGAGGCCGGTGCAGCATCCCATCAACATCCGTGACGAGACTCTGGAAGCGCTCAGTGATGCGCAGGTGGTCGCGCCCGTCGTGCAGACCGCCGATCTGCACTCTGCTGCTCGCAGGAACTCCTACCTCTATGTCTTCGACTACCAGACCAAGTACGGAGACTACCCGCAGGTACTGAAACTGTGGTGTAAGAAATTGAAACGATAATAATGATTAATAGAAACCAATTTAGCTCTATTACACATTCTATTCAAATAATGTAATCACCAGTCAATATTGTAAAAGACCACCACCTCCAGCGCAGACGTGCAGGTAAAGAGTCAGTGAGTTTCAGGAAGGCACCGACGACTCCAGAACCTTGACCAGCTGCCCAGAGTTTCACGGTTAACGATCCATGGCACGGAGAGCCACGTAGAGGTAATTCCATAGATTCTCTTTTAGGTTCAAATTCGGGGGATCTGGTGAACAGGGAAGTATGGTAAATTCACCCTGATGCTCTTCGAATCACGAACGCACGCTGCGAGCTGTGTGACACGTTGCATTGCCCTGCTGGTTGATGCCATTCTGGAGAGTAAAAACAAATTGCATGTTGGGGTGGAAATGGTCCCTAAGGATAGGTCCGTACATGTGTTGATCCTGTGCCCTCCACAATGGTGAGATCACCCAGAGAAGTGACGAACGCATTATCTAGACCGTAACACTCCCTTCTCCTTCCGACGATTGTTGCAGGGCAGCATACGCATAGGTTCAACTGTTCGATGGAGCGTAAAACGTAAGTGATCTGAAAAGGCCACCTGTCACCACACAATGGATATTCAGTGGCGTGCAAATTCCAGTCTTCGTAGCTGATGAACAGCACTCAGCATGGATGCATGAACCACGCTCCTGCCTTGGAGACCGATACGGATCAACGTTCGCTGAATATTCGTTGAGGAGACGCTGATGGTAACCCCTTGGTTCAGCTGGGTGGTCAGTTGCTCAACGGATGTACGTCTGTTCTAACGTGGACATATCCGCAGCCATCGTTCGTCCCTGTCATTTGTGGCCCATGGTACACCAAAGTTGTCTTGGCGCTGGTTTTGGTTAGTGCCCCTCACGGTACACTTTAACCATGGTGGCATGCGAAACAGTTTTAAAAATTTGCTGTTTCGGAAATGCTTCCATCCTTGACCCGCAAGCCATTGAAAATCCCCGTTTCTGCTTTATGGAAATGACAGCACTATTTTCCACCCTCCACCCCCCACTGCTAGTGCGACCACCTGCCCTATGTGGCTGGTTATTACACGTTGACTTCGAACATAGGCGACGGTCACATTAGTGTGACTTGACCATTTATTATACAACTATTATGTTAAGATCAGTTTCATTCTTTCAACAACATCGTGTTGCCGAGTTGTGCTGCAGCCTTGACATAAATGACTAGTTGTAGCAGGTAATGTTAAAGAACAAATCCAAAACACTGATAATAAACATTCTGCCGACCACCTGCCCTAAATATAGCGAGCTGACAAGAGATGCTGTGTACAGTAAACATGATCAATATTTCATCTTGATCAAAAATGCTTACTTGTACGCAGCATGCCATACTTCCGCCTGATGGTCGTCAGAATGTTTATGTGCAGCGTTTTGGATTTATTATTTAAAATTACTTATGACTACCTGACCCTACACGTCATGACTTAAGCACACTTCATCAGCTTGATGACGTTCAAAGAATGAGAGCTGTCGCAGCACAATAAGTGTGTAATAATACAGCTGAGGTTGTTTTTATGAATCTTTAACGTCAGTGTCAGCTGTGGACTCGACCTGATCAAGATAAATTTAAAAAGAGGTCACTGTTTTACATCTGACGGGGAAACGTCACCAACCTGACCTCGTGTTTTGAGGGGAAAAAAGTACACTAGCAAGACACCTGGCGCAGCAATCGATCCCGCGAGAAACTTTGGACAATTCTGATAGTGGCAGTTATGACCATCTGAATGTACAGCTTTTAAACTTCGCGTGAACTGACTGCTTGTCATTCAATCCACCCCAGTACAGTCGTTAATGCCTGACTGCGAAGTACTGTTTAATGGAGTGAGTAATGGGTTCGTGTTCATGATGTCGTTAAATTAACGAGCGATAGTGCTTTGCTGAATGTGTCAAATTGTGCGGTTTCCAACCTGTAACCCGTGCCAGAGATCTCTTTGCACTGAACACATTTATGCAACGATTCACAAATGCGCTGTATATTAATGAAGTGAATGATAATGTCGTTTAAGAAATAGTTCAGCACTATTTAATTATTAATACCTTTGTTGTGCGTTACGTTCTTTGGATTGGAAAACTGACATTGTTAAACTATTGTGATTCTCAACGAGACTGGCACCATCAAATTATAAACCGGAAATTATATACACCATTTCATTATGATTGTTCAGTTACTTTGGTTTCTTCACTTTGATTTTAAGGCTTAGTAATGAACATACACTTGCATGAGATTCGTATTGCGTATTCCTTTCTCCCAAAACAACGTAAAAACGTGTTCACGAACAAAGTTTGGAAACACGTTCGCCAGACGTCTTCCCCTCCTCCTGAACCCTCTCTCCCCTTTAACATCCCGCGGATAGGAGGGTGGAGGTTGTCATTGCGACGTACATTACTTTGCGCCCGGACTTTAGGCTGCTGCCGTGGAGCAGACCAAGTGACAGACAAACTGTACTCGCGAAGTTTAAAAGCTGTACGTTCAGGTCATAATTGCCTACCATCAAAGCTGTCTTGGACGCCTTGCCACGGTTCGCGTTGCTCTCCCCGTCGGAGATTCGAGTCCGTCCTCGGGCATGGGTGTGTGTGTTGTCCTTAGCGTAAGTCAATTTAAGTTAGATCAAGTAGTGTGCAAGCCTAGGGACTGATGACCGCAGCAGTTTAGTCCCATAGGAACTTACCACAAATTTCCAAAAGTCTCCCTCCATCATAATTATGTCGCACATTTTCGCGTAGGATTGAATGTTGGAGCTGATATCTAGCTATTGAAGCTTCTTCTCATCAAAATACGGGGTCAAGTTGGTGAAGTTTCCTTGTCAGTCGCAAATTTCATTGTATAAATAGCGAAGAAACCAGTTGTCAGTTTCTGTGTTATTTATTGTGACATCTGATGACATTTTATTTTAAAGGGACAAAGTCAGCAGTGTGCATATCCTATACATATAAAATTTAATAAAACCTACACGCTTACAATTCACACTCAAAAGTTTGTCGGAGGGTAAGATAACTGGTCTATTTTCCACTCCCGAAATGGTTAATATCTAAATCTTCCTGTGCGAACTCTAATTTCTCATATCTTATCACGACTGGCGTTTCGTCCTATCTAGGCAGGAGCCAAAAGATTCTCAGGCGATCGGAGGAGAAATTTAGTGTTTAAAATTTAGTGAGATGATATATCAGGAACGGTAAACGCCTTTGTTTTAACGTTTACAATAACCGTGATACTTCTTCCTCTATCTCGCAACAATACTAAATGCTTATATTCCTGACATTGTCCGTCTGGGGGAAAAGCTATGATTTAAAATTTTTTATAACATATTGTCCATTCGATGAAGACAGCAAAGTTCTGTGGAAGGCGCTTTTTAGAGGTCTTGGCACGTGTTGTGTTCTTCAGAAATAAGACAGGGCTACAATTATTGAAGTATACGAAATAAAATCGTCATAACTTCTGAACGATTTGCGTTAGGGCGTTCAAACTGGACGGTTGGTCGCCGGGCAGGATAGGAATTACGCGCATGCGTATGCGACGAAGCCCACATTCATTTGGATGGGTTAGTCAATAAGCAAAATTGGCGCATTTTGGGGACTTAGCATCCACGTTACGTGATCGAGAAGTCCCTACACCCTCGACGGGTGACTGTGTGGTGTTCAATGTCTAGTCCCGAAATATTCGGTGCGATACTCCTTGATGGTACGTTAAGTACCGAACGGTACGTGAAGGTTTTGGAAGAGGATGTTATCCTCATAATCCAAGATGACCCTAACTTCGACTAGATGTGCCTCACGCAGGACGGAGTTCAACTCCATCGAAGTACGAGAGTGTTTTATGTCCTCGGGGACCTATCTGAGGAGAGCATCCGGGCTCTGGGGTACCCAGAGGTAACTGGCTTGGGTCTTGATCGGCTGTATATCCTCCGGATCGTATCACATGCGACTCCTTTTTATGGGACTACATTTCTGAGCTGAAAACAGCCATTCAGGACGTCATCGACTGCATCGATGTTCCGACACACCAGCGGATCGTGCAGAATTTTGCTATTCGTCTGTGGCACATCACCGCCACAGATGACAGACATGTCGAAAATGTCATAACCTAAATCCCAATATCTCTTGTGACGTTTACATGTTGGATACAATGTGTGGAAGCCGTAGGTTGTAACTAATTTACATTTTTTCATATAGTTCAATAATTGTCACCCTATATCAAATGAGCTCAGTTTTGCCTGCCCGGATAGATCCTCGCGTTAGGACAGTGCTTCTGGGATCCGGACATGTCTGCCGTCCGCAGATCGGGTCCGCTCGGCTGAATAACGACGAGGGCCGGTGTGCCGGCTATCCTAGATGTGGATTTTAGTGGTCCAGCTACGTGAATATGAGACTACTAACCACATCTCACCTCAGTTACACGACTGACAAACATTTAGAGAACGTTAGCACACTTCTACACGCAGGCTTCAGGGGTACACAAATAACATCAGGAATGGTGGGAGGGACACTAAGGGCTGGCGACAGGGATGGCATCCGGCCACTCTCGAACAATTCCAAATCCGTTAATAACCTTGCCGACCCCGTCACCAGACCGACATGGCAAGCATCTTATGGCTTTCAGCAATACTTCAGAAGAGAACGGAAACCTTAACGAAAGCGTACTGTTTTCTACAAACTTTTTACACCTTTTTTTCTGTCAATAAAGCGCTGTCTTTGGGTCGCCTTCTCCACAACACTTACGTGGGATGTTTCTAATTTTAGTTGATCGTCATTGTAACCATTGTATATTTAGATGAACCGACAAATTCAAAATTTTTATGATGCAGCGTGTAACCGAAATATAACAAACATTTTTTGCCCTTATTTGGGGGATCTCACACTTTTTATTGTTCGTGGTCATTTGCTATTTTTCGCACCATACAGACATCATTTCTAAATCATTCTGCAATTCGTTTTTATCTAATGATGACCTTACCAGACATTGAATAACGGAATCATCTGCCGACAGTCTAAGAACTATGTCCAGGCTGTAATCTAAATCTTTTCTACAGATTAATAACAGGTGAGGGTCTGTACTAGTTCACTACAGAAACCCAGATACAGCTTCGAATTCACTCGATTACTTCACGTTAATTATTGTGAACGGTAAACTCTCTGACAGAAGTCACGAATTGAGTCGCACAACTGAGACATACTCCGTGCACTGGGAACTAAGTAGTATTGTAAATTTGAAACGTCATTTTACCGTGCAAGACTGTGACTATTTATCGAAGAGGTCAAAGACTGTTCGTGGCCTCTCGGCTGTCTGAGTGTGTCTGTTGCCGTAAATCTCTGCGATGTGTCTGTTAGAACGTCAGCATTTCATGGAGCAGTAAGTATTAGAAAAATTTAATACACGTAATAAATACTTACTAAAGACTATAACAGTATGACAATTGGTTATATCCTCATGCATTTCATCGTCCCCTATGACAGACTTCTCTTCGGTGCATTTACACTCCATCGTCTGCCTTTCTTTGTTTAATACTAAGCCCTAAACTACGTATTTAGATTAAGATCTTGAGCATGTTAAAGGTGGATAATTAGCTGGGAACACGGAGTAAGGATGCCAAACATGGCTTTGTTGACCAGAGTACGTCGTCACTCCGTGGAAGTAATTAAACAAACAACGAGTAGCTAGAACGGCTGAGAAGGGAAAATTAACACTTCTTCTTCTGTATACCTCTCTCTGAAACTGTCCCACCTAGCTAAAGCTTTTCAAGTGAGGTGCCTGAGTTCTTTTAAAAAAGAAACCTCCGCTCGTTACAAAGTAATTGCGTTTCTCTAGTTATTGAGTCGAGACATCGTAACACGAGGAGTAGTTGTGTTATATTACAACGATGCTGTCTCTCTTCACTCCAAGGTGTTAACGATATATTTATTTCATTTGCTGATAGTTCGAGGAAGCAGATAAAGAGGAGTTGGATTTGAGAGCAGTCTTTGTTAGTGAATCACAAGCTCTACGGTTCACTACCGAAATGATTGCTCATTTCAAACAATTTTAAATGCACTCAATTTCAGCAGTATTCCGTATGCCAGTGTACGACATAAATTGTTTCGCACTGAAACATTAAAACTAATAGAACATGGCGCTTATAATTCTACTGAAAGCAAATTGCGCTAGTGCGTCAGAGCACTGGTGGGACGCACATCGCCTGATTTCAACTGCCCATACAGCACTGACTCGACCACCACTCTAAGCACAAATGACAAGCGACAACTGTCATGACTTTTGAAAGCATGTGAGCGGGTTGTGATTTCCCTTGATTGCTGGAGGAGGATATTAATGTTTAAAGTGCCGTCGACAACGCAGTCATTAGAGACGGAGGACAAGCTCGTAATAGGGAAGGTTAGGGGAGGAAATCGGCCTTGCCCTTTCGAAGGAACCATCCCGCCATTTGCCTGATGCGATTGAGGGAAATCACGGAAAACTTAAATCAGGATGGCTGCACTCAGGTTTCAACCGTCGTCCTACCGACTGCGAGTCCAGTGTGCTATCCACTGTACCAACTTGCACGGTTGGAATGCTGGACTTGGCTAAAACAGCGGTAGTTGCATTAACGTAACATACTCTTTGTGCTACTGCAGATCAGTACGTTTACGGCCAAACACCACAAAGAATGGATATAACCCACGCAACGTAAACAAAAACTGCTATATTTGAAATTCCGACTCGTACATTCTTGGTTCCGGCGATGTTTCACTGTTACGGAGCCTGTACACGTCATATTAGCGTACAAGTCTCAACAAGGGACATGACTTGTTAGAAACATTTCCTTAAAGTTTCGGTGTCCGAAACATACAGCGATCAACGCTCCACACTAACATTATCTATTTGCTTTCCGAATGATCTGTGGCATAGACTATACATGTACATACTTACTCCGTAAGTTCTCACTCAGTAAACTATAGCAACCAATAGCCTAGTGGAGACCTGTCCTATTCTGTTTGCCAAGGGACCGAGGGGAAATTACGAGCCTCCATTGACAACATATCATTCTCATGATCCCCAGGAGGGATACAATTGTGAAGTGGTTTAACTGATGCACACTGTTCCTCGAATACGATTTCCTTAAATCTACCCAAAGGTGGGTGGATTTAAATCTTTCAAGAATTTTTTGTTTATATTGGTATGGACTCTACCAAACTCTCGCGAGCAGTCCATTTCTGAATTCCGTCCATGTAAGCTGTAAAGCATACTTGACAATAACCCCAAATAAAGAGTCCAAATTCTAAAGTAATTAACACCAGCGTTTAATATGCGGTTTCTTAACTGGTACACTCCACCTTCTCAGAATTTTCTCAACAAATTGAATTCTCCCATTCTATTCCGTGAATGACTTCTCGAAAAAAAATATCAGAACGGATTCCGTAAAATAATAAAAAACAAAAAAACACTGATGAAAACTGTCCACACAATGTAGATCATACATGGCTGTGAATATGGCACTTTGTCTTTGCGGGGAACTCTGTCAACTGATGATCAGGATACGTTCATACAGTCTTCACAAATGTGTTATTTGACTAATTAAAGCCACAACGTCATACGATTGAAAGTGCTCTAAAAGAGCACAATAATACAGCTAATGTTCTCAATAAACGATTAATCACTTAGGGGTAGCAGTTCACTAGAGGTACAATGGTGCTGTCTAAAGGAAATGATTACACTTGGAGGTTTGTAGGAAGTTGACAGTGACTAACTACTTTCAGTTAGTGCCCTCCTTAAATATGGATAAGTATATGGCAATGAACTTATCAAGGATAAAGAACCCGATAATATGCAACTACGAAATTAGAGGTACAGCTATGGAGCCTGTGGCATATTGTGCAAGCGTCTATGATGGAGGGGAACGGGATATTTTGTACGTGAAGGACATGTGTAAACGGTAGTAGAGTATCCAGTTTATGGACTTCAGTTACTTGTGAAGTTTGTGGGAAAATACGAAAGTAATCTTGATTTCAAACGCTATTTTGCCCAATTATTTGCAGCCCGAGCGTTTGGAGTCCTTTTCAGCTTGGTAATGCAGCTGGCAATGGCCTTATTTAGAGATCTCCTGGGTATGAAATATGTCAGCATAGCTGATACCAAAGAATAAGTATGCTCAGTGATTTTGCACGACAGTACTATCGGCACTTGGTCGGCATTTAGTCTAAATTATGAGCAGCGTGTATTTGAAAACGTTTACATTGTTAATTTTTGTCTTCATTGCGATAAAAGGCTGTAGCCTGGACATAAGGATGTGTGAATACAGCTTGAGGGATGATTTTAGAGATTCGACGTTACGGGTCGACTGTACACCACCTCTATTGTCTCCAATGTACGTCTCGACTAGTGGCCACGAACTCTGAGTGTCCCCTACATCCAGCTTTCTCATTTGCACTGAGTTGACAGTAGTCATGGTATAAGTGAAAATATGTCTTCCAATTTGCCTGGGTGGTAACGTGCTTACCTCCCACGCATGCGGACCTGTGTTCGATTCCCGGCCGCGTTGGCGATTTTCTCCACTCGGGGACTGGGTGTTGTGGTGTCCTCACCTTCGTTTCATCCTCATCACCGGCGCGCAAGTCGCCCAATGTGGCGTCATCAGAAATAAGACTTGCACTTGGCTGCCTAACTTCCCCAGTTGGGGCCTCCCGACCATCGATACCATACACTCCTTTCCATTACCTCTAAATACGGTGTGGGCACTCCTTTTTCCGGCTTAGTGTATCAGCTTGATGTGGCATGTGTTCATTAAGCTATGCAGCCTCTATAGGTGTCCATAATTGCAAAAGTGTTCCCAGTGCAAGAGTTGTCCACCAAAAGACCACTCGAGTATTTCCCATAAATATTTTTTCGGTGGGCTTCATGTTGTGGGACCTAGGTGGGCAAATCGTTCACTCGAACTGTCCAGAATATTGTTCAAACCAGTCGCAATCAGTTGTGGCCAGGTGGCATGACGCATTGTCATCCATAAAAATTGGGAACACGAAGTCCATGAAGGGCTGCAAATAGTGTCAAGGTAGGCGAACATAACCATTTCCAGTCAATGATCGATTCAGTGGGACTAGAGGACCCAGTACATTCCATATCAATCCAGTTCACATCACTATGGAGCGAACACCAGTTGGCACAGTGGCTTGTTGACAACTTGGATCCATGGCTTGTGGGATCTGCGCCACACTTAAACCCTACCATGAGTTCTTACCAACTGAAATCGGGACTTATCTGCCTAGGCCAAGGTTTTCCAGTCGTCTAGAGTCCCACTGATATGGTCACGAGCCCAGGAAAAGGGCTACGGGTGATGTAGTGCTTTTATCAAAGGCACTCGCATCGGTCGTCTGCTGCCGTAGTCCATTAACGCCAAATTTCGCCGCACTGTCCTATGTTCGTCGTACGTCCCACATTGAAATGAAATGTCGTGTGGTGAGGGCCTCCCGGCGGTTAGACCTGATCGCCTGGTGCAAGTCTTTTGAAGTGCCACCACTTTGTCGACTTGCGCGTCGATGAGGATGAAATGATGATGAAGACGACACAAACACCCAGTCCCTGAGCGGAGAAAATCTCCAACCCAGCCGGGAATTGATTTCTGTGGTTATTTCACGCATTGTTGCTTCTCTGTCAACACTGAAAACTCGACGCAAACGCCGCGGCTCTCGGTCGATAAGTGGAAGGCTTTGACCGATACGTTGTCCATGGTGAGAGGTAACGCCTGAAATTTTGTTTCATCGGCACGCTCTCGACACTGTGGATCTCGGAACATTGAATTCCTTAACGATTTCGCCCGCATCTCGTGGTCGTGCGGTAGCGTTCTCGCTTCTCACGCCCGGGTTCCAGGGTTCGATTCCCGGCGGGGTCAGGGATTTTCTCTTCCTCGTGATGGCTGGGTGTTCTGTGCTGTCCTTAGGTTAGTTAGGTTTAAGTAGTTCTAAGTTCTAGGGGACTGATGACCATCGATGTTAAGTCCCATAGTGCTCAGAGCCTTAACGATTTCCTAAACGGAATTTCCCATGTTTCTAGCTCCAGCTACCGTTCTGCGTTCAAAGGCTTTTCATCCAGGTCGTGTGAGCATAATCACGTCTGACACCATTTCACATGAACCAGGTAAGTACATACGACAGCTCCACCAGGGACTGCCCTTCCATTTCTTGAGTATGCGATACTGCGACATCTGTATATGGGCATATCGCTATCCAATGACTTTCGTCACATCAGTGTATTTGTTGAATACAGTCCAATTTTCGTCTTCTGTTATAGACTCTCTACGACCGTCTTTAGTACAGTAGTAGTTATTTACTGTTGGTTTGACACATGTCCTATCTCCCTGCCCTTTCTTATAATCAATGTAATCCACGTATTCTCGTCGCCGTCGATTCTCCAGGCAGCCATACGGTTTTTTTGTGTCTACTTAATTTATAGGAAACTTCTCTTGGTCGCAAGTATTTAGATGCTCGTATTTTCCGCTTTCCATTATTCACTTCCATATAATCCAGTGCTCTAGATGCACGTTTTCAGAAATTTCTTCTTCAGGTTACTGCCATGTTGAATACTAGCGGACCTCTTTTAGCGATGAATGCTCTCTATGCTTGCGCTGGCCTGCTTCCTACATCCATCTGACATCTTTGTTAATGTTATATTTTCCTTCCAATGTGGCAGCATTCTTTTACTTCACCTACGTTCTTTCGTCCTTGACTCGGAATTCGCGTGACGCCGATTAAACTCACACTCGCCGCCGTATGCTGCAACGACATTAAAGAGCAAAGCCGTCGCCCAATTAAACTCCACTCACTTTCAGAAGAAAAAGAACCCCTTGAATGACTAGGATTAGGACGTTCATATTCACAGGACTTGTACATTAGTGTGTTCTACAGAAATTATTAGCGTTTCAACCATGTCGGCCCGCGGGTTCAAGGCCAACAACATTGTCGCTGTGCAACACCACCTATCGGTAACATGTGCCTGCGGTTCTCGTTGTCGCTATAAACCAAACGTAATGCTACAGTGTGACTGAGCAGAAGTGATAAAGTCTTGCAGACGTATACAAAAACCGTACCGTCAAATCTGTGAGTTTGACAGCAGGTGCATTATTGACATGAAAGAATGTGATGCATCCATCCGGGAAATTGCTGCTCGTGCGGGACTAGGTGTTTAAGCAGTGCAACTGGTGTGTGCAGAATGGTTCACGGAAGGCCGTAGAACGCGATCCGGTGGGTCAGGTCGCTCCACCAGACCACCGCACGAGAAGATCGACAGCTCATCGTAATGGCATTGCAGGACAGGTATGCGTCCCCCTCGTCTCTGGCGCCACAGTGGAACATTCGAACACATCGTGCACCATCAGGGGTGACAGTCCGTCGCCGTTTATTACGGCATGGGTTACGTACGGGTCGTCCACTTCTCCTTCTACCGTTGACGATTGTGAAGAAACACGTTAGACGGCAATGGTGTATGGAACGACGTCACTGGGGACGGGAATGGCATCAGATAGTGTTTTCGTACGAAGCTAAATTCTCTTTGTTTGAAAATGATGGCCGCATTTTGGTTCGCCGCAGACAGTGGGATGGTCATCAAAGTGATTGCATTTCCACAAGACATACAGCGCTAACTGAAGGCCTTATGGTGTGAAGTGCTATTGGGTATCACCGCAAATCATAGATGGTACGTGTCCAGATCACTGTCTCCAATGTGACCTACGTGAATGACAGCCTGCGACCCGTATCCATACCCTTTCTGCCCAACACCCCAGACGCCATTTTGCAGCAAGAAAATGGACAACTACACATTGTTGCACGAACATCTGCCTTCTTTGTGTCGCAGTATTTCAGCGTTTTGTCCTGGACCGCCAGATCACCAGACTTGTCGCCAAACCGAAAATGTGTGGGATACGGTGAAACGACGGGTGCAGTGCTGTGACCCAATGTCAACCACCATAGATGAACTTTGGAGCCATGTGAATGAAGCTTTGGGGGCTATACCGCAGGGCTGCATTCCCGCGTTATTTGCTTCGATGCCATCACGCATGAAACAAGTTATCAGGGCCCATGGAGGAGCCGGTGCCTACAAGGCAATAGGACACATGCTGAACCGATGTGACTGATTGCTAATCATTTCTGCAGAACACACTAATGTACATATCCTGCGAACACAAGCGTCTTATCATCAAGGGGTTTTGTTTTTTCTGGACATGAGTGTACTTTCAGAAAGATGCCTAGGTCAGACAGCTGGACTCGAACTGGCTTGCCCAGTTGGATCAGAAAAACTACTGCCGATAATATCCACTTAACAAAACAAGAATACCATTCAGCTTCGATAAGGGGAAAAGTCACGTTAAAAAAATCACAGGCCAATGACCAAGGAAACAACTACAATACAGTGGGTCCAGTGAAGACGATTTTTTGGTTTACTGTATTGGGTTAGTTTTAGTGAACCATACTGCCAAGAGCTTGGTACAAATATAAAGTCAAATATACAAACAATTTCTTTCATCAGTGATTTAAAACTTTTTATAATGGCCACATAGGTACAACAGTTACACCTCAGGGATCTTGACATATCAACCGTAGATAATACTGACTATGAAAGGATCTTGACGTAGATTGTGTGGCATACGCCTGGAACGACAGATAGTTCACCAGATTTCCTGTTAACATGCTACAATTTCGTATTAAACTATAAACAGGGATTTGGATAATTTTCTCAGTTGAAGTAATGTACAGTTTTTGCTGCACGGTTTAATGGTGTGTAGCTGACATGCCCATTCTCAAAGCACACACTTTCTCATTACCACGTCTAGTCGTACAATATGGTACGAAAAGACACGAATAGCTTCCTGCCAGAAAGTAAAACAGTGGGATAAACGTACTTTCACTGATGTTAGCCTACATGTTTGTTGTTGTAGCTGACTGACAGAGCAACAGTAGACACATAAGCTAGTATCAGAGGGGCTACTTGTTGACTATTCTTCATACCTGTCGGATGGACTGTTAAGTAGTTGGGCTATGACTGGTTTACACTCATATTAGGATTGCTATCAGCTTTCGTCTCGTTTGAAATTTTAGAAACCAGGTTATGCTTCTAATTAACTGTTGGATCGCAGCGTAGTATTGACCCCTTATGGCAGACTGAAAGGAGTCGATACTCTCCTCATTCTTCTTCGGCTAGTTTCCTAATCCATGACTTGCAGTGGGCGTGATAGTAGATTGACGTTCATTGCAGGGCCAGAAACACTGGTTTCCTAACTCAGCTGGTTGATAGAGTCATTGTAAACCAGGTCTGGATGAGCTGGGGACCCTGAAAATGAGATAATCATACCCCTTCGTTCTTTTTGCTACGATTGTTGAAGAATTTCCAGTATTTTATTTCATTTTACTGTTCAAGTTTGAATTTTGAATTGCTTGCATTCTGAGTCAAATATCAGAAAGCTAACTTCACTATTTGATGAAAGCCTACCAGGCAACATTCCTCTAGAAAAGTGGAAAATACCTAAGGGAAATTCCTCGCTGGCCTACTGGAATGCTCTTTCAATTGCTTGTAGACCTTCAGTGCTGAACAAATGGCGTGCTTCATCTCACCGGATCACCAAATATTATCTTCAGAAGCACACATTAGGTAAACTCCTCCGCTCCAGAAGGTACAAGACATCAGCATCAAACTCTTCGATATCACGAACCTCCAAAACATTCCAAGAAATTATTTTTCACTTACGTCTCCCAGCGAATCGGAATTAGGAACGGGATATACGCACTTACATTGATCGTTTCCTACTCACACTTCTGCTCCCTACCCTGAGTTTCAGAGAGTTCTCAGCAACGGTGTAGGAACACACCGTGTGTATGAGAAAAATTAATCGCCCTTTACGTCAGCCTCGTCAGCTCAGACCGCGATCCATTTCGGATGAATAGGGGAAGAGCTGTGCATCATTTTCAGGTGGAACAGAAACCTTCTTCCCCTGCAACCTGAAACCCCGCAACCCTACTTTCGCCTTAGGGTTATCTCTAATACAATTTTTACTACTATTCAGATCTGTCATCTTTTATTGGTTTCTTTTGAATCCAAATTCTTCTCTGATAAGACTGTTCTTTCCACTCAACAGGTTCTGTAATTCTTCCTGCCTTTCACGGAAGTTAAAACATAACCAACCTATTTTATAATTTATTTGCTTTCTTGTTTCTTTACTTGCGTCATTGCTTCTTAAATGTACATGTTGAACATTAAAGCTGTGTTTCTACATGCATGAATTACATGCACGCCCATCCCACCACCACTACCTCTAAATGCAATTAGTGTTTCTACTCGCCGAAGCTGGCAAAGGTACTTACGCGACATTCAGTATGGTGACAAGAGAAACTATTTTTACAGCTGTTGCTCAGCTTTTGACCAAATAGCGTATAATAACCTTAAACAACAAACATGACCTACTAATGCTGGATTCTGGTGTCTCGTTGGGATCTTTATGGAACATCCCATACACTAATAAGGGTGCTATCTGTAGAAGTTGACGTTTCTTTCAAAAACCATTTCCGAATGAGTGAAGTTGATTTCGAAATGCTTGGGAGCCACATTTAGAATTCCATATTAAAAGTTAATGCAAGTATTCGATCCACCGTTCCAGATTTCTTATATTACAGGTAGTATTGAAATATCTCGAAGATAATAAAACACCAATATGTATATCACATTACTCAATGATAGCTACAATACGAACACCTTTTTGTTTTCATAGGATTTTAATGAACTTCAAGAGTAGCTTTCATGCTCTAATGTCACAAAGAAATTTCCATTTCATCTTAATAATTATAAAGTAAATAATTACCATTATACTGAAAAAATACATATATTATATTAACTGTTCTGCAGTACTATGAAGCTGACCAAGGTTTACACTCTGAGTTAACAATACTTCAGAATCCTTTCCGTCACTTCAAACAGTACTGTATGATTATTAGGAATTGCTGAACGCTAGAATGCGTTTCCTATAGCACAATTTAAGAACAATGTGCCATTTTACATCGTATTTATTTTTTTACTTACTTGAAGACTAAGGCCGTTATGTTTGGATGACGCTAACTTTCAATGAACACAAACAAAGGATACAAGATCAGTGCTCTCATCTAACCAGAGTGGAATGAGAGCATATGCATCTACTTGCAGCTACTGAAGTTCGTAGGCGACGGAGGAGGAAGCGACATTTTGCCAGAAAGTTAAACGCCGGTAACAGTTGAGTGCGAGTAGGCTGTTTCCATACGTAGGTCGGCTTTCGCGAGTGGTGGTGGGGGAATGTGGGTGTAAATAATATACGCCTGTGGAAACCCGGCGTAAACAAACTGAATCCATCCCTGACTTACGCATTTTATGTTTCGAGCACTTTTCTCTTGGTCTTCCGTTCTTACCTTTCCCTATTGGCATTGGCACACACTGTATATGTCCAGTAGTTCACATATCTTACACAACTTTTGTGTCACATTGCGACATCTTGCACCATGTTGTGCTGCCCACCACTTTTTCTGTGAGTCGGTTATATTTGCATGATTAATAATGTATTTGTTACTGATGAAGAGATAAATAAAGTCATATTTCAGAAAAGTTGTAACAGCCCAGTTTATATAATCGCCTTTTAAGAAAATATGTTTGACCGTGTTCCCGTGTGCCTAACAGAAGTAAAATCGGGCAAAGGTATCGTTTCCAAAGGAAGATGTAACACCTATTTGTGAGGGAAAGGTTTCCAACAAGTTATATCTGAGGGCAACTTGCACCACTTACTCTACTCTCAGCAAAATTTAATTATCGAAAATGATGCAATTATTCATGTATCGTTCCAGTGAAAAGTGGTTACCATGGGACTCGGGACAAAATGGTTCAAATGGCTCTGAGCACTAAGGGACTTAACTTCTGAGGTCATCAGTCCCCTAGAACTTAGAACTACTTAAACCTAACTAACCTAAGGACATCACACACATCCATGCCTGAGGCAGGATTCGAACCTGCGACTGTAGCGGTCGCGCGTTTCCAGACTGTAGCGCCTAGAACCGCTCGGCCACACCAGCCGGCAGGACTCGGGACACGAAACAATAAAGATAACTAATACTTTTGGAAAAACGAGAACACTTTCGCCAGCCCAACTGGGCACTGTCTGTTCACTAAGTAATTGAAAGTCCGAACAGCAAAGAGTAAGGAATAATTTGAATACGTGGGCCACAAAATGCTACACGCACTTTTGCAGTAACAAAACGCATCACTAAATAATAATGAGGAAGAATTTCAGTTACTCCTTCACTCGTTATTAAATAAAATGCCGTGTGGCCAGGACCTTCCGTCGGGTAGACCGTTAGCTTGGTGCTAGTGTTTCGAGTTGACACCACTTCGGCGACTTGCGTGTCTATGGTGATGAAATGATGATGATGAGGACAACACAACACCCAGTTCCTGAGTGGAGAAAATCTCCGACCCAGCCGGGAATCGAACCCGGGCTGTTAGATATGACATTCCGTCGCGGTGACAGCTCAGCTGCCAGAGGCGGACTACTCGTTATTAAACACAATGGAATGAATTTGAAATAAATAAATCTCACGCTGGCTAAGTGGAGGCTGCCTACTATTATGTTAAATAGATGCGTAGGCTGACAGTAGCGTCTACTCACTTTAACTAACTTAGGAAATGGCAATGAACTGGCAATGAAACACGAAAGAGAATTTTAATTGACTTTAGAATAATATAAATAGAAGAACTACCACTGAATATCAACACAACTGCAAACGCCGAAATGCGAACCAAGCCAACACAGAACAGCAAGTATGAGTAAACTTTTTCTTTTAAGTAATATTTTTAGTTTGAAGTGCCAGGATTAATTTACTTTCAGGTAACTGGTTTTTCTTTTTGACCTACAAGAATAACTCCGCCTCTAAATAATATTTATGTCAACAGTGAAGTTTGATGAGGCATTTTAAAAATGCTTTTACTTCTGTTTTGAAAATTATCAAATATGTAGAAGCGAACTATTACTTAAATTAGTTTTGATATATGTCTCACCTTTCAGATAAACGACACTCGGTATGTTTCAGTAACAGGAATGGTCATGGGACTTATTTGGTAATAGTGACTTGAGCTGATTAT
Organism: Schistocerca americana; assembly: GCF_021461395.2. Taxonomy (NCBI): domain Eukaryota; kingdom Metazoa; phylum Arthropoda; class Insecta; order Orthoptera; family Acrididae; genus Schistocerca; species Schistocerca americana. Next base: position 155,752,153 of record NC_060120.1, on the reverse strand, counting down.
TAAATTAAACTTTCTAAGTTTTTGCAGTAATTGTCATTAAAATTAACAGTTCACCAATATCACTGGGTAATGTCGTTACAGACAAAACGTCAAGTAAGTGGAACAGTTTTACAGTCGTTCGTTGTTCGAGGCTTGAAACCGTAGCTGTCGTCATAAACGCTGTAGTAGCTCCAGACAAAATTTTGCAAGCGCAGATTCACTCAGCAATGAGCACTGACGGAGTGTGACCTTGATGTTAATGGAGTTGGCCCTTCATCTGCCCGCACTCGTCAATTGCTATTGTGCTGCTAATTAAAAAATCTCCTCATGCTGACTCACCAAGCAACTCGCGCTTCCGATCGCAGAGTCCGCAGTGAAGTGCCTGTGCAGTGCGCACATTGTGCAGTGACTCAACTTACGTCCAAAGACGCCGCCACACAGTGCGTCTTTGCTCTTTCATTCATGTCCCTAACATTTCTATAATATTTTCCAAACGAGCTTTGACCCAATACAAATTACAGTTATTTACATTGTTATTTACAAAGATCAATAAACATTCTTTACACATACAAATATCTTGTGAGGTTTACAAGAAAATCGAAATACGAAATTTAAGTACATACGGGAAAAAATTAAGCACATACATCCGTATTAAAGTGGCTAATGGTGTGGGTTCCTGTTGTCATGTCCTAGTTCATGAACCACAGGCAACGTACGAGTGGCCAAGTAAGTGGTCCTGACAGTAGGGATACCAGTTACTTTGGAATATGGCTGGGCATGTCGGACATATTCTGAGTCGTGTTCACCTTTGTACTCAGACGGCAAAGACTACCAAATCCACTGGTTAGTCCCTCAACCGTTAGGGGTAAGACTCAATGGGACCCAGGGCAAGTAATGCAAGCAACCTGCTTCCCTGGTACTTTAAATATGATGCTGTCAACAATCAGAACAATTAGAGATCTGTATTAAAGTGTTAGAACGTCATGAGATGATGATGGAGCAAATCCTTATTAACTAGCAGTTTCGACCAACTGACCATCATCAGGTATCATACAGTTATTTTCAACAGCCTACAGGACAACCGCTTTCACTGTACCATCACATAAAATAAAAATCTTGTTTTGATTCATCAGCCTTCTGACTCGTTTGATGCGGCCCGACATTAATCTCTCTCCTTTGCCAACCTCTTTATCCCAGAGTAGCGCTTGCACCCAACGTCCCATATTTTTCTTATGTCTGTGTCCTATCAATCTGTTCCTTTTCTTGTCACTTTTTGCATATGTTCCTCTCTCCGCATATTCTGCGGAGAGCGTTACTTTTTCGTAGTTAGTTAGTTGCTTCTATATTCTTGGAGATGTGGTTAGACTAGTGCAAGTAAATGGAAGACTGTTCCTATTGTCCCATACGCATTTTGCTTCTTATTATAAGCGAAGCACCTTCAGTACCTGGTAGTAAATATTTCTTTTTCAATGTAACAACTGCGTCATATAATAATTACAGATTTGTAACTACAATACAGTTTTTGTTATTTTCGTGTTCTTAGATGAGAAAACATTTTGTGGCACTAGTTCACTGAGATTAAATTAATATTTGTTTCTACTTACTGTTCGTGGTATTAGTACATACGTGGCTACGGTCTACGTAAGCAGGATGACCGATTTTCGGTGTTTTATCAACATATTTCAACTTAATACATCACTGTCACTGCACAATGTGTTTTGATTTGGTGTGTTTACAGCAGTGGTACCAGCTGTTCTTCTATGTTTATCGTTCGCCTTTTGTTTCTGTTGTGGTGTACCTAAATCGCTCTAAATGCTGTTGTGGTTGCTTTGGAAAGGTATGGTCAACATGCTTCCCTGTCCTTGACACAATCCGAGCTTGTGCTCTGTCTCTAATGACCTATATGTCTACGGGATTTAAAACCCTATCTTCCTTCCATCTCCGTTATTGCTTTAGTATCTAACCTGGCCACAGGATTGTCGTATACAATGATTTAGTAATTTTTCACCTTGTTGTCCATTTTAAAGGCTCTGAGGTATGTTAATGTGGTGCTGTAATGTTACGCGTTTACCGTTGTAATGTTTAATTTAACAATTTTCTTGTCCTGTTCTATGTAAGATGGTTAATGTCCTTGCCTTATTAGGTATTCAGCAAAGGTAGAACGACTAGTTTACTAGTCCGAACTTCTTACGTGCTCCCTATATCTAGTTTTGAAATTTCTAACAAACGCAGCTACACTGATTGGCAGTAATGATACGCTCATGTGTTTTATTTCGTTTGTATATTAATGTTTGTAAATGTGACTGAAGTCGGTTTTTTGTTCTGTATGCTTTTTGTAGGGTTACACGTGATTGTACTCAGAAATAAACGCGTATTAGAGAGCCCTGAACATGGTTCAGAAATAAAAAAAGCGAAACTGGTATGGGACAATAGAAACAGCCATTCATTCATTTGCATAAGCGAACCACATCTCTAAGAACATTATTTAGCCCTTAACCGTGGACTTCGATGCGACTCTGGCGACTTGGTTTCAACGTCGGGAAACTTGAACGCTGCGTAAGCGAAAGCGGTGCGCACGAGTACGTGCGAGTTATTAGTTCCATCAAGCGGCGTCACGTCAGCAACCGCGCTGCTGCAGACTCGGCCGTAATTCTCTTCTCCACGCAGCGCCGTATCGCCCCACTCCCCGCCGCGCGCAGCCCCTGGGAGCAGTTTGCCCGCAGCACAGCTCAGCACGGCCCGGCGCGGCGCTGCCCACTGCTGGGGGTCCCGCGCCGTATAGAGACTGATGGGGCGCGGCCGGCGGCGGCGAGATAGCGGCACCTGCTGCACGCAGATCCGCCGCTTCTGCCAGGAAAGGCCCTCCGCCTCCACACGTCCAGTCGCGCCTGGGCCTGCCCGTAACTCCAGCCTCCCCCCTCCTCCGCCAGGCATCACCCCATCCCATTGTGCTCCCAGTTCTCCATCTCCAGCGCAGCATCCGACCGCCTCGGATAAAACAATATTCTCCGTCGGATAAAGGCTACACGATATATAAGGGCGTTACGACCGTTGGAAGGCCGAGTCAGAAAAATGTACGGCTTGTGCTCATCCCCTGTGATCTGCAATGAAGTGTTTGGGGTCCCCGGGGGTTGCCAGGACAGGCCTTGCTTCCACATAGCTGCCATTCTGGACTTTCGAGGTCGGAGGCTCTTTCATGAAATGTGAATTTCGTTATCACTGGAGACCATATGTCGCTCGAAATAACATCATTACTTTCTGGGAACAGCATTACAGCAGAATGGAATTTCAGAAACATTTGGCTCCAGAAGATCCTACAGTACTGTACCGCGGCGATGAATACACGTCTTTGCTTGTTATGGCTGTGTCCTACAAGCTCGAACAGACTATATTGTGCTGAGGGTTCCCATTTTACATAAAGGCCCTTTTTTATCTGAAGACCTCGGTTCTAATTCACGTAAGCTATAACAAGGGACACAACTTAATTTGTATCCCTGTTCAAATAATTCCTCGCATATACCTAACATATACCTAACTAGCAGCAACTTGCGAAGTAGATTAGCGTTCATAGCATATTTAGAATCCTTATCTGAGTCATAGCTATCCACATTGTCCTCAGCTTTGTAAAGCATTATCGTGGTACGAACACGGCACACGTTACTACTATTGACAGCCATGTTTTTTTTCAATTGAAACTGTTTACATACACTCATTGGTACATAAGTGCCATTGGTGATAATCTGAAATTAGAGACAGAGCTGCCATTTCTCCATTTAACGTGGAACCGTCAACTAATATGAATAAAGCGCATCACATACTATGTTTTATGTTCAAAAACTCTGCTTCTCGTCGACTGTCTCTTGTCACTGTTTATACCCGATTTATTAATTTCTTTTCAGGAAGTAGCTAAACACCACTACTCGGGTGTTTATTTTTTTTATTTTCTCCTGGTATACACATATAGACTTCAACCCGCCAGGTTAGCCGAGAGCACTAATGTGCTGCTTCCTGGACTCGGGTAGGCGTGCCGGCCCCAGTTCGGATCCGCCTGGTGGATTAACAACAAGAGAAGGTGTGCCGGCCAGCCAACTTGGATATAGCTTTTAGGCAGTTTTCCACATCCTACTAGCTGGGTACCAGGCTGGTCCCCACGTCCCGCCTCAGTCACACGGCTCGCAGACATTTGCAACCCGTTCACACTATTTCATGGCTTACACTGGACACAGACAGCTACTCTTGAAGTTCATTAAAATCCGTCCTGGGGTTACGGGGTGGCGTCAGGAAGAGCATCCGGCCACCCTCTGTCACTAACATCGCCAAACGCATAGAAACAAGGCCGACCCCATGTTGAAGTGGGGCAAGGGCCCAAAGCAAATGAAGTACATATGTAGACTTCTAGTGTGTTTTGCAACTTAAATAAGTTAATTTTCACATGTGAATAGGGGAAAAAATTCTTGACATACGAATCATATTTGATTCTATAATCGGTTTCAAAATCATGCCAGAACGATTGTAACATTGTGCCAACACAACGAACACACGTCAGTCTTTAGAAGATTTGATATGCGAAGAAAAAAGAAATAGGGTTATTACTCTACAGTCAACAGGATTTTCATGTGTTGCGATCTTATTTATAATACAATCACACTGAACGTGTTCCAAAATTCTGAATTATTCATGTTATCCCATTACATATTTTCATCAAATTTATGGTTTTGTAAGTAATACAGAGCACACATAAATCTAGAGCAAACAAAGGCTACTGAATCCAAGGGGAAAAGCAACAGTGTTGCAAATATTCAGTTCTTCGATTTTATCTGCTATGAAAGTGGAATAACTGAACAATAGCAGTGACAAAATGATGAGGCTAGACCACGGATATATGTAATTGATACCCCCATTACAGACTCTACAGAAAACAGGCTGCCGTTATAAAAGTAAATGACCCATAATAATTGAAGAGAAAGAGACACAGGGTGTAAAGTCGCACAAAGAAGGTCTACAGGAAACTAACAAGAAAACCTGAGAAGTCTACAGGAAACTAACAAGAAAACCTGAGAAGGAGTTAAAATTCTTCAAGGAGGAGGGAGACTATGTTAGGGTTGGCCGATGGCAGTATAATTTTGTCAGAGATGGCGAAGGACTTCAACGAACAGTTGAACAAAACGGATAGTGTTTTGAAAACCGATCACATGGTGTCCACTTGCAAAAGTGAACTAAATGTAACTGAGTTAGTTAAGTCAGTCATCCGATGTCGAGGGAAGTAGATCAGGAAATGAGACACTAAACATAGACGGTTCATTATTTGGGCATCATGATGACTGACGGAGTAAGAAGTAAATAAGTTGTAAAATGAGGGCTGGAAATAAAGAGAAAATAGTTTTTGAAGAAGAGAAATTTGCTAACATCGTATGTACGCCGATCAACCAGAACAATATGACCACATTCCTAATACCTCTAATGCATAACTTTGGCACGGATAACAGTGGCGACGCATCGTGGATGGAATCACTGAGCCCTTGGAGGTCCTGGAGGGATTTGAACATACAGGTCACCTAATTCCCATAAATTCGGGGAAGGGGAGCGACGAGCTCTGACACCACGTTCAGTTGCATACAAATGTGTTCGATTGGGTGCACATCTGGCGAGATGGATGGCCAGCACATAAATTGAAACTCACTGCTGTGTTCCTCGAACCACTACATTATACGCCTGGCCTTGTGATATGGGGCATTATCCTGATGAAAAATGCCACTGCCATTGGGAATGATGGTCGTCATGAATGGGTGCAGCCAGTGCATGACATTCCTTGGCCGTCATGGTGCCTTGCATGAGCTCCACTGGGCCTTTGGGTATCCACGTAAATATTCCCCAGAGCATAATGGAGCCGCCGCCAACTTGTCTCCGCCCCACACCACAAGTGTCAAAGAGCTGTTCTCCTGGATGATGACATTTTCGAGCCCTCCCATAGGAATGGTGAAGGAGGTATTGGGATTCATCAGACAATGTAACGCTCTATCCCTGCGCCAACGTCCAGTGCCGGTGGTCACGTGCCCATTCCAGCCATAGTTGCCGATAAAAATGGTCTTAACATTGGAACATGGGTGAGACGTTGGCTGTGTAGGTGCATCATTTGTTCTGTGCACCATATGTTTAGACACACTTGTACCTTGCCCAGCTTAATGTTATTTCCGCCACTGTTTGCCGCCTGTCCTGTTTTACCAGTCAGCCCAGCCTTCGACGTCTGACATACATAATGAGGGATGGCCGCCCAACCCCACGACGTCTGGACGTGGCTTCACTCTGACCCCGCCTCATGTTGAAGACACTCACCAAAGCACTCCTCGAGCACGCGAAAAATCGTGCAGTGACCGAATTGCTCCTCTCGAACCTCGAGACCATGACAATCCGCCTTCAGTCACAGATAGATCGCGCGCCTTCACCTTCTTCACATGGACAGCACGCTCACTGATACTAAATGCACGGGCTTATATGGATGGTAGGTGTGTAGTTATAATGTTCGGGCTGATCAGTGTATTAAGTGTAAGAATGTCATTACCCAATATAATTTTTCTGGAGGGTAGTGTAAAGTGGAACATGTACGATTAACTGCTCACATAAGATGAAAATATAAGAGTTGTTGCAGAGGAATGCTGAATATTAGATAGATGCATCGAGTAACTAATTAATATGTACTGCGGGGCATTGGAATGAAAAGAGCATTAATAGAAAACCGAAAGAGGTGCGATGAGTTAGTAAAATGTAAATAATTAAAATATCTCTCCTCCTTCTAAAATCTGAAACCTTCAGTCTTTAAAAATTCCCTGATAGCTCTTCACACTTATTTTCTAAATTTTGATCATAATGATTTAGGTGATGTTTGAAATACCGTTGGCAACAACAAATTTTTCACAACTTATCACTATGTTGAGCTCGTTGGAAAGCGTAGAGTTTTCGCTTCGTGACAGGAAAAGGGTCAGGGTAGCACAGCAGAGATATGCGGTTGGCATTCAGCCGTTGCTAATGGTAATATCCCGCCACCATTGGCCACAGGTTAAACAGTTTCACCAGTCGTCTTCTGGCACTTTTCCACTTGGCCCCGTAAGTACTGGGTGCTTGTATTAGCGTGCCACTGGTAGAGCGACTAAGGTAATGGTGCTCCTTAAGTTAACTTTAGATGATGGTTTATTTCATTTATACCAGTCACAATGGTTAAGCAAGTGTTTCCAGATCATTTTCATTTCCACATATTCGTTCGACGGCGCATATTTCTGTGGACTTCTAAAGCTACCCTTCGATCTGATAGTACAGCGACCGGGTGTTTTGTTCTACCCTGTAATGTTAAAGGATCTTTAACATTATAGATGATGTTGGGGTTCCGTATTTATTATATTTCACATGTTGTTTTATAGGCCGTGGTTTTGGATCATTCTGAAGTGGGCACCTTTGTGTCTTGCGGGATAGCATCCGAAGTTTAATTCCCTCACGGGCTTGAAAGATAGTGTCTATGGTTAAATGGTGTTCTAAAATAGTAGAACATAAAGCGTAGAATCCAATAATAGCTGTACATTTCACCCTATAAGGCATGTCAACATGAGTAAAATGACAGCGTACACGTATGGAAAGATGCGTATTTTAAACTCCTTTTTCCAGGGACTCCGGAAATAGCTCCCGAAACCTGATGCATACAGCTGACACTCATTTGCTGTTTGGTCACTTGAATAATAAAAGATTACAGAACAACCGTTGCTGGGCTTCAGCATGTGTTCAAACGTGAGCAATTTGAGTGATATCCGTTTTCTTAATTATGCAGTTCCCATTCCCTGGGCTGTGATAGTTCGTGTGTCCTCATTTGTTTTATCGATTTACGTCACCAATGTGCTTATTAAGGGACGGTTTGTATAAAGTTTGATCTTAGTTCTCAAAAAAAAGAAAATTAACCAATGTGCCTTTCAATCCTGTTAATGCAAAATGGTTGTGATAAGTAAAAGTGCTTCTAATTTTTAGCATGTCACTACATTCATTTAATAGTTATTGAACCTCGCTGAATTCATAACGTACTTCCTTACACTGAGGGAGTTCCTAATCCACCTCTTATGATGCCAAAATATATTAATATGCAAAATGTCTAACTGAGCTTTTGAAATCAAATAACAGCCAACGATTAAGAAAAATCGGAATGATTGACTTGTAGCGTCACCCTCCTTTCCCATCTGCTTCCCAATAGGGGAATCAGTTAGTTCAATCCTTTTTATATGTTGCACCTATTAATGACAGAATTACTTAACCGATGGGGCCAGTTCTATATATTGAACCCAATTAATTTTACTGATGTGATGGAATAATAATGACGACGTGTGAAGAGGAAAATGGGGTGAAGATTTGAACTGAAGCTTGTGTTAGGGAAATCATTGGACTGTGCAACAGGGTAACCACAATGCTACTGTGATCTAATGACTAGCACATCCCCCGATAAGTACGAGACCTGGGTGGAAGACAGCCATGGCACAAATCTTGAACTCATTCCTTCAGCACATATCACTATCTAATTAAGTTTGATCGGCATGTAGAGTTATGAATGTGACGAATAGGAATGTGAAATCAGTCCGGAAAGACCCAAGATGTTTTTAGTATAGTTCCCGAAATAATTGTTAAAAATGAGCGCATTTTGCAAAGCGGGAACTCAAGACACATTTTTTTTAGCACCCCATTTTCAAAGTATGTACAGGAAGAAGAATCCTTAAGCAAGTTGAAGTGGATAAGGGTTGTAACAGACAAACTATGGAGAACTACATCAACCTATGTTTCTGATGACCAGTTCAACCACTTGTACGATTGTTAGAATTTTCGTTTTCTAACTGATCCGGTTATAATTGTAATTATGAAAGATCTAAATAAATCACAAATTTCACTTCACAACGTTAACACCATACCAGTTTCAAGGTGTCTTAGTTCAGCTTCCGTGTCGATATAGATATTAAATGCATAATATTCTGATATCCGTTCTGGTGTTTCATATTTACACGCATGTGTGATTGATCTGATTTATTGATTTGATTTATTGTTTCTTTAGAGACCTGCTGCCTTACATTTTATAATAGGTCGTTCATTTTACAGCTTTTATAGCTAGATTTCGAAACGTATTCCATATTACAAACAGCAGTTATTGTTTTCAGCAACTACAATGGCAGTAATAATGAATTAAGCATACATTAGAAATCGAAAGGAGAAAACGAAACAAAAATTATTCAGATATTAAGATGATATGATGATTGATGATAGGAAAAACTTGGATAATAATAGAGACAGACAGAAAGGGCGATGTTACTCTATCTGAGCTAGCCTGATCTGTAAGCCTCGGAAATACTTCGAGCCTAGCAGTCTCGATTCGCTATACTTTAATTTACATGTGGCCATAATTGTAATTATGAAAGATCTAAATAAATCACACATTTCACATCAAAACCTTAACACCATACCAGTCGTATCCACCTGTTATAAGCACACCGGATATAAAACTTAGAATCACTCCAAACATGACTCTAATACCATGCATCACCGCGTCTTGCCTCGGTAATGGTCCCAATTTTTAGAGGAGGAGGGTCCACAAGCCAGGAGATCCAGATATTTTGCTTTAGTCAGTGTTTATCAGAATAGAAGATCTCGGGGAATCTACAGAAAGTGCCTCAGTCTAAAAGGGTGCAGAGTAAATGCAGGCAACCTAGCAACAAACCGTACTGTTGTTGCACGTTGTTGCAACCAGAACTGGATGTGCTATCAGAAAACACCGAGTTGCAAAGCGCTATATGTAGGGAAATCTGACTACAGCCGGAAATACGATCAGACGAATATTTTACAATGGACCTAAGCGTGTTCAGAAAGGATATATTAGATACAGTTGGTGGTGGAGTGTTTTTGTCTGCCAGAAGTGTTATTCTCCCCATAACAGTAAGCTACATGCAAAACTAACGTTGCTTTTCCTTTGGGAGAAGAGAGAATGATAATCTATCGCCCTCATTCAAGTGTTCAAAAGCATTCTTTTCAGTCAAAGTATATTTATTTTTAGAAGCTTTGCGCGAACTGATACTGTTGTTCTTTCCATTTGGATTTCTCCAACTGTCACCCTGTCCACACTGCGGATGGCTGCATCTATGCTAGCTATAATTTTCTCAATGGACACAACTCGCATGCTAGGGGCAACATTACCGACGTTAGTAAACTCAGACCTTCTATCTTTAGCTAACTGATGTCCAGGTAAATCATGGGCAGTCACTGGCAGCCACAAGTGGTTGTCATGAAAAATTAAGGAGAGAGACAGTTAGATCTTACTAAACATCCCTAAAATTATGACCAGAAGATGTGAAACTAAGCGTTATACAGATTCCAGTATGATGATGATGTCTAGCAATCAACCACCTTCCTGTGACACCAAGAGGATACCAACCGAAACTCGTGACTGGACTGCGTCTTTCTTGGTAGGGAAAAGATCGTAAGGTATCTTGGAGTGTTTCGACAGAAGCAAAAATAATTTCAAGGAGGCCTTAGGGTGGACGTATTTGGGCTCTTGCTGTTTTTATTGTATATTAATGACCTGACAGACAGTGTTAGAATGGGCATAAAACTTTTCACAAAAGATGGAGGCATGTTTAAAGATGTACTGTCTGAGGCAAGTCCCACAAAGATTCAGACTGTGATGAGATTTCTAAATAATGCGAGGACTGCCAAGTTGTTTTTCATTATCAGAAATGTAAAATTATCAACCTGACGGAACACAGATATAAGGTAACCTATGACAACAGTTTCAATTAATCACAACTGGAGTTATTGAAATTATACATATACTTGGATGTATCAATTTTTAGGGCTATGAAATGGAACGATCACATAGGCTCAGTCATAGATAACGCATGGAACAGATTTTCTTTCAGAGGTAGATTGTTGGGAAGATGCAGTTAGTCTTGAGAACAGGCTGTTTATAAAGCAGTAGTGCAACTCGTCCTAGAAAATTGATCGGGTATGTGGGACATGTGCAAAATCGGGCTGGGCAGCTTGAACGTATACAGAGAACGACTGCAAGAATACTCTCATGTTTGTTTCAAACGTGAGGGAGCCTCAAAGAAATGCGCTACATCTGATCTGTGAGATGCTTCAAGGTTACAGATCATGGGAATGCAGCTGTGTCACGTCTTCGAAAACCATGGCTGCATTCTCACGTGTTGTTTGGAACATTTTACACACTGGGAGAAACTCACTATTCACAGTCTAGGAGTGTACTATAACTCCCTACATACTGCTTCCGTACCGACTGCGAAGACAATATTAGACTAATTACAGTGGTCATTGAGTCATTTAAACAATCACTCATCCTTTCGTAGCTCCATATGTGAACTGAAAGGCAAGAAACTCTAAGAGAGGTAAAATGAGAAATACTTTCTAAAAATGAAATTAGAAATGGTTCACAGTGTATAGCTATGGATGAAAATACTTATCTGTTGAACCCATACTTCAGCTTTGTTAAAATTTAATTATTTTAGGACGAGGTATCTGTGGAACTGCTACCTGCCACAAGATTAATGAAATATTTGTATCACTTTGTTACTCCGTTTCAAAAACTGCAAATACATGCGGATGGCTACAGTACACGTATAAGTTGCAGAATGTGTATTTATTCAGTACCACGGTGACCTGCCATGCAAAATTACAAAAAAAATTATAAAAAATAGTAAAAACTGAAACTGGATGTATTTGTTACGTGGGAGTAAAATGCGCTAGAAGAAATACATGTTCGGTGCACTTACACTAAACTGATTCCAATTTTTTACAAATACTGTATTATCGCATACTTCTGTGAAGGAAAACATGAGCTGATTCATTTCTCATTGCTTTTCTTAGCTTTGCCATAACTACAGTTTCTCCTGGTGAAATGCAAATTATGGCACTATATTTTTGTCAAAACGATCACACGATGTCTGTACACAACTAGACCGGTTTTATGACAGTAAAATGTACAATATTCGCAGAAGCCATCAGGTTGCAAGATGAAAATGGGTTTCCTGCAGTCATTACGAAGTCGACAATACCATAAGTAATCAGTGTCCCCAAATGAACTGCCCTTTTTCTGAAATTCACCTGCTTCGACGTAGTAGTCAATAATTGTTATCACTATTAACTAATAAATATATTGCACCATCAGTTATGTCACCAGTTGTTCAAAGTACCTTAGTTCACCATACAAACGGGAACACCATCAACATATCAACTGTTTACCACATCTCTTATTGTTATTGCATCTTAAATGCTTATATTCCGAAAAGTCTGTTTGCATTCATTTCAAACGACGATCGCTCGACATACAAATTCTTTCTCTTGTTTTATATTTTCAGTTACAAAATCATCATGCAATTATTTTGTCAAATGTGAATTCGTCGTGTATTCTATCTTCTATCTGAACTGCAACTGGACTGGACTGAGTCACATTCAAGCGATAATGAAAACCTGAACTGAGTCATATAATATCATATACCCACCACGAACAACACATCTAACCTCCATTAGCGTGAAACTCTTACTGCACTTTGCGTACGTAAATGCTAAATTTCCTCTTATGATTTACAGATTTCTCAGTAAGAAACAATCTAAGATTGCGTGTAAGTTGTTAAATCTTAAAACTTATTAGTAAGATGAGCGCTACGATCATGGTACGATAATCTTCAGATAGTTAACACTCCATGACAACGGCTGGGAAGAGTGTGCCGAGGAGCAGGTCGCTGTGTAGCGCCATTAAACACAGCACTTCAATTTTAACCACTTACATGGGTTGTTAGACTGCTACGTTGTAAAAAAAATTATTTTGATTATGATCGCTCTTTTCTCTGAAATTTTCTCCAAAAGGGACTTAATTTATACGATTAGTCACCACTAACTTCTGGCGTGCACATATCTGCAGGAAAATACTGTTATGTGGAAGTTGTGAGATGAAGAAAATAGACAAAAACGACTCTAGTGTTCCACCGACCTTTTTGTGGTAATAGACACTGAGAAAACTGTTCGAGAAACGGCAAAATCCATTTTTAATTGTCCTTATACAACCTCTTTCTTGGAAAGGAAGATGATTCACTTCTCCCAAGAATTTATTTATCGTCATGTCATACTGTAATATACAGGATGGAGAAAAATTGTGATACGGAATTTTAACCCTGGATAGGTCATGTCAGAAGGAACCAAAATTACTAATGTGTAGGTCGACAACGCACAATTTTTAAAGTACGGAAACTTGGCGCCACGAGCTACGATTATTCGTGGGATTGCCCTGCTGCTGGAAGCTCGGGACAAAGCGTGACCGCGAATGCTTTGCCTGCTGGAGATCGCGATGTATGCAAGACGGCCCGCACACTCGGTGGTAGCGCGCCAGCTTTCCACTCTGGGGGGGCCTGGGGGCGAATCCGCCGAGGTCCCGACACATCCATTGTATTTTCATGGCACCAGGAACAAACCCGTCAACAGCTGTTAGTTCGCATCTTTAACAAATGGAAAAGGCCTTTCTTGTAGCAATGACATTATTTACTTACAGCAGGTGCTCGAAATGGCAACCCTCTGACGCGACACGTGCTTGATGACGTCGAACAGTGTTTTTCTGAACTCTTTCAAAGATTCCTGGCATTTCCCTGATGTGATTGACGGCATGTTGAATACGTTCCATTAGTTCCTCTTCGTTTCTGGGTGGTTAGCATCAGGGTGGATGAACTAGAACCGTGAAGAATCCCCACAGGAGAAAGTACGGTGGTGTGAAGGATGGTGATCACGGGGACCAAGTCCTATTAGCACCTCTGCCAAGTACCCGGCCGTCGAAGAGTTCATTTAAATATTCGCGCACAGCACAACTGTTATGTGCGGGCAACCCATCATGCTGCAACCAGATACGTAGCTGCATATCCAGGGGAATGTCTTCCAGCAGGCCGGGTAGAGTTTCTTGCAAAAAGTGGAGGTAATTTGCCCCGATAAGTTGAGGAGGTAGACGGACCGGCCCAATCAGATAGTCACCCACAATGACTGCCCAAATGTTGAGCGAAAATCGTTCTTGGTGTCCATATCGTCTCCAAGCGCTCTAGTACTTGTCGTAGGTGCTTCCTCGAAGTGCTCGAGAACAATCTCTCCAAATATAGCATCCCGTCATGTTCGAGGTCTTCCAGCATCACCATGATATCCCGCTAACGAGCCTATGACGTGGGGATTTCCCCTTCCCCAGTAATGAACGTTTCGAGTATTGTAAAGTCCATCCCGATAGAAGGTGCACTCGTCGGTAAACAACACAATGGCGGGGAAGTCGGGATCTCATGCAACACGTCGCAAAATCCTAGCCTACGTTCGCAGTCCGCCACAGGACTTATGTCTTGGACATCCCTCAAAACCTCCCAGACTAACCGATGAGTGACCCCCATATCGTCTCCAACCACTCGAGTACCAGTCGCAGGTGCTTCCTCGAAGCGCTCGAGAACTATCTCTTCAAATGCACCATCCCGTCGTGTTCGAGGTCTTCCAGGATCACCATGATATCCCGCTAACGAGCCTATTTCGCCAAGTCGCCGATGAATTGCTGTAAACTTTTGCGGGTGTGGGACCGCGCGACCGCAACGGTCGCAGGTTCGAATCCTGCGTCGGGCATGTGTGTGTGTGATGTCCTTAGTCCTTAGGTTAGTTAGTTTTAAGTAGTTCTAGGGGACTGACTTGCTGGGTACCGTTCCTCATGCAGCCGTCGAGCTTCATGCACATTACCGTCAGCTAGTTCATAAACAGAAACCATATTTTGTTGTTCTTCAAGCGAATACTGTGCCGCCAGCCGCCATTCTTACTGTATGACTAAATCACAGGTGACGTGTGTTTGCTCCGAAGCGAAACTTACGTGTGAATGCCTCTGACGTGAGGTGGAGACAAACAGTAAGACCTATTCGACACGTGTGCGTATCACGATTTGAGCAGTGCCGGGCAAGGGACATTTGTATGTGTGGATCGACAACCACAGCGCTACCCGTCAACTGCCTAACGGCAACAGGGCAATCCCACGGCCATTCGGAGCACATGGCGCCAAGTTTCCATCGTTTAAAATTGGTGCGTTGTCGACCTAAACAACATTAGTAATTTTGGTTCCTCCTCGCATAAGCTAACCAGGGTTAAAATTTCTTCACACAATTTTTTTCCACCCTGTCTTACGGAGGTAATGAAATGCGCTTCCTTGTTGGAAATACGGAAGCGAATTATAATTTAACTCCTATGACAATGAAACGTAATTGCTAAGTAATGGATGTACCCAGCGAGCAAGATAACAACAATATGAAGAGCGGGGTAGATGGTAAGTAAAGTGTTTGTGACTGAAAACGTCATAAGCAGTCTGAACCATCTGAAGTATGAAATGTTGGAACATTCACGCTCCCCATCAGATTTAGCGCCCTTTCACTTCCATTTAATTCCACATCCAAAGACTTTTGTAGTTTGAAAAAGCTGGGAATTATATAAGGTAGTTAATGGA
Organism: Schistocerca americana; assembly: GCF_021461395.2. Classification (NCBI taxonomy): domain Eukaryota; kingdom Metazoa; phylum Arthropoda; class Insecta; order Orthoptera; family Acrididae; genus Schistocerca; species Schistocerca americana. The sequence goes on along the minus strand of NC_060120.1, from coordinate 155,736,651 downwards.
AGACGTAAACGTATATTTTTCACGCTCACCAGATTCACAGCTCAGAAATGGCATTACGCTGGTGGAGGTAGATTCTGAATGGTTGCAATCAGTTGAAGATGAGCTACTCCAGACACTAAATGAATTTTGGGTGCGAACAAGCAGACTTCCAGTTCACATCTCCAGTGTTTAATTTTTCTCTTCATCTTTTTCTTCAGCCTTTGTTTCGCATCGGCACAGGGTCGACATCGTTATTGACGGTTCTGACATGGTTAACTTCGGTTTTTTCCAGATGCTCTTCTTGTCGCCATCCCATTTCCTCTTGGGACCTAGTATGTGTACCCCAACTATCTGAAAGTACAGTATTTCATGAGAAAATAATTGAATGTTTCTTAAATGTCAGCGAATCGTGTAATTGAGGTAGGAATAGGGTGCCTGCCCAATATTCAGGTATAGAGATGTGGAAAACCACCTGAAAACTACATCCAGGGTAGGTGGTACACAGACCCTGGTCTTTAATTAGCCAAATGGGTTTGATCTAGGATTGGCGAACCTTACCGTCCTGGAAGCGGCGTTTTAACATACATAGGTACCCGGGTGGCTAAATCAAAATGCTTTACTTTGCCATCGAATATCCATGACGCTCTGTGGAATGTTTTACAGGTAAAGTAACTAGAATGAATAATTAATCCCAATTTTTCTTTCCAGAATTTTCTCAGAATATGCATTATATCAGTCGTAAGGAATATTCTGTGTACATACACATTTGTTAAATGATGTTTAGAAGTTTTAGCTTCATTAATTGCTTTCATGGCCAATAAGGAAAATTCAACTTTTAATTTGGAGTATTCCATGGAATTGAGCGTGGAATGGTTCTGAGTAAGAAATGGGCGACAGTCGTCGTTGCTGTCTGCTAGCAATATCATGTAAAGCTAAATTTTCTGTGCATTAGTTACAACTCTAAGAGGCAATGGAATTTATTCAGAGCTTATTGGTAGTAAATACTGACCCTTAGGGATGTTCGTTGCTTATGGGTGCTCACATAATGTAGCTGTTAAATAGTAGAGAATACCGTGGTCAATAATGGTCGTGTACTACAGCATATACTGCAGCAGGTGTGACAGTGTTCGATGGTGGTGTGCACAGAGGCAGGGCTGCATCCACGGGGAGGAACTGCCGTACGTGTTCGGTGCGCCGCTGGTGGGCGGCCTCGCACACTTCCCCAGGAACTACACCAAGACAGAGGTGCTGCTGGCAGAGGCCGCCATCATCTACTGGAGCAACTTCGCCAGGACTGGGTAAGTAGTCTACAGCTAAATACCGTGTTTAATATGAGATGAAAGAAATAAGGGAATCCCACAGGGTTCACGTTTAGGTCCACTCCTATTCTTTGCGTATATGAATGCCCTTCTACTTAACATTCAAAGAGCTGAATTAGTACTTTTTGCTGATGATGCCATTAGAGAAAAAACAATGAAGGAGATGATACATGATATTTTCAATAGAATTATAAAGTGGTTCTCTGAAAATGGACTCCCCCTAAATTTTCGAAAAACGCACTATATTAAGTTCCGTACAACGAATACAGTCATACAAACAACTCATGTACCACACGAGCACGCATTAGTAAATAGAGTAAAATGATACAAATTATTGGTATGTTACTGAGATTCTGAAAAATCTTTTCGTATAATTGGTGATCTTGGAAACACACGAATCAACCTCCTAAGATATTTTTCATATTTCTAGTCAATAATGTCATATGGAATCATTTCTAGTGTGACTCACCACTTAGAAAGAAAATAATGATTGCACCAAAGGCGTAGTAAGAATAATATGTGGTGTTCATACTGAGACATCATGTAGGTTCCTGTTGAAGGAGCTAGACATTTTAACTGCTCCGCCACAGCACATACATTCACTAATGAAATTCGTCACAAATAATACATAACAATTTGAGAAGAACTGTCATGACCATACCTACAACACGGCTGGGATAAATTACCTTTATTACTCACGATTAAAGCTGTCAGCGGCTCAGAAGTGAGTCCAATACGCGGCAATTGACTCGTTCTACAACATCTCGATAAAACAATCATTTAAACGGAACAAGAGAAAGATTGAAATTAAATGAATGTAGGTGCATGAGTGTGATACTATTCTGACTGTGTGAATTATTGTGAGTGTATGAGTGAGGGTGAGTCCTTGTTTTGGAAGAAGACGTTCCAAAGCTACGTTGCTTTTATTTTATTTGTTTATCTTTCATCGTTGCTATTTGTTTCGGGGAAGTAGCTCAATTTTGAACTACCTGAATCCAGCATCGCCATTGTTCATAATTGGAATGAAATCCCATAGAAAGTACAGTTTCACTTCGCATACGAAGTGTGTTCATGCTGGATTTCATCTTCAAGGATTGGTTGGTGACAGGTGTAATTGCTAGAATATGGAGCTACAACCGTGAAATTTGTAACATGGACGAGAGCTAAATAAGTGAAATAAAAGGCACTACTGTCGAACGTCTGTTTCCGTAATAAAACATTATCAGTTACGAATACACGACTTATATTCTACTGAGAATTGATGGAGAAGATCATGTAAACTGAGTGGGTGTGTAGGGAATCTCGTTAGTGTACTGAGTAAGTGAATTTGTAATCAGTGGGTATATGTAGTGCCCGCGCACAAGATTCCGAAGCTGATTTTATTCCTGGATACAAACGACGTCAACACAGTACAAAGTGACAATAGCTTGAACTGACGACTGTAAACACATACATTCAACCACCAGTAAATTCAGGGTGTATACAACCCGGGACAACCGGGAGATCCGGGAAAAACCCGGGAATTTTTTCATCCGGGAGAAAACCGGAAATTTTTTAGAATTCCGGGAATTTTTCATTGTTTCAGTTCACTGTTAATTTTTTGTAATTTTGACCGATAAGAACCGATACTCTAACAAAGGATATTACAGTATCCCGCTACTGAAGGATAACACTTCAACAATAAAACATAAACGGGAGAAAAAAAAACGAAAATAACTTAAATCGCAAAGGAAATGTGCCATATACAACAAGGACACACAGTGCTCATGCAAGGGTGTGCCAACAGCAAAATGTGTTAAAGGCCTTAGGAAGACTATGCAATGCTTCATAATAACAAATTGCCTCCGATGAGCGTGAAGTCACAACTGTTTACTTTAGATTCGTTTTAGCAGGTACGAGCGGGCTCATGCGTATGTGCAGTTGAGTCGCGTTTGGGTGGTAGATTCTCTCGCTTATGGCTATAGGAATGTGGCTATTGGCTGTGCAAGCAGCACAGCAAGCAGCTAGATGGCACCAGGTAAAAGGGGTGCCAAAGTCATATTCTTGAGGAAAAAAGAACTTGTTTCACAAAGCGCTTAGCATCCAGCGCACGTTGGTCTATCGATTATTCATATGATTTTGAAACGCATCACTGTTGGTTTTTGAACATTTTTGAAAACATTTTAAGTTGATTTCTGAATGAATCATAAGTTGATTTATGAATCCGTGATGTCTCTGTCAGGAGAATCCTCGTCGCATCTAGAAATAAACTTTCCGCAGACAAAAGGGGACGGGGCAATACGAGCTGAGCGGAGTAAAGCCGAAAGGATGAATGCCAATCGCTGTCTGATTATGTGGTTGATTGGGTTTGCGAATGATCAGCGTTGTTATAATTACTTGCGAAATCCATAGATTCAGACTACCAGAATGGAAATAAACGACTAACAGGAATAACAGGTGAGAAAGATTACGTATTATCTTCTCGGTGTATCCAAGAAAGTGAAATTTTGACAGAATTTTTTTTGGCCAGATCGCTACACTATTAAGGACCAGTTGTACAGTCACCGGTTAGCAGCTGCTTTAGTTCTATTCTGGAAGTAACGCGGAAAATGTGTTGTACGAACATGTAACAACGCCTAACCGGAGAATAGTCGCGGGGTAACTAAACCTATGATTGTGGCAGGGTTAGTAAAATTAATCGACGAACAAATTTTGACAATGGCAGGAATAGCTACAGAATTGGTGATGACAAAATTGTTTGTTAGAACGAGGAAGGAGAAGACACGGGGACATCACACAAATTATGGAAGAATGAGACGATTCCAAATTTATATAAAAATTTCGTAATACTACTTTTCGATCTCATGCTTGAGAAACTGGTGCGTATCAATGAAATGTGAAACTATTTCCTAACATAAAGCTTTTTGCTTGTAGTAGGCCTAATAGGCTTTTGAGATTTGTACCCGTGAATTATATTCTGTTGTGTTATAAAAATGACCATTTGTGGCAAAACAGTCTCGTTTACTTGGCGTGTGCTACAAAATTGGTGCAGTATTAGAAAGGCCTATTTTGTTTTATCTAGTAGACAGTGACAAAATAGACGTAATCAGATCGAGAAACCACACAAGTCTTGAATATTACTTGTATTAACAGCTTTTTCAGTGTTAGATAACGACATATCGATATTTCATGTAGCAAAACGTTTGACGAGCTTTGATGAGGTAATAGATTCCTTCGCAGAAAGGAAAGCAAGCCCTGTAAAGCTGTAGCAGGAATAGAGAGAAAAAAATGCTAAGAGCTAATGTTTACTTTCTTGCTTGTCTTTTGTCTTTATTGGCTTTGAGTATCCTATACTTAATTTTATGTCACACAGAACAGCAAGTTATTAGCTAACAGGCAATAAAGACTGTAAATTTTCTGAAGAGTTCTTGTTCTCCAGATTACAAATAATCCCATCCGCTATTAAATGCGAGGGTTTTTTTATTTTTTTTTAAGAGGGGCAAGCCTGCTGACTGGGAGCAGGAGAGGCACCACAGGACATTTCAGTTGCCACTTTCTTGAATATAGTTTGATGGCATCCATTACAAAATTTACAAGTTTGCTGTTTGAAGAGGCGTGGCACTGCACTTCGGGCCGGCCGATGTGGCAGAGCGGTTCTAGGCGCTTCAGTCTGGAACCGCGCAACCACTACGATCGCAAGTTCGAATCCTGCCTCGGGCATGGATGTGTGTGATGTCCTTAGGTTAGTTAGGTTTAAGTAAATCTAAGTTCTAGGGGACTGATGACCTCAGATGTTAAGTCTCACAGTGCTCAGAACCATCTGAATCATTTTTGACCTGCGCTTTGGCACACTTAAGATCAAACAACATGTCTTACATTTCCTCGAGCACATATGTTTTGTTTCAGACTTTTCAGAAAGATGTGCGCTACAAGATAAACATACGTTTGAAAATTCGATTTTTCTTTAGTATTGACCAGGTTAGCAAATATCGTAGATCCGAGGCTGATGTGCAGCGCAGTTTGAGTTATAGTGGGTAGTCTCCATGTGACCCGTGTTTACATTTAGTGATTTTGCTGTTTCTCCTTCGTTTACTCTCATGTCAAATGAAAACAAAACGGATATGTGTGGGCGGGAGCTATCAAGTGAATGAAAGTACATTCACACAATTACGGAAGGCTAAAATATGTACTTAGTTTCAGATTTTATTTCATTTCCAACTTTCTGACAGTCAAGCAATAAACGCCTTGCGGAACAATGAAGTTATTTTTGTCTGTTTGCTAAAGAAATTTGACTTTTATTAACTTTTTCCGCAGAGTCAGTCAATGCATTTGAAACGAAATGTTTAATTCCACATTACTTGCTAGTTTCAACTTTATGCTGCATTTCAAGTGCACGTTTTCATCTTCTAGCACGTATGACAGTGTGCTATAATAAAGAACCAAACATTGTATAATAAGGTAGTGGTGCTCCAAGAAAATTTACATCCCGAAAACCACATTAAAAAGGTTAATGTCAGGTCGAGGTCTACTTCATTGGGAATCTGGACATACGAATGTGCACTTTAAATATGCATTTTAAATGTATACATTTTAGTATGGTTCACGAAATACCGATGCTCTTGGAGTATCCTCTGATGTCTTGTTTCTTTTATGACACAATGTATGATCTTTCAAAGTTTTACACGTACATACGGGTTTCCGACATCATGGTAGCTGTGCAAGCGCGGTGTCGCCTGTTATCTGCGCTCTCTGGCAATTGCTGAAACGAACCTATTTCTAACAGGTCGCGGGAAAATATTGCGAATGGTGGTTTGAAAAGCGTTACTTTCAAAGTAAATATCCTCTTACGTAAGTTGAACCATGTGCGAGAATGTACCATGAATTTCTTAAATCACAGAGCGTTTGCCTCTCATTTAAAAATAAACTCATTGATGACGAGCCATTTAGAAGAATTTCGAACCCTGAAGATCAGACATGTCATTATTAAAATTTTACTGACACATTTGTGTGATATATCTTAAAGTGTAACACGCGCAAAAAAGATCAACATTATATTGCGAAAGCTTAGCTTCTCTGGCAGTTTATTAACCTTAGAGAACAATATTATATGTGAAAGCTTTTTTTTCTTGTAGCAACATTATGTAGATTAATTTAAACTATTAACTTTCCCTGTTTGTGTCTTCGTGCTACTTATCAGTGATGTTGCTGTTGGCTGACTACATCACTTGTCCTATTCTCTGAATATCTGATGTCATCAGCTGGCGAGATCACGTGGCATGAGCTATGTCCGGCTTACAAAAGCGCATCGCAATCTCGATTTAAATGTTTCGGAAAGTAACATGCGGTGTTTGGCGGAATTGCAATGTATACTTTCGTAATACGAAAATACGAAGCGTACATGTTGCTGCACATCAAAGATATTTCCAAAACGTGTCTTTTCTCCTGAGTTTCGTTTTCTAAATTGCCGGAAAATTCAACGCCCGTGTATAAAACCATCACCACTCAAAGGATTGACAAGTTTTGCACGGAAAATATACTGTTACCTAACATGGAAAAAGTGTGTTTTCACCCGGGAGAAAGTGTATTTTTAATGGGGAAATCTGGGAAACACCCGGAAATTTTGTTCCTTGTCCACGTATACACCCTGAAATTGTGGGCAGCCTGTGTTAAGTTGTGGACATGAGGCTGTAGTATGCCAAAATTGTTGGGTCACAAACAGCAATGACGCAAAATGTCTATATATAGTGTGCAAGAGATTTTCCAGAATGTTTTTGAAGAAGAGAAGATAGTGTGCAATGTTTGTCCCACAAAACTTGATTCCCAAAAAGCTCTATTGAAATTCAAACGCCTGAAGCATTAAGCTCTCTATCTTAACTTAATTATTTTCAATTTTTTTAATAATCCAGTCAGACAAGGTTTTGAATGATGTACATACCAAACAAATATATAACTTGTTAGCTTGATATTAGCTTTTTGTCGAGTTCAGTAGGCTGTAACTTCTTATGCCTATCATTAGGTATGTAGTGAAGGTTCCCGATAAAAAATGACCTTCAGCACACTCATTGACTTTGAATGCATCATATCGTAATGCCCTATCCCTCCCCCACTTCCTCTGCTCCCCCCTTCCCTCCCCTCTACGTATAAGCAAATAATAGCCTAGTCTTTCAGGACCTTCTAAAGTGGACCTAAATAAAAGTAACTCAGTTGTGCCAGTGTGAAATAAAAAAGAAACTCCGAGATCTGGGAGGCAATGCAGCTGTGCTTCATACAAACCAAAGCAGTTACGTTTCACATCCCTCTCCCTGACTTCATAACGAAGTATTAAAATGAGGCCACAAATGATAATGTAGCTGCAAGATTCTCTCTTCTCTCTATTGTGTACACACACACACACACACACACACACACACACACAACGCACATACACGTGTTTGTGAGGTTTAATGATGGACAGTGGTGAATAATGGTGAATGGAGAATGATGTTCAGTAGGGTATGATCATCTATAGAGTGTGTTGGTCAGTTGAAAAAGGTGGTCAGGGGAAAATGATGGTCACCTCAAAAGGTGACTGCTGTCACTCTTTTGGTGATATTAAGTGGCATAGCTTACATGGATCGAGGTCATTATCATGTTATTGGATGGAGCAATTAATGGTCATCATTTGACATGTGCTCTCTCTTTCTCTCTTACATGCACTTATACACCTGAATTATTCACTGTATTAAAAAAAAGAAAGAGTCAAGGATTTCGGTCATATTCCCCTAGCAGCTTACACCATTTGCAGCTAACAACCTCAATAGGTGACATAATCCACTGCCTGAAACCGTCCCCCCTGTGGATGACCCCCCTCCCGAAGTAATTGATATCTCTTCCAATATGTGACGCCTTCTGCACTGTGAGAACAATGGTACTGACTCACCATGTTCATCATTTAAGAATAATTATGTATGCTATGACTAGCAAAATTATTACAGAATAAATTCTATACTCTGTATAGAAGACAACAATGCGATAAGCAACCGTTACGAAATCAGGCCAAGAAAGTATAGATACTCAGTCTCTACCACACACACACACACACACACTCACTCATACATACACACACACACACACACACACACACACACACACACACACACACACACACGTACATGTGTTACGAACAACAGCACAGCAACTGACTGTTTGAGAAAGAGAAAGGTCAATGCTGCACATATATCCTCACAGCTCAGATTTATGATAAAACACAGTCCGTCCCAGTGAGCTGTGTGTGTGTGTGTGTGTGTGTGTGTGTGTGTGTGTGTGTGTATGACTGAGAGTGTGTGTGTGTGTGTGTGTGTGTGTGTGTGTGTGTGTGTGTGTGTGTGTGTGTGTGTATGACTGAGAGTGTGTGTGTGTGTGTGTGTGTGTCTGTGTGTGTGTGTGTCTGTGTATGTGTGTGTCTCTTTCACCACTTAAAACAATTTTTATGGTAAAAAGTGATCGGTTTCGGTCTGTGTGAGATCATAATCAGACCTGCTACTCCATTATTTCTGTTGGAAATGGGGGGTATGGATCAGATCGAAACCAGTCACATTTTAGTATAAATATAAATTATTTAATGCAGTCAGTACTGTTTCGTAATTAAATTATATAATGTAGGGAATGGAGGGAGGAAAATCCATACAATAATATACAGATATAAATTTTGTTACACGAAATTTTTCAAACAATATATCACAGTTAAGTAACTTCATGGCAGATGAAAACTGTCTCTTGCTATGGGACTCAACATCAGGATCTTTGTCTTTGAAGGGTAATTGCTCTACCAACCTAGCTACCCAAGCATGACTCACAACTCATGTGCACAGCATTACTTCCGCTAGTATCTCGTCTCCTCACATCCTCATCTCCTTCATGTCACTACATACTCCGCTGCACATTTAAAATTACATTTTGGAAGTAATTCGCAAACCTGCGGCTAAGCAAAGTCTTAACAGTATCCTTTCTTCTAGGAATGCTAATCCTTCAGGTTAAGTTGGAGAACTTCTGTGAAGTTTGAAAGATAGGAGATGAGGTACTGGCAGAAGTAAAGCCATAGCGACGTGTTGTGAGTCATACTGAGGTACATCAGTTGGGAGAACACTTGTCTGTAAAAGTCAAAGGTCCTGAGTTCACGTCACTGTCTAATAGACAGTTATAATCTGGTAGGAAGTTTATGGAGCACCCGCTCTGTTGCAGAGTGAAACTTTCATAGTGGAAACAATCCACAAGGCCATATATCCAAATAATCTTCCTTTCAGGAGTGCTACTTCTGCAAGCCAAGCAGAACTTTTGTGAAGTCTGGACAGCTGTAAATGACTTACTGTGGAAGTAAGACTGTGAGTATAGGTCCCGAATCTTGCTCAGGCAGTTCTGTAGCTGGAGCGCCTGCCTGTGAAAGGCAAAGATCCTGGTTTCGAGTCCCAGTGTGGCACACAAATTTAATCTGCTAGGAAGTATCCCATCACTATGTGCTTACAAGATATGCTTCATATATTGATACTTGTGATCCTTGGGTCCAACAACCCTCTTTTATATTATTACAGCACAATGCTTACTACATTTTCATTCAGTGAGCTAGTGGCCTTGGTCTCTTAACCTTCGTTTAATTACACACCCATTAAACCATTGACAATTATCTTTAAGTCCAATAGGTTCTTCTTATTCACATCAATTCTCCAGTCTTTGTGTGTAAATACGTAGCCCTTAAGCAACATTACATATCTTTCGTGCACCCACTCGTTAACAAATATTGCAGCTTCTAAGTTAGTTCATCCCATTATGCTGTTAGGACTGTCTGCCTCAATTTTCCCAGCTTATTTTTCACAACTGTTTCAAAATACTATGTATGGTCTGTTTCTATAATGGTTGCTTAGCGCATTGTTGTGTTCTATACAGAGTATAAAATGGAATGTTTTACCTTAAACTGATAGTGATCATTTGCGCTTTTACCAGAATTTATCCTGTAATAACTTTCCTAGGCGTAGCTTACGTAACTATTCTTACATTATACACTCCCACTAATTTTTGTGTTTTGGGGTCGATTGGTTCTACTGCGTTAGCATGGGTAATAGGTCAGACCCCCGTCAATCCCCTGAATGCAAGAAGGAATTTGTGAAACTCTTGTTTTTGGTTACTCGACAGGCAGGCATTCTGGCCTATTTTATGTTCTCGCCTACTCGCATTTCTATCTGCTCTATTTTTGCATATCATGCACACACATTGAATATTATGTATTGCTTCTGCTACGACTTGTCTCTGTTGTTGTCTCGGGCTTGTGGGAATTTAATTATTTCTCTTATTTTACTTACGGCTTTTGGATGTTTAGAACAGTCGTGGGTGGTACTTGAGTTGTGATATGAGGCAATACATTTGTCGAGTCTTGGAAGTCTCGTAAATGGGTATCCCAAGTGTTGAGCCTTTTTTTGCAGTGTAGGCAGCGTAATGTCCCACATCTTCCACCATGTATTGTGGCACGTCAGAACTAGGGTGATACTTCCAAATATATGCAGGTTTTATTCTGCTCCTTTTTAGTCTGGCTCGCCATTGAATCGACCTGTATTGTGGCCCACTGTGCCACAACAGCTTGTTATCCCATTATTCTTGTTTCAGAAAATTTTTTGTCAGGTCTTTACTGATGTTCCTTCCTGTTGTTTTTTTCATAGGTGTATTGCTTGTTTTGAAATTAGTACTGTTACCACAAAAATGTACGTGTGCCCATTTGTAGTACGGGTAAGCGGCACCATCAAGTCTGTTGTGAATAACAGTTTCAGTTTAGTGGGTGTTATGGAGTATGTGGGTGCTCTTGTTTGGAATGTTACATGTTTAGCCCGTTGACAGTCTTTACACTTTGCTAGTACCATTCTTATTCACCTTTCCATATTGTTGAAGTGACATGGCCGTTTGATTTTGAGACAGCATTTCTTTGATCCAAAATGACCATAACTTAGATCTATGTACCAAATGTGTCTGTTAATTAAGTCATTTGGTGGAAAAATATTCCATAAGGCACTACACACTTCGTCAATAAAACAAGAGGTCATCACGCAACAAATAACGTGCCTAATCTCTATTTATACTTACCCTTACATTTGTGTTTGATCTTTAGTGTTTCTGAAACCTTCTCTTGTTCTGTTTCGATATTTTTACAAGTTTTAGTAATAAAGTTTTCAAAAGGAATGTTACTTATATAGTAGACTGAAAAATGTTTCTCGTGTGAATTTTGCCTTGTGTCGTCTTTACTGTACCTTGGCGAACGTGGTACGGCACCTGCTATTCAATTTGTTGCTTCAAGTATATAAATCGCTGTGAAATCACATTCTAGTAAACTAAGCACTCACTGGGCGAGTCCTGAATACCTAGTGTCGCCCTCAGTATACATTCTAACGCTTTCTGATCGCTGTATACTCTGATATTTGTGGCAAATTTTTGAAACCCCATATTACCGCTAAAGCTTCTGTCTCTGTTATGGAGTAGTTTCTTTCACATTTGTATAAAACCTTGCTTCCATATACAATGGTTTATAAGCTGTTCGTCCTTCTTGCTCAAATCGTTGATATATGAGCACTCCCAGTACTTTTTCGGCCCTCTATTGCCATGCAGAAACGCTGCGTTAGGTCTAGATCTGATAGAAACGGCGCTGCTAATAATGGTGCCTTTAATTTCTTAAATTCTGCATCATATGGTCTGTCCCACTGCTAGGGCGTTTTTCTCCTGACAGTGCTCGTAAGTGAAGTGTGGCCAAATTAATAATTAATATAATTTATTCTAAAAATTGACAATTCCTAAGAATCCTCACTGTGTTCTACGATTTTTGGGTGTATCTTACTGTCTAATTACTTCTATTTTGTATGAGTCCGAGGCAATTCCTTTTGCTAAGGTAATATGTTCTAGAAACTCTACCTGTTTTGTTCCAAAGATGGACTTCGTTATATTTATCGTTGCCAAATGAGCTTTTAACTTTTCAGTGAGTTTACTTAATGTTTGGTTGTCTTGACCCGATGTACCCACTGCTATCAAAATATCATCGACGTAGGAAGTTAACCTCTCCTGTAAATCCTTGTCTAGGATTGTTCCCAAGCCGCCTATAAACGCCGCTGAGGTGATATTGAGTACGAACGGAAGTCTTCTAAATTGGTAGCATCTACCAAATGCAATGAGGGCTGTGTACTGTCTACATTCTGGTGCTAACTCAATTTTCTTAAACACAGACCTCAAATATAATGACGTTTTTCCTCAGTTTTTGCATCATCTGTCACAAATTGCAGTTGCAAGTAGTCCCTGAAGCGAATGTGTTTGTAATTTTATCTTCGAAGTGAATCACAATGTCTACAAACATGACACATCCATTTCTCATGCCTAATATTGCCTACCACTCATTGAGATAATCGGTCCCCTTAATCATTTCGACGGACAGCTTTGGAATGATCACGAAATTGGTTTCTCTGTGGCGTTCCTGAAAGAGAGTTGTAGCTCTAATTTGAGTTACGATCTTACTTGAAGGTCCAGTTATGGACCCCTTGAATTTCCAATTTCGTGTTCCTGGTTTCCAAAATGGCACTTTCTACTCCGCATTACAACGATTAAATAAATATTCCGAAATGGTTGTTTGCTTACTCCAATTGTCGAGCATCGCTTTCACCTCTGTGTTATCCATGGATACTTCGACTGTCGGATGAACATCTATTGAAGTCTTGGGTTCTACCTCTTTTACTAATGCTTCTTCTAGTGATTCATACTAGAGACAATTTATTTCCCTTGTTTCCTATTAGAGAATTTGCATCGCTTGTACGTTGTTGAATCGATCTTCGTTTTTCTGTAGTCTGTCTCGTATTAAGCCGTGAGTTTATCTAATGTCAGGTAACTGGCTTCCAGTGGAGTGGAAACAGTGATTCTCACTTCTTATTTTCCTGCTACCTGTGTTCCTACGGGTCATTCACTATCCTGAGAGATTTCTCTGTCTTCCCCATCCGGTTCAAACATTTGTATTAGGCAGTCTAAGCTTGCATCATCTATTAGATTATCAGTCTGTTGTGTCCCAACATGAAATTTTTACTTTTTAGCCCCATCTGTGTACTTTAAGTATCATTTTGTTAACTTTTTACGCCATAAGCAAGTGTAAGGATTCTCCTGATTTCAGTTCTGAGTTTAGGTGAGAGTAACCCACTGTCATCCTGGTTTTTCGCTTCCACGTCTAGTCATTTCCGACGTTGTCCCGCATTAGGTGGTCTTAGCTCCAACTGTCGTGCTCTAATAGTTGTACAATCTTTTGATTGCCCGGATTCTGTTGTTGTCGAACAAAGGTAGAACACCATTAAAGATTTGGTAGCGTGGCTGGGAACTATTTGGTCTGCCTTGCCCGTTCCAAGGACCCCCATACGTATTTGAGTTGTCATTTCCGTTGTTGTTTCTGTTATAATGGAACCCGTTAACGGTCCTATTTATGTTATCATTCGATCTACTCCAGTCTGCGTTTTGCCATGTGTTTGCTATTCAATATCCGAAGGTACTGCCGCTCCTCTGTCTATCACCGTTACCTTCTCCCTGATACTTTCGTTTGCGTGTTTCTTCTTCACTAAATGTGAATTCCATGAACTCCATCTCTCTCAGAACCCCTTTAAACGCTAGCACATTATCTCCTGTTCTTCCTAATAATGACTGTTGATAATGAATCGGAATTTTCATCGTATGGAAACATATCAGCTCCCCATCACTGTACAGTGTATCGAGAGACTGATTTCTTTTCGCAATGTTCTAAAAATATTTCAATGAACTCGCCTCCCCACAAAGTTCGATAATGGTTCTTTGGAGGAACCAATACTTTAAACGATTTTGTGCTTCAGTCCAGCAGGATATTCTAATAAAATATGTCTTAAGATCGTCGTATGACATGCAGATCCTTACCACTCTCTGAATCGTTACTACTACGCCACTTTCCATGTGGGGGATACAAAGGCCAATTTGTACGCTAATGGCCAATTCTCCGCTAAGCCAACTTGAAACTGATTTGTAAGGGCATGTGGGAGAAATGTGTTTCCATCCTCTTTATAATGCTAAAAATTCCTGACTATCAAGAAGTGGTCGTTACGAAATTTATTATTCTGAAAATTTTTTGGTGCTGACTCGACCATCGTACCCCGTCTTCCACCTGTTGTGTTCACATTGTTACCTCCTTCTTGTGGAACGGTTATCGGGTATTTCAGACTTCTTAGATGCGTATTGCATCGTATTAACGGTCTGCAGTTACTTGTGTCTACTTGCCCTGTAGTTAACATTTTCTGTATTCCAGATGTGTTTCGAGTCCTTGAATTACGCCTGTCATCAGTCCTGTGTCTTAACATGCCAACAACGTCGAACTGTTATACGTTACAGACTGTTCTACACTGTGTCTTGATACACAATGCATTGGTACATGTATACCTGGGACTGGTCTAGCTTGACATTTGCCTGCATGCACTACCGCGTGCGCAGGTCAAATCAGATTTTGTTGCAGCATTATCATATCTGTTTGCTTTGAACCTGGTTTAACGCCTCGAAATTCGTGTAATTTTGACTACAGATTGTCTGTTTCTCTTGTGCACGTTTGATCATTAGTTCTTTGCCCGATCTACTAAGTGGGGACTTTTGTGCTTCCTACACTACACTCAGTTTCGGTTCTAGATGTCTTTTCGCATTCTTTCCCACTGCGTGTACTCCGTTTTTCGATAGTAGTCTTTGGTCACTCTCCACGCTTCAGACACTCCATGTCTTACTCGTATTTACTCAAGAACAGCTTTACTAAATCTTGTAAGGTTACACCCCCTATTTGTTTTTGGATTCATTTGTGGGAATTCTATTGTTGAATTTCCTTAACGCGGGGCATGTCGCTTTCTGTCGTGCACCCGTTTCTTCTAAAGCTTCTCTCGCTCTACACGAAGGGCTATTCGCTATTATTTTTTATGTCTTTCTTCGCGCTCTAGACACTCTTTTGAATGACGTCGCGTGAGGTATTTAATTCGCCTCGGATTTTCGTAGCCGCTTTCTGTACGTCGCAGATATTTTTCTCCTTATGTTCTTATTGTGATGCCGGTTTCTAATAGCATCGTGGCCTGGCTTCGCGTCCTGTCTTTTACGATCTAACTGTTCACTTAGTGCCTTTCTTTATCTCTCGAATCTCTTGATTTTTATTTTTTTTTTTTTTTTTTTACTTTCTGATACATCTCGACAGGCTGTTGATATTTACTGACAGGTTTGTTTTACACTTACGGTAATTTTCCGACTCAGTTCCTGCAAATCTTCGAACATGTCCAGTTCGTCGTCGTGTTTACTGTCCCTCTTCCCTGTTACCATTGCATGCAACCTTTCTCTGTTTCATTTGTGAATTTCCGATTTTTTCTCCCATGTACACAGTGCTGGTGCACTAACATATAACCCTTCGGTATTACGATCGCTACGATCTTGTGACCTTCGATCCTCTATGATTACGTCTGCTGCTTCCAGAAGTCTGTCACTTTTAGGATGTGACTCTCATTGTTCACTTAGTACCTCCGCCTCATTTTTAGTCTCCTGTCCCACATCGGGCTGTATACGATCAGCGCCAGGCTGCTCAACCAGCTCGGTCTGGTCTAACACCCTCCCCCCACTCCCCGCCTCACAACCTGGCGGCTCTGTTGCGACCTATCCCTGTTTGCGATGTCGAACCGGAGTGACACTCTTTGTCCTTCTAAGTGTTAATGCGATTGGCTCCTTGTCAACATGTAATTATAGGATTTTAGTTTTTTCAGGAAAATAATTCATGTTTGTATCTGACGTCTCTGATAAAGAAAGTTCTAGAGACGGCATTAATTTTGCAAAAAATTGCTCTGCCCTGTACTCTCCCTGACGAGACAACGCTGTTCTCATGTGAAACAGAATTTAAAAAAAAATAAAGAAATAAAAATAAAACTTCCTGGCAGATTAAAACTGTGTGCCCGACCGAGACTCGAACTCGGGACCTTTGCCTTTCGCGGGCAAGTGCTCTACCAACTGAGCTACCGAAGCACGACTCACGCCCGGTACTCACAGCTTTACTTCTGGCAGTACCTCGTCTCCTACCTTCCAAACTTTACAGAAGCTCTCCTGCGAAGGTCGAGGTACTGGCAGAAGTAAAGCTGTGAGTACCGGGCGTGAGTCGTGCTTCGGTAGCTCAGTTGGACAACACTTAAGTCTGCCGCCGGCAGTGCTGCGAGGCGGTCACGCGCCAGAGCGCTGCGGGCGAGGCGCGCACGGTGTGTTTGTGTTTACTTCGGCCGCTGTAAGTGCCGTTTTCCTTCTAGACCACCATGGCGCACAACTATCGGAAGAAGACATTACGTTTCAACTTTTGTTCCGACTTCGCCCGACCCAAGGCCCTGGAGGTAGAACGATTTATACGCGATGAAGTTAAAATACCACCAACGGATCTAATTGGTATCCACTTGTCCATAGTTAGCAGTACCGTCTACGTCAAAATGATCAACGATGCGGCGTGCGACAAGGTGCTTCAAGAGGCAAAACGTGGACTGCGCTTCTGTCATTCCAACGGTAACGTCGGACCCGTTACCGTCGATCACGCAGGTCTCGGCACACGGACGATAAGGATCTTCGAACTGCCGTTCGAACTACCTGCAGACGTCGTCATCGAGGCGCTGGAACATGTTGCCGAACGATGGGTCCAATTTCAGACCTATCCAGTTTTAAACGGTGTTAGACAGGTCCGCATCGAGTTGCAGAAACACGTGCCTTCCTATCTACGTATCGGAGGCTGCCGTGCCATTATAATGTACGACGGCCAACCTCGGACCTGTTCCGGTTGCGGGAAAGAAGGTCACCTACGGTCTGAATGCATTCAACGACGTGTCGCGCAGCTCCCGTTGTCGGAAGCGTCCGTCACACCCACGATGACCGCCCTACCGGTCACTTACGCAGCGGCTCTTGCCACGTCTACAGTTTCGTCCAGTCCGTCGCCCGGTCCTTCCGATCGGCACGTCCCACCGTCCCAGTCACCAACGGACGGTACAGACGTCCCACCTGACAATCTTGCCGCCGAACAGGCTCCCGCACCGGACGCTGAGGAGACCAGTACATCTTCACAACACCTGTTTGACAATCTCATTGTACCCACCGACGCCTTCGAACCAGGTCGACGCTCCTCCTTGCCGTCGTCCGACACTGAGGAACACGTGCGCAAACAACGCTCGCCACGTAGGCGCAAACGCCGTCGCCGTTCCCCCACGGGCTCTCAGAGCGTTGCCACCCGCGACGACGAAGACGACACCCAAGCAGCCGACATTTCCACGCAGAGGTCGGCGGACAACTTTCACGATGAACAAGACGTTTCGCAGGACGGGACCACTATGGAGGTCGCCACGCACAATGTAACGATCGGTGCGCCGGTTGAGACGCCTGTCTCCCCGCCGACAACTCCAGATCTCTCTCACCACGACGCAATTCCCATGGACATTGGACAGACCCACGGCACAGGAGCATGGGCCGACGACATTGAGGAAGGTACGCCCCCTCCTCCGGATGAGTTACCTCCGCCGGACGAGGCTGCCTGTTAACATCAAAAGCGAGGCACTGCAGCTGATGGGACGGGACTTCCTGTCGGTGCCCTCCTCTTACTTCCCTTGGTGATGGTAGATGCGCGTCCACCACCACTGAAACAAACATACCGGTTTGCCACACTGAACATCAACATGATCGGCACTGCACCCAAGCTGCAACTCCTATGTGACATGCTTCGGGCCTCTGACGTCGACGTCGCCCTTCTTCAGGAAGTACGCGTTGCCACACTACCACCAGTCTACGGCTACGACTCATACACGTCCACATGTGATGAATCAGGGCGTGGAGTGGCTTTCTACATACGCGAAGGAATCCCACTCACGGACACGACAATCCTTCCATGTGGAAGAGGCATGGCTGTTACCATCTTCGACACGCGCGTCATCAATATCTACGCTCCGTCTGGCTCCACGAACCGTCGGCAGCGGTCCACTTTCTTCGGACATGACGTGGCGCCCCTGTTTTCTGGACGCTATGATCGCCTTATCATGGGAGGCGATTTCAACTGTGTCCTCCATCCGCAGGACCAAGTACCTGGTTATTCGCCATGCCCGGCGCTGCTCACCTTAATCGAAGATTTTCATCTAGTGGACGTTTGGGAGAAAATTCATGGCAATACCCCCGGTTTTACCCATTATACAGCACATTCTGCGAGCAGACTGGACCGGTTTTATGTCTCTGCTCACCTCGGCAATGAAGTCGCCCAAGCTGAACGATGGCCCCTTGCATTTTCGGACCATTGCGCCGTCATTTGCTCCCTGGCTCTGCCACCTCAGTCAGTGTGGCGCAGCAGAGGTTACTGGAAGCTTAATACCTCCCTCCTTAATGATCCACACTGCCGACAATGTATTGCCGCTACATGGGCGTCTTGCGAAAGACGCCTTCCGCAGTAGACATCCACGTTCCATTGGTGGCTCAAATGTGCCAAACCTGCGATCAGAAAGGCCTTCATACAATGTGGCAAGGAAGCAGCAACATGGCATCGAGACACCACAAATTTTCACTACGCCGTCCTCCGTGAGCTCGATGCGCTCCCTCCATCACCTGACACCCACAGGGAACGACAACGTACTAAAGCTCGTCTCCTCTCTCTTCAACGTGCACGACTGCATGGTGTCGTGGTGCGTTCCCGACGACAAGACCTCCTCCACGACGAAACCCCATCCACAATCCATGCCGCATCCGACCATAGTCGTCGACGTCGGCTTTTCGTCCCCAACATCACGACCTCCGATGGTGTTCACCACACAACACAGGCGGCGGTCGTGTCCGCCTTTGCTGAACATTATCGCCAATTTTATGATGATGAAGCGATGGCGACGCCCATTCCTAATGATCTCCGTCGTTCCCCTGAACGGACCCTCACCGTAGCGGAGTCAACGTCCATGATGTCTGCAATCACCGCAGAAGAGGTGGTAGAAGCGATCAACAAAGGGGCCAATAACAAATCACCCGGACCAGATGGTCTCCCAGTGGAGTTTTACCGGGCGTTCACCACGTTAATGCTTCCTCGCTGGACGGAAATGATTCAGGAACTCTTTACTCCGTCCTTCCCAATTCCACCTGAATTCGTCACTGGCATTCTTCTACCTGTGCCTAAACCGAAGGGAGGGTCTCATGTCTCTGCATATCGCCCCCTTACACTACTGAATGCAGACTATAAAATCTATGCACGCCTCTTAGCAGCGCGCATACGCACCGTCTTACCTACGGTCCTTTCTCCTGAGCAGACTGCACGTGGTTGTGGGGCCACCTTACAAACAGCCCTGGGAGAATGCCGTGACATCATTGCACTGGCGTCGGTTTGTCGCCTTCGTGCAGCACTGGTATCCGTCGATTTCACGAGTGCCTTTGATCGCGTTCGACACCCTTTCCTCCTCATGGTGGCGACACGTATGGGGTTCCCATTGCTTTTTGTCGATGCCATTCGCCGGTTACTCCTTCCCGCGGTCTCGATGGTACAAGTCAATGGGAGGCTTGTAGGACCGATTCCTATACGCCGCTCTGTGCGTCAAGGATGCCCTATGTCTACTTTACTGTATGCCATTGCACTTGAGCCCCTCATCACTGGACTTACCTCTAGACTGCAGGGCCTCACTTTGCGTGACCACACCTTTCACTGTAGGGCTTATGCGGACGATCTCCTCTTTCTCACCTGCTCCTCCACGGAACTCAATGACGCCATCCAATGGATCCAGCAGTATGGACGTCTTTCTGGTAGCATTCTTAATGTCCGTAAATCGACTATGATGCACATTGGGCGCGGCCTCCCGGCTATGGTGCCGACCCCTTTCCCAGTTAGTGCCACCCTTCGTTACTTGGGTATCGAATTTACGAGCTCTACACACCGCACAGTGGCCCTGGCTTACCGGCGGCTTTTGCAGTCGATTCGGCACCATGTCCGCGGTCAAGTGCACCGTAACTTAAACCAACTCCAACGTGTGTCCTATGTAAACATCTATGTCGCCCCTAAACTGGTACACGTTGCCCAGATCCTCCCACTGCCGTTACTCCTTGGCCGCCGCATCCAATCAGCCTTTGGATATTTCGTGTCAGCAGGGGCACTTTTCAAAGTCCGCTACAACACTCTAACACTGCCTCCTGCAAAAGGTGGCCTCGGACTCATCAACGTGCGGGCACGCTCTTCTGCACTCTTTGTCCACACTCTGTTGCGGCACTGGCAGGGGCCGGTCCCGTCTTTAACACGCTGTCTCTTAGATATCCTCCGACCAGCTTCTCTCGATCCACCGATCAATGTGGCACCTATTTCTCCATTATTGTACTACATCGCCAATTGTTTCATAGAACTCAGCTACGTTCGGGCCGATCTTCCAGTCACCCGTCCTCCCCGTACAAAAGATTATTATCGTTTGTTTATGCTGTCCAACCCTTGCGACCCCATGGTGCTACAGCATCCTGACATTAACTGGCGCACGGTTTGGGGGTGTGTGCATGCACCCTTTTTACCGTCGTCTGTGTCTGCACTCTGGTATGTTTTAGTCTATGGAAAATTCCCGACTAATAGTCGACTTTATCGCATAGGACTGGCCACCTCCCCACTCTGCCCTGACTGTCAGCTCGAAGACACCGACGAGCACCGTCTTACGTGCCCCCTGAAACAAAACGTATGGCTCCTTATCCAACGAATCGTGGGCTTTTACCTCCGTGCCCCGCCAACGACGGTAACCCCGGATTTCCTGTTGTTGCCCCAGACATTTCACTACCCTCTTGCTAAGCAACATACCCTAATCTGGTTTCGAGGACAGGCTTTAGAATATCTCTTTCGGAGTGGTCCGCATACAGTCCTTGACTTCTGGTACAAAGTTGTGACCGCGCATAGCATCCTCACCCGAAAACCATCTTACCGACAAACTTTTGCCGGTTATCTCCGCAGCGTCTTTCTTGACCCCCCTCAAAGTTGGGGTGTACCATGCCTACCTGTCACATGATGCAACACCCTTATCCACGTTCTCATGCATCGACCAAAAACAAACACAATTTTATTTTTTTTATTTTTTTTTAAAAAAAAGGAAGAAGACAGAATATGTTATATTTTGTTGTATTTAATGTTTTTCTTTTTTAATATTGTTTTTTGTTTAACTAACAGTCATTTGTATATTTTTAAATGGTACTTTGAAGAACTCTTGCATAGTGAATATATATGTACTTTTAGTTTGTTCAATACAAATTTTTAAACAAAAAAAAAAAAGTTGGTAGAGCACTTGCCCGCGAAAGGCAAAGGTCCCGAGTTGGAGTCTCGGTCGGGCACACAGTTTTAATCTGCCAGGAAGTTTCATATCAGCGCACACTCCGCTGCAGAGTGAAAACCTCATTCTGGAAACATCCCCCAGGCTGTGGCTAAGCCATGCCTCCGCAATATCCTTTCTTTCAGGAGTGCTAGTTCTGCAAGGTTCGCAGGAGAGCTTCTGTAAAGTTTGGAAGGTAGGAGACGAGGTACTGGCAGAAGTAAAGCTGTGAGTACCGGGCGTGAGTCGTGCTTCGGTAGCTCAGTTGGTAGAGCACTTGCCCGCGAAAGGCAAAGGTCCCGAGTTCGAGTCTCGGTCGGGCACACAGTTTTAATCTGCCAGGAAGTTTCATATCAGCGCACACTCCGCTGCAGAGCGAAAATCTCATTCTGGAAACATCCCCCAGCCTGTGGCTCAGCCATGTCTCCGCAATATCCTTTCATTCAGGAGTGCTAGTTCTGCACGGTTCGCAGGAGAGCTTTTGTAAAGTTTGGAAGGTAGGAGACGAGGTACTGGCAGAAGTAAAGCTGTGAGTTCCGGGCGTGAGTCGTGCTTCGGTAGCTCAGTTGGTAGAGAACTTGCCCGCGAAAGGCAAAGGTCTCGAGTTCGAGTCTCGGTCGGGCACACAGTTTTAATCTGCCAGGAAGTTTCATATCAGCACACACTCCGCTGCAGAGTGAAAATCTCATTCTGGAATAAAAATAAAAATTGAAGGAACCTGAAATGAGCAAGCAGCAAGTACGCTATCTATCGTAAATTTCCTGAATCTAGAAGTGTCACACATTTACTTTAATCTCCTGAATCAGTGAATTTTCTTGCAGTGAAAGTGATTTCAATCTTCTGAATTCTTTCGACCAAAATGTTTGGTCTAGAAACTGGGGCAAAATAATTGCTGTAGTCATCTAATGACATTTTCTAATCGGAATCAATACTGATTTCCGTGTTCTGGCAGATTCATTTAATTACGAGTCTTGTCATAATTACTACCATTTTCGTCAATCATGGCATGTTCATCTAATTATAATTGCTCATCAGAACTGCTACCATTTTCACAATCCTGGCAGGTTCATTTAATTGTATTGCTTATAAGAATCAGTACCTTCTTCTAATATCTAGTGTCCTTGCAGGTTTATCTAAGTACAATTGCTTATCAGAATACTACAAGCTAGTCGGAATCAATACCATTTTCGCTATCCTGGCAGCGTCAGAGAGAGGTCGTTCTACGAGAGGCCCACGACTTTAGTAGAATTCCTATGAATATATTTAGATATCAAGTACTCTTAATCTGAGTGCCATGTACGGTTTTAACTAAGTATTGCCTTCGTCACCTCTGAAAATGCGGCCATTCTAATTAGTGTGAACCGCACAGTCGCCTCTGCCATGGCCGGCCGAATTGGCCGTGCGGTTAAAGGCGCTGCAGTCTGGAACCGCAAGACCGCTACGGTCGCAGGTTTGAATCCTGCCTCGGGCATGGATGTTTGTGATGTCCTTAGGTTAGTTAGGTTTAACCAGTTCTAAGTTCTAGGGGACTAATGACCTCAGCAGTTGAGTCCCATAGTGCTCAGAGCCATTTGAACCATTTGAACCTCTGCCATGGGGTAGCTGGGACTGTAAACGCACCGTTTGCCCTCCTTCGCAAGCTGTGTGACTCTGTCGAGACCCACGCTGCGTCCTTTGATTCCTTGCAGCCGTGATAATTACGACAAACCCCATCCTCCGACATGAGTCTACAACGTGGCTCTTGAACAAAAGTGATGTGTCGTGGCTAGTTGCATTCTCTCCGTTCCATGTCTCCGTTGCTGTCTAAATGTATGTACATGCAAATGGGAAAAGTATAATATCCAGTTCAGTCAAGTACACTTTCATTATCATTTGAGACGAAAATTAAGTCGGTTAATCCCAAAGTACGGCGTGTGACATATCATTAGAATCGTCTCGTCGAGGAGCTGCCCGGTGGAATTGACTGTCACCGTATCTGTTGCCCATGGAAGGTCGTAAAAATGGAATGCCAACTTACACAATTACAATTGTTTACTGTCAAATCTACTGTTGGACATAGGAATGACCCCGTGCAACAGTGCTCACTTGATCGTCACGTAAGAAACACCATCTGTAGCTAAAACAACTAGTTAGCATTGCTGTATGGTCCTAACTGAATGCAGCTCAGAACGAATTATATACGGGACTGTTGATTGTAGCCAGTATTTAACACGCATTCCCAGTATTCTTCAGTGTTAAGATCTTTTGCTGTTAAATATTTAAGACCTTTCATTATGCGCATTACACGTTGCCCTCAAGTGTCAAGGTAGTACGTTTTAGCTCTCAGTCCTACGAATTCTGTAATAATCGATCCTGACAATTTATCTTTTATTAAACCTGCTTTCTTTTTGTTCACATGTCTGATATTATAAAAGTTATTACCAGGGTAAGCCAAAGTGTCAGACCACCGAAGCCCACTGCTTTTAATAGCATCAGAAATGTTTGCTGTGGTGACAAGATATATTAAGCTATCCATGTCAGTGTCACACATTTTAGCATATTTTGACTCAAATGTCTTCAGTGTCTGGCCATAATAAAAACCTTTAATCAGCTTCTTTGAAATATCTAGGATAGCCATTGCTTTAGCTATATGCTTATCGTAAACAATGTTAAGTCTGCTCGTGTTGAATGTAACCAAATTTTCAATAAATACGATACTGCACTTAGAAAATTTGTTCTTGCAATCAGAGCAGCAGCTCCGAATCTACCTTCTCATTTCGGTACTAACTTCACATCATTAATATTCGGCAGATTGTGAACAGTTTTCCAGGAAACATTATTATTTGTGAGTGTGAGGAAATTTATTCCGAAGTCTTTCTTGGTATTTACATGTTTCTGAGCATTAATACAAATATACGTTTTCATCCATAGAACGTTATGGAATCACGTTATCTGGGCAATAAATTTCTGTCGTGAATTATACAGTTTATCTTATCTCGTATATTGTGAAAATGAACTTCTCAGGATTACCCTGCTTGCTGATGCTACGCAGTGGTACAATTTGCTCAGGACATGGTATATCAGAGTGATACTCCTTAAACTTTCCGAATACTGAAGATCCACTTCTAAATTGTACCCTATTTCCGAGTTATTAGGTACACTCATTATATCGAAACTGTCCACAGACTTGCCACATCAGATAGTAGTTACACTGAGACCTTACTCAGTGGTACAGACTGTTAACGTCGAAGTTTATGAAATATAACTCATCTTTCCTTTCATCATAGTCAGCCATGAGAGTCTACTGCTTGCAACTGCATGTACTATGTGAGCAGATAACAATAAAACTGCTATTGTTGCGCTATAACGAACTGTAATCGGTCTGTGTCCGTAATGTTGCAATTTTACTTTTGTAGTTATCAGCAACGCGTCCCATACCTAGGCAGGTCAGGTCACATAATAGGTCAGATCTAGTTTGTCTGTTTTAAGACAGTGTCTGCAGAAGTTTACAAATGCAGCAGAAATTAGCAATGAGTTGTTTTTCAAATGTAGTTGGAGAACTCTTGTAATGTCTTGCATTCAAGTAAAGTTTACACACTGGATGGTCTTTGGTATTCCTGTTTTTTGATTGTTATTTCAGTGGTTAGCAAGCCTTGGAACGCCTCAGTCAGCTGTAAGTGTCCTCTAGCAAAACAGATTCTTCAGTTACATGTTTGTAGCCACATTTATCTACACGGAATACCAATAAGTTGAAGGACTCTACAAACCAAAATATTAAGTCTAGACATCCCACCGCGACAGATTTATGACAACTTTAGTATATTTTTCCTCGTTTGTTGAAATCGCAAAAACATAACCTGAAATTATTTTCGCCGTTTCCTCCTCTTGTTTGCAGAGGTTCATGATAATAAACTGTGGATCGTAATCCGATAGATCGTGGAACACAACAGGTACACTATAAAATTAAGTTTATAATTTAAATTATAGTTATCATGCGCAGCACCACGAAATCAGCCGCTAAAATGGTGGTGATCTGAGGTCAGTCTGCATGAAGCGTTCTTTGCAAATGTGGCAGATTTGTGCTGTTCAGACTCTTCTTCCTCTTCTATACTAACAATCAGCATCTGGTTTTCCAATAATTAATTTCTTATTCATTGGCCAATAGGTCACAGCCTTTTCCTAAACCATTATATGCAACTTGCACATAGATACCGCTGAAACTCTGAACAGCGGTCGCTGTACCTGTCTTGCACGTGGAAAGCTATACCTTGCGGTATGTGCACACGAATCCCTTTACTAACTGCGAGTTGCATATATGACGAATGCTGGATTTAATTGTTTGTTGTACGACTCATACCTTACGAATCCATTACCTGTTTGAGTGTCGTACTTCTGACTGATTTCAGTAGCGAATATTCATCTAAATATGCCACTAACTTCTCTTTAGTATGAAATTAACGTGCTACTCACATGTGTGATTGTGAATAGCTATAGTACAACGTGCTAGTTTTAGAAAGTTTTTATGTAGCAGAATTTTTTTGTGGTCCTCTTCTGCCCTTCCTATAACCTCGGCTCAGAGCAGTAAATTCCGTATGCATCAACAGGTACATTTATTTTGTCATTCTAAATAGATCCACACGATTCAGTGCACTAAGATATGAAATGAAACTTCCTGGCAGATTAAAACTTTGTGCCGGAGCGAGAATCAAACTCGGTACCTTTGCCTTTCGCGGGCAAGTGCTCTACCAACTGAGCTACCGAAGCACGACTCACGCCCCGTCCTCACAGCATTACTTCTGGCAGTACCTCGTCTCCTACCTCCCAAGCTTAACAGAAGCTCTCCTGCGAACCTTACAGAACTAGCACTCCTGAAAGAAAGGATATTGCGATGACATGGCTTAGCCACAGCCTGGGGGATGTTTCCAGAATGAGATTTTCACTCTGCAGAGTGACAAAATAAATGTACCTGTTGATGCATACGGAATTTAGTGCTCTGAGCTGAGGTCGATGGTTATAGGAGGGGCAGAAGAGGACCACAAGAAAATTCTGCCAGGAAGTTTCATATCAGCGCACACTCCGCTGCAGAGTGAAAATCTCATTCTGAAAATATGAAATATTCGCAAAGTTCAATATTTGTAAATATGAACATGATATAAAGATGTGGCTCACATTGCTATTTTGTGGGTACGAACTGGCTATATTTAACCATTTGAAGCAAAAAGCATTAGTGTTATAATCAGCCTTTACCACAGTTTTCTTATTATCGTTTATGACAATTTCCTAGGTTTTCCCAAGTAAAATACCTTATGCCAACTACCGTTAACGCGAGGTTTAACAATTTCTTTTAATGCCCAGCTATAATCGTTCCCCCTTTACCGTAAGTCAGTCTGTAACGTTGGGTGAATACCATTCACTGGTGTCATAAATCTTCAATAGAGGCGCATGCTTGGTATTCATATACGTTTTCCTAACCGAAACTGACTTGGGCAATAGGTACTTACAGAGTGCTGAGAATTTGACTCCATTGGCTGATTCTGTCCCCACACTCTGTTGGTGAAAACTGGGAGACATGAGGCAAAAAATCGTGTGAGATCCTTAAACCCATCACAATTGGGTATTTTGCTGGTACTTATCAGGTTATTAATATCTGAATCCCAACAAATGCATTCTAGACAATCATACCTGATTTTAACATATTTCTTAATGGCAAACGCATTACTTGTAATTAATTATATGCAGAATAGAATAGGAAACCACCGTCTCGATTACTAAGGGACTCAGACACTCGTATTTCCACTGATCCATTTGTGATGGAGCTTCAAAAGTTTGGCGTATGCGCCACAACCTTCATTTGGTTGTGTTTTATCAAATGACCAGGAGAAATACAATTTTCGGTGTCAGTGGACATATTCGCTTGAAGAAAGAATGCCGCTCATGCATTCCTGTCTGTCCGAGTAAAGATTTGTCGCATTACACGGAATTTTTAACATCTGCCTGGCGCTACCTGAAGTCTTCTTGAACAGACCCCAATAGCGCCGAGACTATACAAGGAGGACGAAAAACTGCTTTAACATAATGTCTTCTTAATATCCTTCCCGTTATGGCTGAACTATTTCTCATATAGGGTAAATAAGCAGTCATCCTTATCCTCTTGTTTGTCTTGTCGTTTGTATGTGTGTAGTGTTCCGTGTACTTGCTTGGACGAATATCCATTGATCTGGAACACAGTTTGGTCCAGCTCCGTTTACAGAGTATCGGCTTCCGATATGGTTTTAGGTCGGTGGATTAAGGTCTTTAGAAAGTCCATCGTTTGTGCCGGATAGTGGCAACTTGTAACTGGCAGATACGGGTCTGAATGAATGGGTTTCATGAACACCGAATGCTCTAAGGTACCATATCTCCATTTCCATAGTAATTTTTACGTTTTTGTGTACGGAGTTCAGACAGTGAAGGAACTATCGGAGGCGGTCCAAAGCATGAGACCAAACTATAAAAGTATCATCAACGTAACGCCAAAATACGATTGTTTTCAAAACAGCTGAGGCGAATGTTCGCTCCTTAACTCCTTTCATAAAAGATTGGTCACCAGGGTAGACAAAGGGCTCTCCACGCCGACACTGTCCCACTGTTAAAAACTCGTTGTTAAATAAAATTGAGTCTGGAACCACGCGACCGCTACGGTCGCAGGTTCGAATCCTGCCTCGGGCGTGGACGTGTGTGATGTCCTTAGGTTAGTTAGGCTTAAGTAGTTCTAAGTTCTAGGGGACTGATGACCTCAGATGTTAAGTCCCATAGTGCTCAGAGCCATTTTTTTGTTAAATAAAAGGTTTGTCGAGGAGACGATGCACTCAAACAAAGCAATTGTCATCTTCAACTTTTGTAGTCCTGTCTTCCTCAGTTGCGCGTAATATTACGGTATATTGATAATTTTTACTTATGGACCGTCTGACAGCAACTGAATAAAACACAATTTCAGTGCCGTACGCGTTTCGCCTTTATTTTCTGCAAAGGCATCATCAGTGGCAAGTTACGTGGACAATTTCTTACATATTACGCTCTTGTTACAGTTTTGGTGTTGTTGTTCTTCTTACGAATGCCGATTTGCGGTTTTTTTCCCATGTTCCACAGCACTACGAACTGAACGCTTGTTTCAATGCAATGATGTCAGGCGGTCCATAAGTAAAAATTAGCAAAGAAATTGTCGATGACATAAAGTGAATCGAACAGAGGCACATTTTTAAAAAACGAAAAGACATCGAAACTGTCCAATAAGTCGTTGCTTCCCAGCATAAGATACTGCAGTCTGCTGATAAAATCACTAGAATATTTTATGTGTAATGGATGCTTGCCTACAATGGTTTTAGTTTTAGTTTAGTTTTAGTTATGTCATTTTCCTTACATAATTTTCCCTATTATTTTATCGATATGTTGTGGAACAAGTCAGATTACAATATATATATACACAGATGAATAGTGCTAATATTAATATAACAGAAGTTTTTAGTTCTATACATGATTAGTGCTAATATTAATATTACTGAAATTTTTAGTTCTACACATGCAACTACATTTAGATGCACAATTTTTTTTTACCATTTCTGAAACAGAAACTCGTCGATGTAGTTGAAGGAGTTGTCCAAAAGAAAAGATTTTTAAGCTAGATTTAAAACGTGATCTGCTACCTGCCAGACACTTTATGCTTGGGAAAATGATCATAGATTATTGTTGCTGAATAATGTACTCCTTTTTGAGCAACTGACAGCTTCAATAACGGATAGAAAAGGTCATTTACCCTCTAGTGTTGTACGTATGGACAGCACTGTCCTTCACGAATTGAGATGGATTATTTGCAAGGAATTTCATTAGCGAATATATGAACGCTGATGGCGCAGTTAAAATACTCCATTAAAAGGTGCCTACATGACGTCCTTGGGTGAACTCCACTAATTATTCTCACTGTTCTCTTTTGTGCAATCAGTACTTTATGTCTAAGTGGTGAGTTACCCCAGAAAACTTTTCCATAAGACATTATTGAGTGGAAATATGCAAAGTACGTTAGGAGGCTGATCTGTTTATTACCAAGACTAGCGATTATACGAAGAGCAAAAGAAGCTGAACTTAGTTGTTTGAGAAGCTCAGTAATATGCTTCTTCCCGTTCAAGTTGTCATCAATGTGAACACCCAAAAATTTGGAGAAATCTATCTTGTTAACTGAGCCCTGTTCATAAGCTACATCAACTGTCGGTGGTCTGTAGTCAGTGTACAGAACTGGATGTAGTGAGTTCTTTCAAAATTAAGGGAGAATCCATTTTCTGAGATTCACTTAATAATTCTTTGAAAGACATCCTTAACAATATCTTCAGCTGCTTTTTCTGGAATGGGATTTATTATAACACTCGTGTCATCTGCAAAAAGTACTAGTTCCGCTAGCTGAACGTTAACTGGGAGGCCATTCACATGAATAAGGAACAGCAGAGGACCTAAACCAGAGCCCTGTGGGACCCCCTTTGTGATAACTCCCCATTCACTAGAATTTACCGCCCTCCCAACAATGTTTGTGCTATTTAGCACGACTTTTTGCTTTCTGTTCATTAAGTATGATTAAAAAAAATGCTTAAAATGGCTCTGAGCACTATGGGACTTAACTTCTCAGGTCATTAGTCCCCTAGAACTTAGAACTACTTAAACCTGACTAACCTAAGGACATCACACACATCCATGCCCGAGGCAGGATTCGAACCTGTGACCGTAGCGGTCGCGCAGTTCCAGACTGTAGCGCCTAGACCCGCTTGGCCACTTCGGCCGGCTATGATTCAAACTAACTGTGTGAATAGCCTTCAATTCCATAATACCTGAGTTTTTCTAAGAGTGTGACATGATCCACACAGTCAAATGCCTTGGAGAGATCACAAAAAATACGAACTGGCGATAGTTTGTTATTTAGGGCTTGCACTATTTGATGGGTAAATGTGTAGATTGCCTTCTCAGTCGAGGAACTCTTCCGGAATCCGAACTGTGACATGCTGA
The DNA here is from genome assembly GCF_021461395.2 of Schistocerca americana. Classification (NCBI taxonomy): domain Eukaryota; kingdom Metazoa; phylum Arthropoda; class Insecta; order Orthoptera; family Acrididae; genus Schistocerca; species Schistocerca americana. The sequence goes on along the minus strand of NC_060120.1, from coordinate 155,706,038 downwards.
GTAAATTATTTTCACTTAAATGTGACACTACTCTTGAATACATAACTTTTTCGAATATTTTAGAAACTGAAGTCTGAAATGAGACTGGTCTATAATTATTTAAGTCACTCTTGTACCCTTTCTCACGAAGAGGTTTGACAACTGAGTATTTCAATCTGTCTGGAAAAATTCCCGGTGTCAGTGAAGCAGTACATATATCGCTAAGGACTTCGCTTATTAAATTAGAACAACACTTCAAAATTCTGTTAGAGACTCCATCAACACCACATAAGCTCTTGTTTTTCAGTATATCTATAATCCCATTAATTTCATTGGGGGATGTTGGTGCTGTTTCTGAAGGCCTAAAGTCCTGGGGAGTGACATTTCTAACATATATTTTTGATTCTTCAACCGAACCCTTTAACCCTATTTTTGCTGCTACATTCAGAAAGTGATTGTTAAAAATACTTGCAACTTGGGAATTATCACTCACAACATAATAATTTAGCTTTATTGCTATGGTATACTGTGCACTGTCAGGTTGCCCCATCTCCCGTTTGACAATATTCCGTATAATTTTAATCTTATTATCCGCATTATTAATTTCAGTCAGAACACACAAGCGTCTCGACTTCTTAATGACTTTCCTTAAAAATTACGATACCTTTTGTAGTAAGCAAGTAACGTCGGATCCTGACTTATTCTGGCCTGTCCTTATGTTTCCCTCTTCCTCTTACACGATATCTTAATTCCCTTAGTAATCCATGGCTTTCTTGACTTTGAAATGGCTTTTTTGAATAACGATTCAGGAAAGCAACTCTCAAATATGGAGACTAATTTACGGTGGAATAAACTGAATTTGGCATCATCATCGTTTTCTGTGTATGCTTGATCCCATTCTACCTCTTCTAGGCTGCACTTAAAGCTCTGTATCCTGTTCGCATTAATAAGCCTCCCTACCTTGTATGTACCTGCATGAATCCTGTAAGGTGCTATTTGTGTTGTTTCCATTAACTGTGCATCATGATCAGATAGCCCATTAACAACTGGGTACACAATAATTGTCTCTGTCTGAGCACTGTCTATGAAAATGTTATCGATAAGTAACCTACCATCCTGCTGGCCACGAGTTGGAAAATTTACAACAGATACTAGATTGAAACAAGCAAACAAAGATTCTATCTCATTTTTCCTATCCGTATCTTTTAAGAAATCTACATTAAAACCACCACAAACCACTGACTGCAGTAATGACGCCAAGTATTTGGCCAACTCATAGGCGGCTGCTCCATTATTGTTTGCTATAGGACGTAAATGCAAACCTTCTTTATGGGCCTTGAACGCTCCATACGGCCTAGGTATAACTGAACTATTTGGTCTTAGTCCCTTAATGACATACTTTGATAGAGCACTGTTAGAAAGATGTTCTGCAGGTTTTATTTTTCTTTTTGCATCTCTGGATTAGTATGACTATCGACGTTGTCTTCGGACGGGGTGGATGGTGTGCCATGGGCCGAAGGGAACTGGATTCATGACAAAGTCGGAGTTACGATGAGGCAGAGTGGAAAGACTGAACGACTATCAACACGGTTGCCGCAGGAAGTACCTACTCGAAGATCTGTTATCAACTTGATGGGGAAATCTATAGAAGAGGCGACTGTCTCCGTGTTGGAAGGAGGTGTTAATTTTGTTCCTAGACATATTTCACCACCACTAGTGGACTTTGTCAGTTTCATCGAAGATGCTGTGCGCCGTCTTCCAGTAGATTCAGCAAAAGGAAATTCCTCGGGTGTCATGCCGTGTGTTGACGAGAGCCGGAACACCGAAGAGCAACATGTGTCCTACAGAGAGAGCAGCCCTCCGTAACTTACCAGCAGACGTGGATACGGTAGTACTCAAGACGGATGAAGGTAATACTACTTTTCTAATGCCACATGAGGAATAAATTAATAACAACAATGTTTTATTGAGTGATACAACGTATCCGAAAACGATAAGGAACTTATTAATCGAGTGATTCGAAAATCAGCAGAACATATATCTAATAGTACTCTACCAAAGGAGAGCATTCAGAGACTGAGACCAAACAGTTCAGTCCCACAAAGGTTGTATGGACTGTTCAAGGCCCACGAAGAAGGTGTTCATTTACGTCGTATAGTAAGCAACATAGGAGTAGCCGCCTAATATTTGGCCAAATATTTGACTTGTAGGCAAATGTCCACATCACATAAGATATTCTAATGATTTTATCAGCAGATTACAGACAATAAAGCTGGAAATCAACGACCTGTTGGTCAGTTCCGATGACATTTTGCAGTTTAAAAATGTGCCTCTGGTCGGCTACCTGCATCTCATCGGCAATAGCTTTGTTCGATAACATTGTCTCCTCAACATACTTTTTAATTAACGACGAGTTTTTTGAACAGTGTGACAGTGTCGCCATGGTGATTCCTTTATCTACCCTGGTGATCAATCTACTTATGCAAGACTTTGAGGAGCGAACAGTCGCCTCAGCTGTTTTGAAAACAATCGTATTTTGGTAGTACGCTGATGACACTTTTATAGTTTGGCCTTATGGTTTGGACAGTCTTCAAGAATTCCTTCAACCTCTGGACTCCATACACTAAAACATAATATTTACTAAGGAGATGGATAAAGATGGTTTCATGCCGAATTTAGACCTCCTGGTGTGAAGTAAGATCGATGACACACTTGAGCATTCGAAATCTGCAAGCTACTAGTTGCCACCATCCGGCACAAGCAATAGGTATTCTAAAAACCTTAATCCACCGAGCTTATACCATCTCGGATGCTGATAATCTACAAACTGGACCGCCTGAAAACTGTGTTACAGACATGGATATTCGTCTCAGCAAGTACAGAGAAATCGCTACAGACATGCAAACGACAAGACAAGCAAGAGGATGAGGATGACTGTTTATTTACTATATATTGCCAATATTTCAGCCAAAGCAGGCAGATTGTTAAGAAGACTTCAAGTTAGAGCAGTTTTTCGTCCTTCTTCTAAAGTCTCGGTGGTATTGGACTATCTTCAAGACGACTTAAAGTTGAGCAGGGCAGGTATTAGCAGAATTCCGTGCGACGACGCGAATCTTAGATAGGGTAGACGACTCGCACAGTGCAGGAACTCATCGTAGTACATCAGCGGCTTAGATCCTTAAAGTCAATAATTCCGCTATCGCCTAACATTGTATTTCCACGGGTCATTTGGTAAAATACAACAAAACGAAGAATCTGGTCCGTAAGGCATACTTTCGGAGGTCCATGATCAATGAATCAGTGATAACACGACTGTCTGAGCCCCTTATTGATGGAGACGGCGGTTTCCAGTGAAATTCAACTAGGAATACCGTCATAGAAAAACTTCGTGCTCAGCGTAGGTGGCCTCGTTTACCTTACGAAGACAATTGATGTGATACAGCCCGAGCCGGATTTTACAGTGGTGGTCGCGCTACAACAGAGATCGTGTTTTAATTTACGATATTTTGAAAATGGTAGATGTAGGCAAACAATCAGATTCCGTCTTCCTTGATTTCTGAAAATCGTAATAATTTTCTTGTCCATCTAAAAGTTTTATAAGACAGTGTCTGCAGATTGTTCGCTGTTGTCTACTGGCTAATCTCAAGGAACTACAGAAGGACATGTGGAACTGTGCACTATTATATACAAAACTACTCGATATTATCAGCTTATAATATCAGTGGCAAGCGAAATAAAATACAGGTAATTAGTAACACATTTTGAGTTTCGTATTGAACATCCGAAGACTTTACTGGGCGGTAAACGAAGACTGTTTACGGTTTACCATTTACCGTTTAACCATTTAAATATTTCACTGTTTAACCATTTACCTACTTAACCGTTCCACAATTTCCAGGTTTAGTTGTCTTACTAGTAACCATTTTACCTTTTAATTGTTTAACTGTTAGCAGTTTATTGTTTACCCTTAGGTCATCTGTTGATAACTCTCAGTAGTTTGAGTGAATAAAAGGCCAGTTGCGTTTCTCAAGATCAGTATTTTCTGAAACCGTGCTGAGAACGTGTTGTTTCCTCCCAAGCATTAAGACATTATACAGCATTGTGTACATCATATGGCAGAGGATGCGGTGATTGTTTGTAGCCGGCCGCTGTGGCCGAGCCGTTCTAGGCGCTTGAGTCCGGAACCGCTCTGCTGCTACAATCACAGGTTCAAATTCTGCCTCGTGTATGGCTGTGTACGAAGTCCTTAGGTTAGTTAGGTTTAAGTAGTTCTAAGTCTAGGAGACTGATGACCTCAGATGTTAAGTCCCATAGGGCTTGGAGCCATTTGATGACTGTTTGCCTAAACATCACAATACACTATGTCCTAAAACAGCTCCTGTGTGGTAATGATTTGTGGACAATAACATTCCCAAAATGGAGCAGCACAGTTGGCTCCAAGTTCTTGCAAGAATGTGATGGAATACATTTGGGATCACTTACAGTGCTGACCGACATGGGCATCCAACACCACTACCATCTCTGCTATATGTCATTTAATAACATGGTTGGTTGGTTACATGGTTGGTTTGATAGGAAGTTGGCCGTACCCTTTCTAAGGAACCATCCCAGCCTTTGTCTGAAGCGATTTAAGGAAATCACGGCAAACCTTAATCAGGATGGCTGAACACAGGTTTGAACCGTCGTCATCCGACTGCGAGTCAGTGTGCTAACAGCTGCGCCATCTTCCTCGGTGGTCATTGAATAAAAATGGGTTTCAGCAGGCATTCAGATGTCACATTGAAAGTTTGACAGCGTAGGTCAAGCTGATATTAAAGGCAAAGAGCGGACACATCCCGTATCAATTTTACGATGTGGCGATTTTTGCCACAATTTGCTGCAGTTACTTGCTTTAATGTGCGACATTTGGGACACTACTTAGCTGTAACCTTCAGATGCTACGAGAGTGCAGTTCTGAGCCTTCCATTATGATTCCAATTATATAATGTGGGCAATTATTTGTATAAAAAAAGAAAAATGCGGCATTCGTATGGCACGTACAAGTTCTTCCTTATAGTGTAAATGCTTGTAGAAATGAATGTTAATGAACACTGGCGAAATGTCCGCTCGTTTGCTGAATCTTTAGAGGAGTTAGTTTACCGAAGCATTTATATTTCTGCAAGTTTGCAGTATTGTGGAAAATAAAGGGGAAGACTGAGTAGCAGGATGAGAATTGCATGTGACACCATTCTATCAGTTGAGATACGTCCACGAAAAGTGCTTTTCGCTGATTTGAAAACTGTTCACATGAAAGAGTATATTTGAGTCCACAGAAGAATTGGAAATGTAGACCGAATCATAGAGCAAGTATTACATTTGCTGAGTGCAATGAGCAAGGTAACGTCCCCTGGTGGGCACCGTCGTATCACAGAGCCTCCTGGCAATCGCTCACTAATATTGCGTGGTCTTAAACTGCGTAGTGAGCTGGATTATAACATGCATCTTGAGGAGCAGAAATGTTTAGTTTACGGTAAAACTTTAGTACTGCAAAACTGTGGCACGGAATTCGAGTTCCGCTTATCTGTCCTCTGTTTCAGGGATTGAGTTTTGTATATCTCAGAGCTTCGTTCATAGACATTACGAATGTGGGAAACCAGAAACATGATGCTGCAACAGCAATACAAAGTATTTGCTGACTAATGCATAGTAATCACACTTTTTCCTGCTGTTTAAGCATGGTGGGGTCTTATAAAAGCATGCAAACTCGCTGCAGAAGCTTTGCCGTTGATAAGAATGCCGTCACCATCATAACTAGTCTACCTGTAAACCGCCCACCCATTAACATGCAGGTTAATGCTAGTCTGTCTGTATAATGAACATTTTTGTTCCACTCAGTGCTATCCAGTCAACTGACCAACATTGCCCTCACCCACTAGCCTGTGTGTGTGTGTGTGTGTGTGTGTGTGTGTGTGTGTGTGTGTGTGTGTGTGCAATTCAGAACCAAACATCTTACGACATTTTATGCATATGTATTATTTGATTTTCAAGTGAAGTTTATGGAAACAGTGCATATCATTGAACTTCGCACCGTCATTATGGAACTGTCTGTATCATTTTAATATTAAGCTTATTACACAGCGGCATACCAATTATACACAAATATCTTTGGCTTTCAAATGAAGGTTACGTAATTTTTCTGCATATCTCTGATCCTGACAATACTTTTTGCGCAATCGACAGCACAATTTCAATATTAAACTGTTTATAATCAGAGGAATATATGTGGACGCAGTTTATGGAACTTGAACTCGGCACCAGAAGCTCTCATGTACATTCTGACCGGTTGGCACATTTTCATACTTTGCTGTGATTAGCTGCAGAGGGGAAGGGTAGAAGGTAAGAAGCACAACATGGCTAGTACCACAATTTTCTATTACTTTTTACAAATTTTCCACAAACACAGTTGGGTCAGTTCCACCGTATTGGGATTTGATTGGCTATTTCATTTTAATGTCTCATAAGATATGAGGCTTTGATTGATTGGAGTGGAGACGGGAGAGGGAGGGGGAAGGAGGGGGAAGGAGGGGGAGAGGAGTTTTTGGGATGATGACACGATGAATTAAAGGTTAAGGACAGTATTCGAGGTTACTTTGGATCCATGATTCCCACTGCTTATCTACGACTATCCTGTACTATCTAAGTCTGCTACTGCGCTCTGTATGCTTACCTTGGGGTAACCCTAGCTGGCTCACTTCGAGGAATGATAAAGTGTCTGAGACCCTTCGCTTTATTTGGGAAACTGAAAGTGAGAAATGGTTAATTTTTTTCCCCAGAACATAAATGCTGGGAGTTGGACCATCAATGATAAGGATTACATTTGTAATATGAATGGCTCACCATTCTCACCTTCAGCAGTAACCAAAAATGTATCTGTTCTAATCGTAATGTTCATTTCTGCAGAGGATATTAATATGTATTTTTAATTTTCAAATCTACTGAAGTACCTGTGACTACTTCTTACACTGTGTCCACTGATTTGGAAAACAGTAAATTTTTCCTATTACCGCACAGGCATAATCCGTCATTGCAAAGTCTGGTGATCTTGGTGAACAGAAAATTGAAGTTTGAAGTTCCTGGAGAAACAGGGAAATTTTGCTCGACACATTCTCCCTTCCTAAATGAGACTGCATTGATTAACTCTTACGCCCCTTAATGCTTCAAAAAATAGTTTCCCTGCAGTTAACAGACTTTTTCTGCATTAATGTTCATATATTCTTCCAATATTACAATTACTGATCTCTGTACCATTACTGCTACCTCAAAACGGGATTCCACACAAGCAACAATAATCTTTAATTATAGTACTGCGTCTAATAGAATTACTACTTTCAATATAGAGCTAGTTATATGTTTCTTGATTAAAAATAATTGACATTAATAGCGGTGCTTAGCGACTTATGTTGTTGTCGTGGTTGTTGTTATGGTCCTCACTCTGATTCGATGCAGTTCTACATGATAGTCTGCAATTGGCAGGTGTCTTCACCTCTGCATAATTACTACACTCTTTGAGTACATATATCTGAACCTGCTTGTATTCGAGCCTAGGCCACACATCCCTCCATCTATACTGACGACTCCATGGTGCCTCAGGATATGTCACTCGAACCGAATCTATCTTTTTGTCACGTTACGCCATAAATTTCGTTTTCCTCCATATCGAATAACTACCTTCTCATTAGTTATTCAAACTATCCATCTACTCATTATCACTCATTTGCAGCAGTACATTTCAGAAACTTCTTTCCCTATCTTGTTTGAACTACTCATCGTAGACGTCTCACTTTCGTACAAACGCTTTCGAAGAAGATTAATACCTATTTTTTTAAAATTAGATTTTAATAAATTCCTCCTTTTCAGAAATACTTTTCTTTTTATTGGCAGTCTGCACTTCATATCCTTCAGCTGTCATCAGTTACTTTACTGCCCAAATAGCTAAACGCATCTACTGCTTTTAGTGCCTCATTTCCTGATCTAATTCCTTCAGCATCGCCTTATTTAATTTCGTCACGTTCCATTAAAATCATTTTACTTTTTTGGCGTTCATCGTATAACCTCTTTTAGTGACACTATCCATTCCTTTCAACAGTTATTTCAAGTCGTTTGCTACTCTGACAAGGTTATTCTGCCATCAGCAAACCTAAAGGGGTTTCTTCTCGCTGAATGATAATTCGCTTTACAAAATTCTCCTTTATCCACTTCACAGCTTTCACAATGTACAGACTGAATAACATCAGTTGTACCCTTTCCCCCTTCTTTCTCAATTACTGCATCTCTTTCATCTCCGACTCTTACGACTGTTGTTCCCACACAATTTTTAGATATCCTTTCGCCTCCTGTTTCTTATTCCTAATGTTTTAAGAATGTCAAAGATTTCAAAAACTTTCATTCAATGTGCTTGTTGTGCAGCCTAAGTAATTTCAGTGTTTTCAGTGTTTAATCGCATGCTATCATGCTCTGCATTCTCTGCCGAGCAGCCTACAAGAACTTAACGCGTACTGGTCACTTATGAAGATGAACGTATTTCAGTGTTCATGTGAAATTAGGACTCTTAAAACCTAGCTTTGTCTGTGAGAACTGCCACGGCAGTCTCTGACCGTGATATTAACGCATCAAGTAATCAGTGAAATGCCTGTGGAGGACCGTTCACGGCGCAGTTGTATCATCTGCAGGTATCTCCAGTACGTACAGTGGAAGAACCTACGAATCCTGTATATTAAAATCACGCACATCAATTGCCTAAGCGCTGTCTGTAACGTGCCTGATGTGCCTTGATAGTCACGAAGCATTGCATATTTTTGCTCACAAATACTTGTTCCTGCCTGGAAGGTAGTGTGCCACGGAAACATAAATAAAACGTTGTATACAAACGGTAGGGCTATTGTTACGCAAGAAGTATCGTGTATCGACTTGCGCCGTTGCGAAAAATATTGTGCTTTTGGATAATTCTGTGCCTGCTGCGTTACAGATGTCTTGTATGGACGTTATATACGCTATATATGTAGTAACTCACACCACTGCGACATTCAAAGACTTTTTATTATGGTGTTATTTTCCGGTGCTATAACCTTCTTTCGAATCCATTCTATCATACTCAGCTGTTAGCGCATACCTGCATATCTGTGTCTATTTCTAACTTACTGAAGATTAGAGGGGTAGATCACATAACTAACGAGGAGGTACTGAATAGCATTGGGGAGGAGAGGAATTTGTGGCACAACTTGAAGAAGGGATCTGTTGGTAGGACATGTTCTGAGGCATCAAGGGATCAACAACTAAGTATTGGAGTGCAGCGCGGACGGTAAAAGTCGTAGAAGGACACCAAGAGATGAATACACTAAGTAGGTTCGGAAGGATTTAGGTTGCGGTAGGTATTTGGAGATGAAGAAGAAAAAATGGTTCAAATGGCTCTGAGCACTATGCGACTTAACTTCTGAGGTCATCAGTCGCCTAGAGCTTAGAACTAATTAAACCTAACTAACCTAAGGACATCACACACATCTATACCCGAGGCAGGATTCGAACCTGCGACCGTAGCGGCCGCTCGGCTCCAGACTGCAGCGCCTCGAACCGCACGGCCACTCCGGCCGGCCAAAATGTAGCACCGAATGTAACTGAACTCGCGACGACTTATCTACAGTGCGCGACGCTTACCGTTTCGCTACTACCTATTACGCATCTGAAGTACCTCCAGAAGTCAACAAAAAATGCTCCGTGCACTATGGAACTTAATATATGAGGTCACCAGTCCACTAGAACTTAGAACTACTTAAACCGAACTACCCTAAGGACATCACACATAGCCATGCCCGAGGGAGGATTCGAACCTGCGACAGTAGCGGTCGCCCGGTTCCGGACTGAAGCGCCTAGAACCGCTAGGCCACAGCGGCCGGCAGGAGATGAAGAAGCTAGCATAGGACAGAGTAGGATGGAGAGCTGCATCAAACCAGTCTCTGGACTGAAGACCACAACAACAACAATTTTGCGTAGGTCCGTCGTAGTATATACTTTCAGACACATCGTTAACGCTGTTGCTGTCTAATACCTTGTACTGCTGCGTATCGTAGGTGTAGCGCAGACGAGAGTTCAGCTATCTAAAGTCTCAGCAGTGACATTTATTCACTGAGCAATATTCGTGAAGACGTAAGTTTGACAGCTTCATTAGACAGTTAAGTCTATGATGTTATAAGGTTACATAATTAGCTTATTCATCTATGTAGTTGTGTGTGGTAATAGTAAACTCTTTATCAATATTTGCGGGTGTTATATTTGTCTATAATTTCAATAAGGTTCCCATTATAATTTTTATGTTTAAAATCGATTTGTTAGATACGAATTTTGTCTGTAAATTTGCGTGGGTGTATGTAGAGTTCTATTTCTTCTAAAAAGTTTGTGATAATCGCCGCACAAAGAACAGATCGCACCCAGCATATTTTATGTCTTTGAAACGGACGCTATTGTCAATATGTTTACCCTTATGAACTCGACACTACTCTTAGATTTCTTTAATTCACTTTCGAACAGTTAGTAATAGCGAGTTCCGTAGAAATAAAAAAATTCGTCCTAGCATCCTCGAAAGTGTTTTCATTGTCAAAAAATGATGAAGACGCAGGATGGCTACAAACTGGTGACTCCCGAAACGCAGAAGAAGTCACAGATGGCAGAGACTATACAGAGTCATACGATATCGTCTTATCCAGAAGTATATCGAGTTCAAGCCGCACTGTGGCTGTTAAAGGTACAAGACGACTGGCAGAAGCAGATTAAGGATCTTGAAGACGCAATAGATAAGCAAGATAGAGGAGAGACGTGGCCATAATCGCTGAGAGAAGACAAAGATTCAACACACAGGTAGGCCGACAAATACGAGTTGCGATTCAAGTCTAGAATGTAAGTGCAAACTCTGCCTTGCATGAGAAACCGGAATTGTGGTTTGCAGCGTTAAACCTAGCATTTGTCCAGAACGAAATGACTGACGATGACGTACATTTCGCGTCAGCAGCAGACAGTTTGGACGCCAAAGCTGCCGCTGTGGTCGCGGACGTCATATTTAAACCACCAAAAAACAACAGTATACACCCCTAACGAAAACGCTAATTGATCGGTTGTGTACGTCAGTTGGACAACGAATCCAGCAAGCATTGCGCAACGAGGAAATAGGTGACAGAACACCAACAGAATTCAGGCGACATTTACGAAGTATCGTCAGTGAAGAGGAGTTACCAGACGCCACGCTGTGACACTTGTGGATGGCACAGCTGCCAGTTATGGTGCAAGCAGATGTTGTTACCTACGGCGATACTGCCATCAACGCGATATTCCGCTTGCAGACAAAGTGTAAGCAATGTTAGACAAGAAGAACGCACCGAGTGTAATTAAATCGCCTGAGGAAAGCGACACGCCAGAGACTGCGGCTACGCTAAAAGAGCGACACACAGATGTTAACAGACATTATGAACACGTGAGAGAGCAATACAAGCCTTGCAGAAACAAGTAGCGGCATTGGTACACTACTGGCCATTACAATTGCTACACCAAGAAGAAATGCAGATGTTAAACAGGTATTAATTGGACAAATATATTATACTAGAACTGACACGTGATTACATTTTCACTCAATTTGGGTGCATAGATCCTGAGAAATCTGTACCCAGAACAGCCACCTCTGGCCGTAGTGGCTCTGAGCACTATGGGACTTAACATCTGAGGTCATCAGTCCCTTAGAACTTAGAACTACTTAAACCTAACTAACCTAAGGACGAGACACATATACATGATCGAGGCAGGATTCGAACCTGCGGCCGTAGCGGTCGCGCGGTTCCAGACTGAAGCGCCTAGAACCGCCCGGCCACTCCCCCCGGCACTCTGGCCGTAATAACGGGCTTGGTACGCCTCAGCTATGAGTCAAACAGAGCTTGGATCGCGTGTACAGGTATAGCTGCCCATGAAACTTCAGCACGATACCACAATTCATCAACTGTAGTGACTGGCGTATTGTGGAGAGCCAGTTGCTCGGCCACCATTGACCAGACGTTTTCAGTTGGTGAGAGATCTGGAGAATGTGCTGGCCTGGGCAGCAGTCGAACATATTATGTATCCAGAAAGGCCCGTACACGACCAGCAACATGAGGTCGTGCATTATCGTGCTGAAATCTAGGGTTTTGCAGGGATCGAATGAAGGGTAGAGCCACGGGTCGTAACACATCTGAAATGTAACGTCCGCTGTTCAAAGTGCTGTCAATGCGAACAAGAGGTGATCGAGACCTGTAACCAATGGCACCCCATAATTTCACGCCGGTTGATACGCCAGTACGGCGATGACGAATACACGCTTCCAATGTGCGTTCACCGCGATGTCGCCAAACACGGATGCGAGCATCATAATGCTGTAAACCTGGATTCATCAGAAAAAATGGCATTTTGCCATTCGTGCACCCAGGTACGTCGTTGAGTACACCATCGCAGGCGCTCCTGTCTGTGATGCAGCGTCAAGGGTAACCGCACCCATGGTCTCCGAGCTGACAGTCCATGCTGCTGCAAACGTCGTCGAACTGTTCGGGCAGATGGTTATTGTCTTGCAAACGTCCCCATCTGTTGACTCAGGGAACGAGACGTGGCTGCACGATCCGTTACAGCCATGCGGATAAGATGCCTGTTATCTCGACTGCTAGTGACACGAGGCCGTTGGGATCCAGCACGGCGTTTCGTATTACCCTACTGAACCCACCGATTCCATATTCTGCTAACAGTCATTGGATCTCGACCAACGCGAGTAGCAATGTCACGATACGATAAACCGCAATCGCGATAGGCTACAATACGTCCTTTATCAAAGTCGGAAACGTGATGGTACGCATTTCTCCTCCTTACACGAGGCATCACAACAACGTTTCACCAGGCAACGCCGATCAACTGCTGTTTGTGTATGAGAAATCGGTTGGAAGCTTCCCTCATGTCAGCACGTTTTAGGTGTCGCCACCGGTGTCAACCTTGTGTGAATGCTCTGAAAAGCTAATCATTTGCATATCACAGCATCTTCTTCCTGTCCATTAAATTTCGCTTCTGTAGCACGTCATCTTCGTGGTGTAGCAATATTAAGGGCCAGTAGTGTAGAAGGTACAATGGATATACACTGACAACACATTGAAAGTAAGAATAAACAATATAATACGTAGAGGCTAGATTCAACATGTTGTTATCATCTGCGTATCGGGGAGCGATCGACGAAATTTACTTCATCGTGTTCATACCCAAACGGTGCCAGCGGTCGGGGTAGCTCAACAAAAGCGCCCTACTAAGACAGTCGACGGCCTAACAGAACCCCAGTGAACGAACAACCAATCCATTCTACTACCATCGTCACGCAGATTGTACGCAAGCGAAGTTAATGCGGATCTTTACTATATCGTCTAATAGGTCTCCGACGTTAGCACATTACCAGTAGGCACACAAAAAAGAATGTCAGCCAAGCCTACTCGGCTCATGGCTGCAAAAAATTCGTCCAAAGCGACGAATGGATATCGCGAAATAGAAGTGAATCTCGGATTTGGGAAGGAATTTATGTAAAATTTCATGCTGGCAAATTTCTCAGGTCCTATCTTTCGAGTGGATTTTATATGTCAACAGAGGATAGAGATAAACGTCAATGCAGCACAGATAAAAATTGAATTCGAGTTCGTCACAGAACCTCTGGGTCGAAGTGCTGTGAACAACGTGGGAAGTGGAGAACAAGTAAACGCGGTGTTGCATAACACAGTTCACCAGATTAAGAGCATACCAGGACAACCGGTCTCACGATGGCCAAGAAGATTGGTTCCCGGTCGTTTCGCGACAGCAAAGGCGGAGTTCGAAGATATGCCACAAACGGGCGTCATCCACATGTTAAATAGCACCTTCGCGGCCCCACTACACCTAGCAAAGAAGAAGGGTGGCACGTGGAGGCCTTGTGGGGATTACCGGGCCCAGAGCAAACGCACAGTCTCAGGGTTCACAAACCTACTAGCAGGATCCACGATATTCAGCAGAATCGATTGAAAGAAGGCATACAACTACATACCAGAGGGGAATGAAGACTTACAAAAAACTGCTGTGATAACTCCATTTGGATTGTTCGATTTTTTACGAATGCCCTTCGGACTGATAAATGCTGCACAGACATGGCAACGTTTTGTGCTTTGCGTACCTGGACGACGTCGTGGTGTTTTCCAGATCTACCGCAGGGCACGAAGAATACCTCAAAGCGGTCTTTGACCGAATACACAACTATGGTGTAGTGGTCAACGAAGCACAGTGTACTCTGCGTCAGACGCAGTTAAATTTCCTTGGCTACGTCGTTTCAGCGTTTGGCAACCGACTTTTGAAAGACAAGATTGAAATCATGAAGGACACTCCTCACCCGATAGACTTTCATCAGCTAAGAAGATTCCTAGGCGGCGTAAACTTCTCCCAGCCGAGGTACAAGCACCTCTGACAGTAGCTCTGGCAGCTAAGCACGCCACAGGTCGGTGGCCACTACAGCGGACACCGGATAGCGCGCTTTCAAACAGGTGAAAGTCAGCTTGCAGAAAGCAATTTTGCTAGCCCATCCTGTACGTGACGAACCTTTAACAGTATTTGTAGACGCCAGCCAGCAAGCAATTAGTGCCGGCCTCTATCACTGTGTTAATGATTGTTGGTAGCACTTGAGTTTTTTCTCCCCAAAGCTCACGGAATCCGAAGTCAAACAGCGCCCTTTTGGCAGCGAGCTATTAGCCGCATATGAAGCAGTGCGGCACTTTCGCTCGTACTTTGAAACTAGACCGTTCATCATATATACAGACCACAAACCTATGACATTCGTCTTCAGCATACACATAAAGACAACTTGTCCTTAAGACAATTTCGGCCACTAGAATTTGTTAGGCAGTACATGCATTAGGCACGTAAGAGCGGCCGAAAAAGTAGTGATTGATTTTCGAAGCCCACATCAGCAAATATTAGCAAAGAATTTACTATTACAGCACACAGCTCCATAGATGAATAATCTAATTTACGAGGGGCGTTCAGAAAGTAAGCTCCGATCGGTCGCGAAATGGAAACGACTATGAAAATCCGATAAAGCTTTGCACAGATGTGTTGGGTAGTGTCTCTAGTATAACCCCAGTTAGCATCACGTCGCTCTTCTCATTTCTGAGCTCGCAGTGAGTGCGTAAAGATGTCTAGAAAATAGTGTCTGCCGTCAAGTACGAGGGCCTGGTGAGAAATTTCGCCTGAAGCTATGCAGCTAACATTACATAACTGTCGTGCTGTTTCGTCTTCACGACAATTCTCAGCCGCATTCTGCAGGGGCAATGAAGATGCTCCTGCATCGTTTTCAAATGGAAATGTTAGATTACCCACAATACAGTCCGCAATTGTCTCCCCCTGAGTTTCATCTCTGGTCACATGAACCGCTGTCTTTGAAGACAACATTTTGACACAGACAACGAGGTGTAGGCCAGCGTGGAGAATTGGCGGAAAGCACTGGCGGCTGCCTTCTATGATGAGGCTATTGAAAAGTTGGTACAACGCTATGACAAATGTCTAAGTCAGAACGGCGACTACGTAGAGAAGTAGCTGAAAGGTGTAGCTAGTTGTTACAAGTAAAACATTTCTGATGTTCACTGTGGTTTCAATTTGGCAATCAATCGGAGCTTACTTTCTGAACAGGCCTCGTATATGACCTTGTAACATCGTTGACCGAACTGTCAAATGAAACTGTCCAACTTACGTCTTAACGAATACGGCTCAGCAGGAGAATTCCACTGCTGAAACATATTACATTTATGTAGTTTGGTTTACGCTACACCCAAACTACGCAGAAGTACAAAGTGCTACACAGCGACAGCGTTATTTATGTGTTTTGAAAGTAAGTGCAACGAAATTATTAGCTACAAACAGATACAGATATGCAGTTACGCACTAACAACATATGTTTGCAAGTAGCTTGACAATGCCCGTGGAGCCGAAAATGCTTACAGCACCAAAAAATAACAATCGTAAAAAGAGTCTTTGCATTTAGTAGCATTTTAACTTACTGAACATATAAATATTTTCTTTACTGTAAAGATCACACCACAAATATTTTACAATCGCTGCTTTTAACGAATTTACCATCAAATTTACCTCCGGACTATCATACTCGTTCGTTTTACCGAACGACGTAAGGCTTAATGCGAATGTATTACTCGGGGAAGTGGCACTAATTCGTATTCATTTCCTGCAGGTAATGTCAGATTTGATTAACGACACGTCACGGATTTCTGATTATGGCGTAATCAGTGGCAGCCTGACAGATATCAGCATAAACAGATTTGCGGTCCCCGCCAGGAATTCAGTATCAGTCTGTAATAACGTCCTCCACGACAATACCACACTTTTCGGTTCAGAAAAGTGTAGCCTGTATCATTAGCGAATAAGTCCTGGCAATGGTCACTTCTCTGTTAAGTTCATTTGTGTTCGATACTATTATCCGAAATAACCACTTAGTCCTATGATTCTACCTACGTATATTCTAAACAGCCACTTCAGTGACAGTATGGAGTAAATTCCTGATTATATCGAGTTATTCCAGGATTATATGTTGTAACACAACGTGTTTTCATTATGATGGAACAAATGTCCCGAGATGACAGAGGAGTAGATACGTAGCCAAGTAAAGGGAGGGAAAACGATTGTGAAGCTATAGCCGGGAATAATTTCCGTCAGACGATAAAATGAAATATAAAACGGTTCCAATGCTTAATTGTGGCCAATGTACATTGCTGGTCCGTATCAGAACTGTTTTCGCTAGAAAGCGCGTCTACTGTAATATCTATCGCGCATTAGTATACTCGTGAAAATTTTGCGTAGTGTGTAAAAGGGTAGGCAATAATGAGGATTAATTGTCGCTGTCAGTTTGTGCTATTGCCCTGCATGTAATCAAGGTCACATCAAGGTTTCCTGGGTACCACTGTCTGATTTAGAAATTACTCAAAGAAACTCTTTAAGCTTTCAATAACCCAGTAGTCTGTTTATAATTCAGGGTTTTTGATATTGTCCCTCTGGCTTTATTTTCACTCGAAGTGTATTTTGTCAGTATTGCAACTCAGTGGCCAGGGTAAATTTCATTCGCGTGGACAAAAATACGAAAGACGTATCTTAGTTCAGCAATCGTTACGGGACGGAAGTTTACAAAATTCATATTGAATTACTCAGTATCTGCTATGGACCATTGCTTCCCATTTTACAACGTAAAATTTGGTTGAACATAAAATAGTAGTTTAATCGGTTTAGACATATTAATTATAATTTTTATGTTGTCGGGAGTATGACGAACGTTTTATCTGGACTAACCGAAAGAGCGAGTAATGGCCTTGCCGCAGTGGATACTACGGTTCCCGTCAGAACACCGAGATTAAGTGAATTCTGGCGTGGCTGGTAGATGGATGGGTGACCATCCGGGCCGCCAGTGCACTGTTGCTATTTTCCTTGGTGCACTCAGCTTCGTGATGCGATCTGAGGAGCTACGTGACCGAACAGTAACGGCTCCGGTCACAGAAAACCATCATAACGACCGGGAGAGCAGTGTGCTGACCATACACCGCTTCTATACGCATCCTCAGTTGAGGATGACACGGCGGTCGGCTGGTCCCGATAGGGTATGTGTGGTCTGAAGACGGAGTGCTTAACAAAAGAGTATAATATTGCCTATTGCCTATTTTTGCTTCAGTTTTGAAGAACTTCCATTTTGAAAAATACTTCTCATTCTTCGCCTGACTTTCTAAGTTAAGCGTGTGGAAAATATTAGGGCAACAACCTTGTTTTGCTGATTCTATCCCATTTTTTAACATACAACATAGCTTTGAACATAATACGCTATTCTAAGATAGAATTGCCTGTTAACTTAAATGTAAGGTGAAGAGCGCATGTTAAAAACATTATTTCAAAATGACATACGAGTATAACACAACTGTGGCACTCTATGACTCAGTTTTCAGTCGGCGATGCTTTGAGATTAACGGTAACGTACATTAAGAACAAAAATTTTCCCTCTAATAATATGTACACTAAACCAAGCACTCATGATACAGCACTCACACTAAACAAGCTTTCTTCACAAGCGAGGTATTGCAAATCAGACATTCAGGTGAGTAGGTAGTTTTCGCACTCATACATATTCAAGAAGTGTTGAACACCAGACTATAATTTATTGAGGAAGGTACTACATAGTTCTCCGCAAACGTTTGTCCTCCACGAATAGTTGTGGACAGGTGGAAGTCAGTACGGAATCCTCGATGGCTAGTATTAATCATGAATAATAATTTTAGGGAATGCCATAGAGGCGTGTTCGGAGTGTACGTACGATGATTGGAACCTAAATAGTGGCAATTATTTATTCACGATCAATACAAAAGAATGGAGCAGTCTAAAGTTACGGTGATTCTTGTGTACCACTGTGATGGTGTTATCCTAACGCATTACGTTCCTCCACGGCAGACCGCCAATGCATAGTATTACTGTTCGTTTTTTGAGCATCGCCTGCGACCAGCTTTGCGAAAGAAGCGGCGACACTTTCTGCGCAACCCACCCATTATTTTGCACCACAATGCGCGGGCGCATATAGCGCAAAGTGTGGCTGCTCTGTTCGGTCAATGGGAATAGGAAGTACTCTACCATCCACCATACTCGCCGTACTTAAGTGCTTGTGACTTTGATTTGACTCCGAAGATGAAGGAACCACTTCATGGCATTCGCTTCAGAACTGTTCCAGTTATTCGACAGGCAGTAGACCGCTACATTCGCACCGTCAGCAGAACACGCTCGGCTAACGGTATACTACGCCTTCCACATCACTGGCAACGGGTTCTACACAATGCTGGTGACTACTTTGAAGAGCAGTAGCAGGTTCCAACATGTAACTCTTTTGTATCAGTCGTGAATAAGTGGTTGCCACTGTTTAAGATCCAACCCTTGTTGAGATGGTGGTAACGCATACGTATGGTGAAATTTATGGCAGCTTTAATTTAATTTGGTTAAATACGTGACAGTGCACATAAATAAGCGGAAATATCCTCTAGGTTTTCTTAAATGTGATAACATCTTATTGATGCGCAAGCGCAATGTTGTGAGACGACATGAAACGGCAGCGACCACATGACATCTGTTGTAAAATGGGCATGCGAAGTTGTCGATACGATGGGAGAGCTCTGGGAAAATCCATTATAAAAGAAACCACTCATAAAAAATCTTTGCAGCGTACACATGAGAACTCGGTTTAATGGAACAGCAATGAGGTCAGATTAAGGAAGAAGATTGAAGGAATTCAAGTGAGCACTGCTCGGCAGGGGTGAATAATACACTATTGGCCATTAAAATTGCCACACCGTTAGATGACGTGCTACAGACGCGAACTTTAACCGACAGGAATAAGATGCTGTGATATACAAATGATTAGCTTTTCAGAGCATTCACACAAGGCTGGCGCCGGTGGCTACACCTACAACGTGCTGACATGAGGAAAGCTTCCAACCGATTTCTCATACACAAACAGCAGTTGACCGGCGTTGCCTGGTGAAACGTTGTTGTGATGCCTCGTGTAAGGAGGAGAAAAGCGTACCATCACGTTTGTTGGATTGTATCCTATCGCTATTGCGGTTTATCGTTTCGCGACATTGCTGCTCGCGTTGGTCGATATCTAATTACTGTTAGCAGAATATGGAATCGGTGGGCTCAGGAGGGTAATACGGAACGCCGTGCTGGATCCCAACGGCCTCGTATCACTAGCAGTCGAGATGACAGGCATCTTAACTGCATGGATGTAACGGACCGTGCAACCACGTCTCGATCCCTGAGTCATCAGATGGGGACATTTGCAAGACAACAACCATCTGCACGAACAGTTCGACGACGTTTGCAGCAGCATGGATTATCAGCTCAGAGGCCATGGCTGCGGTTACCCTTGACGCGGCATCACACACAGGATCTCCTGCGATGCTGTACTCAACGACGAACCGGGGTGCACGAATGACAAAACGTCATTTTTTCGGATGAATTCAGGTTCTATTTACAGCATCATGATGGTCGCATTGGCGTATCACCCGGCGTGATGGTAGGCGGGTGCCATTGGTTACACGTCTCGGTCACCTCTTGTTCGCATTGCTGGCACTTTGAACAGTGGACGTTACATTTCATATGTGTTTTGACCCGTGGCTCTAACCTTCATTCGATCGCTGCGAAACCCTACATTTCAGCAGGATAATGCACGACCGCATATTGCAGGACCAGTACGGGCCTTTCTGGGTACAGAAAATGTTCGACTGCTGCCCTGGCCAGCACATTCTCCAGATCTCTTACCAATTGAAAACGTCTGGTCAATGGTGCCGAGCAACTGGCTCGTCACAAGACGCCAGTCGCTACACTTGATGAACTGTGGTATCGCGTTGAAGCTGCATAGGCAGCTGTACCTGTACACACCATCCAAGCTCTGTTTGACTCAGTGCCCAGGCGTATCAAGGCCGTTATTACGGCCAGAGGTGGTCTTTCTGGGTACTGATTTCTCAGTATCTATGCAGCCAAATTGCGTGAAAATGTAATCACATGTCAGTTCTAGTACAATGTATTTGTCCAATGAATACCCGTTTATCTTCTGCATTTGTTCTTGGTGTAGCAATTTTAATGGCCAGTAGTGTATATGGAATTACGGTGCAGGAACACGTTGACACTCATAACAGTTTCAAGCCGTATGGGGATGGATAAATTTAGGTCCTGCATGGTTTTCAAGGGAACGGTATACCATTCTTCCTGCATAATAGTGTCAAGATCTTGTAATGACGACTGAGATGGATAGCAATCATGCACCTTTGTCCCTAAAGCACACTCCTGGAAATGGAAAAAAGAACACATTGACACCGATGTGTCAGACCCACCATACTTGCTCCGGACACTGCGAGAGGGCTGTACAAGCAATGATCACACGCACGGCACAGCGGACACACCAGGAACCGCGGTGGTGGCCGTCGAATGGCGCTAGCTGCGCAGCATTTGTGCACCGCCGCCGTCAGTGTCAGCCAGTTTGCCGTGGCATACGGAGCTCCATCGCAGTCTTTAACACTGGTAGCATGCCGCGACAGCGTGGACGTGAACCGTATGTGCAGTTGACGGACTTTGAGCGAGGGCGTATAGTGGGCATGCGGGAGGCCGGATGGACGTACCGCCGAATTGCTCAACACGTGGGGCGTGAGGTCTCCACAGTACATCGATGTTGTCGCCAGTGGTCGGCGGAAGGTGCACGTGCCCGTCGACCTGGGACCGGACCGCAGCGACGCACGGATGCACGCCAAGACCGTAGGATCCTACGCAGTGCCGTAGGGGACCACACCGCCACTTCCCAGCAAATTAGGGACACTGTTGCTCCTGGGGTATCGGCGAGGACCATTCGCAACCGTCTCCATGAAGCTGGGCTACGGTCCCGCACACCGTTAGGCCGTCTTCCGCTCACGCCCCAACATCGTGCAGCTCGCCTCCAGTGGTGTCGCGACAGGCGTGAATGGAGGGACGAATGGAGACGTGTTGTCTTCAGCGGTGAGAGTCGCTTCTGCCTTGGTGCCAATGATGGTCGTATGCGTGTTTGGCGCCGTGCAGGTGAGCGCCACAATCAGGACTGCATACGACCGAGGCACACAGGGCCAACACCCGGCATCATGGTGTGGGGAGCGATCTCCTACACTGGCCGTACACCATTGGTGATCGTCGAGGGGACACCGAATAGTGCACGGTACATCCAAACCGTCATCGAACCCATCGTTCTACCATTCCTAGACCGGCAAGGGAACTTGCTGTTCCAACAGGACAATGCACGTCCGCATGTATCCCGTGCCACCCAACGTGCTCTAGAATGTGTAAGTCAACTACCCTGGCCAGCAAGATCTCCGGATCTGTCCCCCATTGAGCATGTTTGGGACTGGATGAAGCGTCGTCTCACGCGGTCTGCATGTCCAGCACGAACGCTGGTCCAACTGAGGCGCCAGGTGGAAATGGCATGGCAAGCCGTTCCACAGGACTACATCCAGCATCTCTACGATCGTCTCCATGGGAGAATAGCAGCCTGCATTGCTGCGAAAGGTGGATATACACTGTACTAGTGCCGACAGTGTGCATGCTCTGTTGCCTGTGTCTATGTACCTGTGGTTCTGTCAGTGTGATCATGTGATGTATCTGACCCCAGGAATGTGTCAATAAAGTTTCCCCTTCCTGGGACAATGAATTCACGGTGTTCTTATTTCAATTTCCAGGAGTGTAGATTGCAAAGGCTCAATAATATTGAAAATTGGTAACTGTGGTGGCCGAGGAGATGTGACAACTCATCCCAGTGCTCATAAAATCAGTGCAGGACAATGCGAGCAGTGTGAAGAGGGGCCCTAATCCCTGCGAACACAGCACCATTATCATGGGACAAAGACTGTACTACAGGAGGGACCTGATCAGCCAAAATTGTGTGACATAACCTCTGGCAGTTACGTGATATTGCAGAGTAACCACGACTGCCATCACCGAATCCCCGCCTTATTTCACTTTTGAACGTCAACCTGGCGTGAAGTTAGGAACATTGTGAAACAAGATTAATCCGATCAAATTACTCCCTTCCGTTGATCCATAGTTTAGGTTTTATGGTTTCGACACCATGTTTTCCTTTTATGAGCATTGCGATACTGACAAGTGATTTTGGAATTACAGCTCGCCCTAAAGTTCCCTTTTTTTTGGAGTTACTTTCGCGTTGTTTTGGTGCTAACAGCGTCCGCGATTACGACATTCACTTCTGCAGTGACTTTAGCAGTTTTCGACCTCTTGTGTTTTGTCAGAATCCTCTTCAGTGACCGCCTCTCAAGCTCACTAAACACATACTTCGACCGCGTTGTGGACTAACGGTTGATGTTTCCCTGCATGCGGTATAAATGATGGGTACGGTGCCTCTTGAAACCCAAATACTTCAGCTACCTTGTTTATGGCGACACCCACCATCGAGTACCAACAATTATCTCTTTGATTTCACTTAGCTCAGTCTTCATGCACTCGTAACAACAATGAGCACTTTTGTGACAAAGGGCTGACACTTGTAGCGTATTCAGGACATTGTTACAGAGGTACCGCCGGTGGTCAGATCCAACAGCGCAACCTGCAGGATTAGCTAGAGTCTGCATCTACGTTGAAGCATATATTTCTCTCGGTGTTTCCATGTTTATGCCCAACCACAGTATCTATCAGTACTAAAGGTATACAACGATTCTGAGGAGTCCTTCACAGGAGCTACTGGAAGAAAGTCGACTGATATAGCTCCCATCATGCGCTATTGTTTCGAGTATAGGGAATCAATATTTGAGGCAGAGCCGTTTCTGAATTTATTGACTTCCTTCAGATATCTTCTGGGTTAGACTGGCAATGGGAAGGAAAGCGTTTCAGAAGAAGAGAAATTTGTTAATATCGAGTATAGATTTAAGTGTCAGGAAGTCGTTTCTGAAAGTATTTGTATGGAGTTTAGCCATGTATGGAAGTGAAACATGGACGATAAAGAGTTTAGACAAGAAGAGAATAGAAGCTTTCGAAATGTGGTGCTACAGAAGAATGCTGAAGATTAGATGGGTAGATCAAATAACTAATGAGGAGGTGTTGAATAGGATTGGGGATAAGAGAAGTTTGTGGCACAACTTGACTAGAAGAAGGGATCGGTTGGTAGGACATGTTCTGAGGCATCAACGGATCACCAATTTAGTATTGTAGGGCAGCGTGGAGGGTAAAAATCGTAGAGGGAGACCAAGAGATAAATACACCAAGCAGATTCAGGAGGATGTAGGTTGCAGTAGGTACTGGGAGATGAAGCAGCTTGCACAGGATAGAGTAGCATGGAGAGCTGCATCAAACCAGTCTCAGGACTGAAGACCACAACAACAACAACATCTTCTTAGTTGTGAGTATAGCTACAACTTACGTTTTGACTAGGTATCTGGTTAGTTTCTAGACACATAACATCTTAAGCACCTTTTAACGTGATGAGAATTAAATCCGCGGACTTTCACCTGATATGAATTCGCGAACGTGTCTGTATTAATTTATTTCAACACTGAAAAATACGTAAATGAAACAAGTAACCAGAGAGATCATTTAATGTAAGAAGTTAAACTTTGACAAACATGTTCGTCATTATTTCCATTTTATGACTTCTCCTCATCAGCCTTGCGCTTATTCTTCAGTATCCACGATCCTCGAACACTAACTTCGATGGCTGCATTTAAAATGTCTTCGTGATCTTCCTGACTTCTGTCTGTAGTTCCAGCGAAACTTACCTTAGCTCTAAACTAAATTAGTAGTTCTGAGTTTCTATCAAATTCCAGAGCATGACGTCGTATAATATTTCATTATCATAGTCCTTGGCTTCATATAACATTTCATTTTCGTAGTTTTCCTAAACGTGGTTTCCTGCGAACTAAATGCTCACACCCTGGGTTTGTGTTTGGATTTGATTCGTACTAGAGGTATCAATTTCCTTCCTTGTGTCGTTAGCATACTGAGCGACAGGAAAGTACCTTATTACCTTATTATATGCCTCCGTACTCGCCCTGTTCTCTCTTATTTTATTCTCACAGTATTTGAATGATAATTTTTTTTAAATTAACCAATGGATTTTGACAATAACTGTATCGCCTTCCCTCCAAAGATTGCCATGTACATTTCCTGAACGTATCTGTTAGTTTTCCGTATCGACTAAACCGACTACTTAAAGAACCTGGAAGTGCGCCTCCGAATGTCTCCTTTGTAAGGAATCTAAACACAGTAAGAGAAGTCTATAATTGGTCATACTTGCGTTTGGTATGCGAATTCGTTTACAAATGCATTACCGTTCCTAAAATCCCTTTCTCCTTCTCAAATACTGATCTTATATGACCGTCCCATTCGAAGTCGCTTCTTAGTGTTACACCTAATACTTATACGACATGGCGTGCTTAAGATTTACGCCAGTAGTCTTGTGATCTTTACCGTTGTTCCTTTTTCCCTTTCTTGTAAGTACTATGTTACATTTGCCTACATTTAAGAAGAGTTGCCGTTCTTTACACCAAGTGGAAATTTTGATCAGATTCTCTATCAGTTCGAACTTGGTGTTACACAGACCTTATCTGTCGAGATATCAAAACTATTTGGTGAGTAAACTACTGAAGTGGGGTCAAGCACGAATTCTTGGTTGACTGAGTGGCAGAAACCAGTAAATAAGCCTGATAATGTCTTCCATTTTCATAATTTTACATGCAGTCTCCCTCAAGTGTCATCAAATTTTAACTGACGTTGCTGTTTTGCGTTACTGTGCAAACATTTGTGTACTAGGTTATTCGTTATAAAGCAAGTCAAAGTAACATGTTCCTCTACATTTTCAAGCGCAAAGTAAAAGAATCTCCATTGGCTCAGTGATGAAATTATTTGTTTAACAAAGGCCGAAGTTTTTTTTTTCTTTTTCTCGCTTGACTAGTGTTTTAATAATTCTGTACTAGTTCAACATGAGTAGTGTTTCACAGGAGGGTTTGTTCTGCTTCAGGAATCCGAACGAACCGCAGGAGCCGGACCTGGTGCACGGGGCGCGCCAGGAGAGGAACCGCTTCAAGAACATCGAGTGGACGGCGTACGAGGCAGTCCACAAGAAGTACCTCAACCTCGGTACTTGTCCATTCCTCCATTACAGCACTCAGAAATAATAAGCCGCTACTGGCATTGTTGGCTACTGTCGCTGCCACAATAGCACTAACGGGTACCTCTCTTCAACTGGTACTTCTATTTTCATATACAATAACCCATTCGTCACTTCTCTCTACTTATTTTTTCATCTACGAGAAGAATAAACATTTTAATCGTTGCAGATCATTTTGTGAAGTTAACGAAGGCAATTCAGTTCCTGGTCATTTACTATAAACGATAAACGAAAACCTGCCCAAGTACTAAACTTGTGAAGAAATATTCTCCTGAAGAAACATGAATGAATTCACTTTTAGGTTACTGAGCAAATTAAACTGTGTGATATACTAATGTCTCTGTCATCTCAGAGTGCTATTCGTCTGTTTGGTTATTACTGAAAACAAGATTTGTTGCGGATTCTTTAGTATCTTTCTCAGGTACATATTCCTTTGCCCGATCCACTTTTTACATCTAAAGTATTGCAAAGTCAAGATTCCGTAAATATATTTTACTACTTATCATTTTAGAATCGCATATTACACAGTCTCAGTCTTCTTCCCCTACAGTTTTTAATCCCCTACTGATCCCTATAGTTCTATGGTTCCCTGATGTCAAAACAGATGTACTGTAATTCTGTCTCTCTGTCTTGTCAGTGTTTCCCACATGTTCCTCCCTTCGTCGATAATGTGGAAAACCCCTTTACTCTTTTCTACACTGACTCTAGATATCCAGCCTCCTTCTATAGCAGAGCATCACTAACGCCTTGATTCTCACTTTCCAATTTCCCAATCGTCAATGATTCGCTTCCACACCATTCTATGCTCCAAACGTATATCCTCAAAAGTTTATTCCTGTCATGAAAACCGATATTTGAGACTACTAGAAAAGCTTTGCCTAGGAATATCCTCTTTGCTTGTTCCCCTGTTCCAGTCTCCATTTTATGTCGTTCAGACCTTGTTTCTCATGCACTATTTTGTTTCCAAGGTAGAAAAATTCTTTCATTTCGTTTTCTTTGTGGTCCTTTATTTTAATGTTAAATTTATCGCTAATTTCAGTTCCGTTAATACTTGTTACTGGCATTTCTTCAGTTAACTTTGAGTCCGAACTATGTGCCCATGAGATGGTCAGTGCCATTCAACAGGTTCCGTATTTATTCTTTACCTTCACAGAGAATAGCAACCATCATCAGTGAATATCATCAGTGGTATAAATTCACCCTAAATTCCAATCGCAGACCGTGGTGGCCAAGCGGTTCTAGGCGCGTCAGTCCGGAACCACGCGACTGCTACAGTAGCAGGTTCGAATCCTGCCTCGGGCTTGGATGTGTGTGATTCCATAGGTTAGTTAGGTTTAAATAGTTCTAAGTTCTAGGGGACTGATGACCTCAGATGTTAAGTCCCATAGTGCTCAGAGCCATCTGAACCATCTGAACCATCTAAATTCCAATCTCAGTGCCGAGCTTACTTTTCATCTTATTCATTGCTTCTTCGATATATAGATTGAATAGTGGGAGTGAGACAGTGCATCTGTGTTTAACACCCTTTTTAATATGAGTACTTATTTCTCGGTTTTCCATTTTTATTGCTCCTTTTGGTTTTTGTAAGTATTGTTTATTAATCGTATTTCCCTGCAGCTTATACGTACATTTCCGAGAATTTCGAACCCCTTACACTGTCAAAATTGTTTCGGGCTTCCACACATAATTAAGTAATGTTAGTCTCTAGATCTAAATAACTTTTCTAAAATAAGTTTTACATTGTTGCAAATGCCTAACTGTGAAAGAAACACAGTAGAACGCAAAACATAGGAAAACCACAGTAAATTGTAACTAGCCATGTATAAAAATCGAGTCTGTTTTCAAATTTGTGAATATTTATTGAGAAACTCCAATTTTTGTTTTTAAAAAAAGAAACACGGAAATACTGTAATTTCAGCAAAGCATGTCTGGTCATAAGAAAAAAAAAACTATTTTGGTTTGTTCGTTGGCTCAAGATGAATCACATACAATAGCATATTTACAGTAGTTACATCTCTTCAGCCTAATCGAGAGAAGTTCAATGTACCAGCCGACTTAGTAACAAAAATATCACTACTTAAATGATTATTGTCTCAATTCCACACTGCAATATGAGCAGTAGAAGTAGCTCACCAATAAATCCGACCATTTGACAAGACGTAACGTTTGATGTAATTTAAGTTCTACCTGCTATGACAACAAAAATAAATTCAGAAATTATTCTAGCTGAGGTCCTGCAGCAGTGGAGACACTGGGTCCGTTTCTAGCAAGAGCGGATCTCCAATTCTAGTCTCGCGATTTCCTTAATAGCTTCGCTGAGTTGCATCATACAAGTGGATATATTGTTGTAGCATCAAATTAATGACAGTTTTCTTTCTCCACCGTCACTCGTCTGAGTTAACGTTGTCCTAAAGATACGTATATCATCCGGACCCTCAAGTTTCAAGACACTTAGCGTACGTGTAATACGTCAACCTCTTAATAAAATAAAGTTTCTACATGAGTCGAGGCATATTACACACACTAAAAAAAGTTTTGCATCACCCCCGTTTCCAGAACTCCTGAAGATAGACGTTGACTGTGGATATTATATCACAGACACAGTCCCTTTGACTGTTCAGAGATGTCACTAAACCCGCCCAGAGATGTAAACATGAGCAGCGCCTATTAGACGGAGTGGCTGCGACAGCCGATCAGTTCCAGTCTTTCCAGGAGGAAGGAGCTACACGGCTCATTTTGTCTGTAGTTCATCCATGCCTAGACGGTCAATACCGCTGTTCGATCGCGTCCGCATTGTTACTTTGTGCTGGACACGGCTTTCAACAATCGCGGTGTCCAGGCGTCTCTGAGAGAACCAAAGCGATGTTGTTTGGGCATGAGGGAGGTACAGAGAGATAACCCATGGTCTACTACTGCGGTGGATGACCGCTGCTTAACGGACAGTGGCTCGGAGGAACCCTGACAACAACACCACCATGATGAATAATGCTTTTCGTGCAGCTAAAGGACGTCGTGTTAAGACTCAAACTATGCGCAACAGGCTACATGATGCGCAGCTTCACTCTCAACGTCCATGGCAAGGTCCAACTTCTCAAACATGACACCACGCAGCGCAGAACAGATGGGTCCAACAACATGCCGAATGGACCGCTCCGGATTGGCATCACGTTCTCTTCGCCGAATGAGTGTGGCATGTGCCATCAACCAACCCGGTCAGGCTGAGCGCCTTAGACACGCTGTTCAGCGAGTGCAACAAGCTGGAGGATCCCTGCTGTTTTGAGGTGGCATTATGTGGAGTTGACGTACGCTTCTGGTGGTCTTGGAAGGCGCCGGAATGGCTGTACGATACGTGAATGCCATCCTCCGACCGATAGTGCAACCATATCGGCAGAATATTGGCGAGGCATTCGTTTTCATGGACGACCATTGGCGCCCCCATCGTGCACATCTTGTGAATGAATTCCTTCAGGATAACGAAATCGCTCGACTAAAGTGGCCAGCATATTCTCTATACATGAACCCTATCGCACATCCGTGGGATAGATTTAAAAGGGCTGTTCATGGAAGACGTAAGCCACCAACGACTATAAGGGATCTACGCCGAATCGCCGTTGAGGAGTAGGACAACCTGGGCCGACAGTGTCTTGATGAACTTGTGGATAGTATGCCAGACGAATACAGGCATGCACCAATGTGAGAGGACGTGCTACTGGGTATTAGAGGTACCGGTGTGTAAAGCAATCTGGACCACCACCTCTGAAGGTCTCTCTGTATGGTGGTGCAATATGCGTGTGTGGTTTTCATAAGCAATAGAAAGGGCGGAAATTATGTTTATGTTGATCCGAAACACTCGGAACTGAGGTATTGCAAAGCATTTTTTTGATATGTGAATTGGAGAACAAAAATCTACAAAGTAGTACCTAAATTTAGACTCGGCCAGGTTCCACAACACAGATACTCGTGCACTACAGTTCTGTACCCCATTGTGCACCACGGATTTGTTGTCTAAAATTATGAATAAAATACGTTTTTTCTCCTTTTTCGGGATTGTTAGTTCACGGCACGTGGAGACATTACTGAGGCTCCACCGACAGTGCGTATCTTACCGTCCGAGATGTAAGGATTTTGAGAGAGATGACATGGTCTCAGGACACCCTTATTGCTATTATCCTAAGCTCTTATTCTCACTCTTTGTGAAAGAAAGATAGAAGCGCACAAACGTTGTACCTTTTTTAGGAAACGAGAGGGAGTAAAATTAGGATTTAACTCCCAGTTGATGACAAATGATCATTTCACTTTCTTTTTCAAACGAAAGACAAATTGTCTGGTTAGTTGTATCACGTCTCCAATCTCTCTCCTGTGGCGACATCTTCATCTCAGAGTAGCACATGCAACATTTGTCCTGAATTATTGTGTATTGACACATTTTCTATCATCTTGTCCCTAATTCTTGTTGTTTTTCGGCATATGTTGGTCTTTTCGCTGGTTCTATGCAGGAATTTTTTCATTCCTCATCTGAGAAGCCCATCTGTTTTTCAATATCCTTGTATAGCACTATACCTTAAACGCTATTATTTTGTTTTCCGGTTTTATGAAAGTCTGTCATTCGATTCCATGCGATGCTGTGTTCCCAACGTCCATTCTCGGAAATAACTTGATCGAAATACGGCTTACGTTTGACACTAGGTGACTTCTATTTGGGAGGAAAACCCCTCTTTGCATTTAATAGTCTGATTCTTATATCCTCATCGCTTCGTCCACCGGAAGCAGCTTAGCTTCCAAGCTATCAGAATTCCCTCGTCTAGTTTGTGTTCTTTAGTTCCGATATTAAGTTTATCGCTAAACAGATTTCTCCTACGCCTTATTACCTACGTTTTATTCAGCTTCCTCTCAGTCCACATTCTATACTCATTATGCTGTTCATTGCATTTAGCAGGTTATGTAATTCTTCTCATTCTCTAAGGACAGAAATTTCATCATCACGTATTAGCATTGATATTCTTTCACCCTGAATTTTAATCCGAATTATGAACCTGTCTTTTATTACAAATTGTTGATTGTGTACTGCACTAACCAGCTGCACTTGGCTTTTGGATAATGTATCGAAAAACATTTTGAAACCCGTTATCGATTTGATAATACTCATCACTAGACGCCTTTTAGTGTTTCCCCAAAATACATGATACGTTCGCTTGAAGGTGATTTGCCCTAGGATAAACAACAATTCACAATTACGAAAGCGTAATATTGACGGCTGCGCAACAGACTTGTTTAGCCGGTCTGTGTGGCCGAGCGGTTCTAGCCTCTTCAGTCTGGAACCGCGCTACCCTTACGCTCGCAGGTTCGAATCCTGCCTCAGGCATGGATATGTATGATGTCGTTAGGTTAGTTAGGTTCTAGTAATTCTAAGTTCTAGGGGACTGATGACCTCAGATGTTAATTCCCATAGTGCTCAGAGCCATATGAACCATTTTTGAGCAGACTTGTTTTTAAGTGCACTTACTAAGATTCCGCGTGAAAGTTCTCTGTTCATCATTTTGCTCCAGCGACTTATATTAATATTCGTATATTTTTACTCCTCCATATTTAAGACATTATACTTAACGTAAAATGAGTTCTCAGTTTAATGATACCCTATCCCGAAATGACCCAGTTATGGAAAGCATCAGTCTGACACAAATCGTAGGCGCTCATGTACTGTATAACGAATCTGTATTCATTTCGATGTGTTTCAAGTGTATCATAATATGTGATTCACATTAGTAAATAGTTTTGTGGCCCAACTAATGTGTATATAATTTGTGTGTAGCAATACGAAAAACATGACGCGAATCGTTGAGAAGAAAAAGGAAACAGTAAAAATAAATGACACTGTCGGAAACATCACGATAATTTTATTCTAAGTCTTTAACGCAACCATCATTATTACACCTTTGTAACTGCGAAACATAGGTTATCTTGCGGCAAGTCACCTGTAATCCAACGTAACATGTATTTCGGTGGAAACGTGAAAGCTGCCTGATGATGAGTACTATCAGTTCGAAACAGATAACGGTACTTCATCAAAACAGTATCCATAAACCGATATGTGGCTAGTTACTGCTATACACCATCAAAAATCTGTATTACATAACAGCCAGGTTCTGCAATCATGTGTTGCATTTGTCTTTTACTTCCGTCATCGCGCTTTCGACGAGAATTTCGAACATCCTGTCCCAACTTACATAGCCGAAATATATACTATGTCGACAAATCCTGCAAACCTGTCTTCATTTTCCTTAAGTCTTGATTCTGTTATGCTACGGAAAAAAAAGGCCTGCTATACCGTTGCTTGGAAATATGTCGGTGACCTGTTATTCATTTACTGAACGTCTCCCTTTGCTATGTAATCGTTACGTGTTTGAATGTCAGTGCCATACATTATATGTAGGATTTTAGATCTATGAAGATAATACAACCAATGAGGTTACATCAAATGCCTTACTTTACCTTATCAAAATTAGAGTGTATTTAAACGTAATATCAAATTGTCACATTTATGACAACATTTACAAATACGTGCCTTTCTGATTTTTACGATGAATACTGAAGTAAGGATATGTGCACTTTGTCCTTGTGTCATTAAAAATCTGTTGGTTTCTAGCGTACATCCACGCTTTTCAGGGTTGTCGGAGACCATCGTTCCTTGATTCGTTTACATGTTGTTCACGCAGACACGAAGCCAAAGGTGAAGACGCACTACCGCGCGCACCGGCTCTCCTTCTGGCTGAACCTGGTGCCCGACCTGCACCGTCCCGGCGGTGACGACGTGCCCGCCTCCCACCACCGGCTGCCCGACGACGACGGCGCACCGCCCCCGCTGCCGCCACTCGTGACGAGCCGCCCCCTCGCGCCTGCAGCCCCCGACTCCGCCGTCGGTGGAGGCGCAGCCGCGACGCCCACGCCGCCCGCGACGTCCGGCGGCGATAACGCGACGGCGCCGAGCCAGCCTCCAGCCGCCGCCAACGAGGACTCCGCGTCCGCCATTTCAGCCTCCGCCGCCGCGCCGCCACAGCAGCAGGAGGACGGCTTCGCGGCCTACTCTACGGCACTCAGCGTCACCATCGCCATCGGCTGCTCGCTGCTCATCCTCAACGTGCTCATCTTCGCGGGCGTCTACTACCAGCGCGACAAGACGCGGCTGCAGGGCGGCAGCGGCGGAGGAGGTCCCGGAGGCGGCGGGGGCGGTGTCGGAGGCGGGGCGGCGGCCGTCGTCGGTAAGAAGCGGTCCGAGAACGGCCAGATGCCCAACAGCATCTGCGGCGACCTGCTGGTGGCGGACAGCGGCAAAGGGGACCCGCACGGTCCGCACCACCACCACGCACACCACCACCAGATGCCTCCTCCCGAGTTCGCCGACTTGCCGTCCGCTACGGGCAACGGCGGGAGCGGCGGGGGCGGTGTACCAGGGAGCGGAGGCGGCGGAACACCTGGAGGAGTCTCAGTGCCGAGGCCTCCGCCCCCACCGAAGACGCCGAAGCCGGCGGCCATCCCCGCGCTGTCCGCGACGGCGCAGCCCGAGTCCCAACCGCTGCTGCCGCCGCACGCTATCCCACTGCTAGCCGGGGGCGGTTCCGGGACGCTCACCAAGAAGAAGGGGGCTGCTGCCGCCGCCGCGGGGGCGGCAGCGGCGGCGGCAGCCGCGAGTGCCGCCAACAAAATGGAGGAGCTGCGTGTGTGACAGCAGGACTACATGACGACGGATGTGTGAACCAGCCTATACGCTGCAGGGTGGCCACATGAGGCACTGCTCCGCGAAATACTAACGGGGACAGTGGGCAATGCGGATGAACCCTTTTAGGCCGGGTCGTGGTGGACTGAAGCCATCGTAAAGGCACTTGAGCTACGTCGTCCGTCGCATAATCCTCCACACAGGGACACTCCTTAACTCTGCAGTAATGTTCACGAATTCCTTTTATTAATGTCTGCAGCACGAAGAGGGCACACGTGTAATATGATCGGATATTTCTCCCCTCTTTATAGTCACAATGAGCTGCAAAAGCGTGACAGAAATATTCACTATTTATCGAAACCTATATTGGTTTCTGCCAAAGTCTATTTACCAAAACTCCCTCAAAATCCAAAGTACCTACTGTCCTTTGATTATGTCTGTCCATTCTCGTAAAATAACGTCATATTATTGTTGATTAAAACATTGCGTGAAAGAAACGTCATCTATCCATTAAGAAGTCAGTAACTCGCAAGAACAATACGAATATCTACGACCCTTCTCAGTCACAATATATCTTTATGCATTTGTGCTTTCAGCCTTGTTTGCTAATCTGCAGACGTTCCTCGATAACACATCGCTTTGCTCAGATCTCGAGAAGAAAACCAACATATACAGTTCGGACTTACGCCTCTATAAAATCATTTCCCATAAGCTCCGTGCCATCTGTTGTACTCACATGTGGTCTGCTCATGTGAGCATCACTTACCGTGACTCCAAATTATGCATCGTATTTATGAATATTTATGCTTATCACGATATCCATTGGTTACCCTCTGTCTGCGTCTGAACCATCAGTTGCCACATCACAAGGTAATAAACAAGTACGATAGTCACTGGTGTAAGATTTTATAATACATGTCAGGAAACGAACATCATTCGAGTTTCATTTAACCACGGTTTCATAATCTGATGTTGCGTGTTCGTGTCTGCGTGTTTCCTTGCCAGATTTCAGTATCCGTACGGGTCTGCCATTTTTTAAGTTTGTGCTGAACTGATGGAAGACGGGAAAGGCCTTTCTAAAAAAACTTAATACGTGTGACGAAGTGAGTGATGGAAACGTGTGTGTTCATACGTCTTGTTCATACGTCAGAATTCCGAATATATGGCTCAAAGGCTCAATAAGTGTGCTACTGGCGTGTGCAGAAAGTTATTAACATAAATATTTATGTACCCATAGAACTTATAACTACGTGGAGAACGAAGTTATACACAGTACAGCTGAAACAATTGTCTAATTCAGTTGAATTGTAAGAAAAATATCTGAAACTTTGAGAACGTTAAGAATAAAGTATTTTTGAAAATATTAAGAATGATAAACATTACGAATGATAAAGTTTCTGTCTGTCCCTCTAACCTTCCCTAATTTTCAGGTGAGAGCCTGCACAAGAAATCATGGTCATAGTTCCTCAACGTAAAATCTGCATTTTGTTACAAAAGAAAATAACGTTGACACAAGAGGATTTACATTGGCTTAATATTATACAATTAACAAATAGTTATCGTGGTTCAAATGTTCATTGCAAAACCTTATAGTGTTTTCTTCATTCATAACGTTACGGACAGAATCGTAGTAAGACAAAGAAACCTATAGACATAATGCAATCTTATATTAAATTGCAAAAATATAAATTCCTTTTCATCGCTATTTACTTCAAAGCTGATGACCAGCGGGTAACATATCACTTCGTAATAGCTTTTGAATGTCATCTTTCGTAAGACGTAAAACTAAATCACTCCCGACTCTCACTAGTAGATTCTTGTAAATTTTCTAATCGACATGGCATATCAATAATCCATATATATCGTTTGACAGTTTCGCACAAGGCTAAAATATATACAGCATGCAACAGTCTAAACAAGACATCATTAAATATTTATAAGGAACTTGTTTCACATATTAACATGCAATACAATCTTATAGTTACTGTTGCATTAGGCAAATCTATTGTTAAGTGACTGTCATCAGACTAAATTCTCCAGTTACGGTACTTGTGTTTTAGTCCAGTCTTTGGCTAGTAGGCCCCCTAGAAAACTAGAAAATCTTATTTGTAAACATCGGAAGCATCGCTCTGCTCACATGTATTTAATTACAGCTGCATAATCTTACAGATTTCACCTTAGAATCTTTACTCACAAAGTAAGATACATATCCCTGCCGCCATCGTTGCACCTAACTCGGCAGTTCCCCACTACGTACATTAAAAAAAAACATACGGATTATACGCATCCTCTTGAAGAGAGTTATTAACTTTTATTATTCCTCTTGCTTTAAAACCTGCAGCGTTTGGGGAATTTCCTCTCCACTGACTCCGGATGCAGTACATTGAAGGGTATTTCTACAAGTACCACCTTCCCCAAGACTTCTTTTCAGCACGTCGGTATCTCAAGATTCCTTAGAGATCTTTACTGTATAATTCTGTGTATACTACAATAAGATAGCGATGGTGCTATGAGAGTAAGTGTGTCCTATGATCAACGGATAGTTTCTCACATAGCCTCTTGTGACATACCCTTTTACCATTGATATCACATATGCAACCATG
Organism: Schistocerca americana; assembly: GCF_021461395.2. Lineage (NCBI taxonomy): Eukaryota > Metazoa > Arthropoda > Insecta > Orthoptera > Acrididae > Schistocerca > Schistocerca americana. The sequence goes on along the minus strand of NC_060120.1, from coordinate 155,669,983 downwards.
GCCTGCCATAAATTTAAAAGTTAACGTACTTACGTTAGTGTAAATTGATGACACAAACAAATTCCACGGGATCAGTCACGTGTTGCGACGTAGGTTTGGCACATGAGAAATAGTATAATGAATTTGTCTTTCGAAAAACATTGTTATGATAATCGGCACGTCCTCTCTAATTCTTCACATCTGTAACCATGAATGATTTTCTATCAAACAATATTAAATCTGTGTAAATGATTACCAGGCCATGCATGCTGTAATAAGAACAAATGTAAGGGAAGAATTATGTAATGAGGAATACCTGTTCTTGTATATACAATTATATAAAATGTATTCAAATCCTGGTGCTATTAAAAGTAAGAACAGTGTCACTTTGAACCCATTGTACATCTCTTTCAATAAGACGACGGTGTCTTTAGGTTTCCTTGTGCCACTACTGCAACACTCCTCGATATTACAGTATTAGCGGTTTACGATCTCGGTCACTAAATAACGATTGTACTACTGAACACTTGAAAAACTCGTATGGATGACGTTGAGTGTTATAATGTGTAATTTACACATACATCTATATCTTTACACCTTAGTTGTGTGGAGGAGGGTACCTTGTTTACCACCTATACTTTCCATCCTTTCCTTTTTCTGTCGCGAATGGTTTGCCGGAAGAACGGCTGATGGTAGGCCCCATGTGGTCTCAAATCTCTCTTTTATCTTCAGGCTCTTTTCGCGGGGTATGCTTACAAGGAATAAATATATAGATTGTCAGTTGCAAGAATGGACACACTCGGAATTTTTAACAAGAGAAAAGTTTCAAAATTTGATGTAACGTTTTATGGTAGCAAACTGCTGAGATCATCGGTCCCTAGGCTTACAAACAACTTAATCTAACTTTAACTTACTCTAAGGGCAACCTAGACGCCCATGCCCGAGGGAGGACTTGAACCTCCGACGGGGGAAGCCGCGCGTACCGTGACAAGCAGCCCTAGACCGCGCGGCCTAACAGCAGATCACACGGTGATGCAGAACGCCTTTCTTGCAGCGTGCTCCGTCATCCAATGGAGTTGAACATCCCCGTATCGCTTTTATACTTACTAAATGAAAATGTGACGAAACGCGTTGCTCTTCTTTGGACATTTTTCTATTTTTTTCTGTCAGTGCTATAATTCCATACTAATGAGTAATATTCAAGTACTGGTCGAACGAATGTTTAGTTAGCCACATCCTTTGTTGACGGACTACTTGGGAATCTTTTACGTCCGAAAACTTATCTTCGTTCAGGATAACAAGCTGTGTTCCGTTTGCTAGAAATCTTAGATCCAGCTACACAGTTGGTCTGATATTTCATATGCTGGTATTTTGTTCTATAGCCTCATTACGCAACCGTAGCGAACGTCTTCCGGATGTTGAGGAACACATTATCGGCCCACACGCCGGGATCTGCTGTTTTCTGGGTCTCGTGGACGAACAGAGGGAGCTAGGCTTCACACGATCGTTGTTTTCGGAACTCATGTCCATACCTAGAGAGGAGATTTTAGGTCTCCAGAAATTTCATAATACGCTAGAGTAAAACATGTTCCACAATTCTATAACAGACCGACGTCAGATGATGATGATGTTTTGTTAGTGTAGCGCTCAACTGCGCGGTTATCAGCGCCCGTACAATGTCCCAATCTTTACACAGTCTAATTTTAGCGACCTTCAAGAATGATGATGATGAAAAAAATCCCCAACCCGGCTGGGAACCGAACCCAGGACCCCGGGATCCAGAGGCAACCGACGACCGAGATACACGCATATAGTTCCGTGCATGTGTTCGACGACCTATATTGGGAATATGGTGGTGCTGCAAAGATTGCGATAAACGTAGCGATCCACATGTAGTCAATCGAAGGCCATACCGTATGAAATCTTCATTGGTTTCAGAAACTTTACGTAAGCCGTCTTTCCCCGTCTAACTGAACGATTCAAATTAATTGGAAATGTTCGTTGGTCGTTATAAAATGACAGTAGTCTATTGTCACAGCCGTGATTTGCATGACGTTCCACACTTTGTCTCATTGATGATACGTCCTTTTTGCTTCACGTTGTGCGCCACCTGAGAGAAGCTGTAATTTTTTCCAGTGTTTGGTTACGAACGATCCAAAGCTACTAGCGTAACTGTGTGGAAGTTCCAAAGATGACATGTTACCTCCACTGTCATACTACCCGCGCTATGGTGGATATATCCGTGTTCTTGTTTGGCTACCGCATCATTTCCTTACTGACGTAGCTCTGGAATAACCTCAGCTAATTTTTTTCATCATGTGAATCAGTGTTCACTTGCCTAAAGCCTGCTAATTAATGTGTGAAACAAAACTACTGTCACTAGGTGCAGAGACATCCCCAGTAATGAAAAAGAAACGGAACTTCGTAATGTTATTGTAATATGGAGCTATGTCACAAAAACTAAAACGAAAGGTTATATATACTGGTGTTAAAAAACGCTTAGCCCACAAGCGATGACTTAAAATAGCGTCGCATCTCGTCCATCAAACACAAAGAAAAAGTATCAGTTCAGGCGTACGTGACGTAGCACGAATTCATTTGAAAGAACTCTATACAGACGGAAAAAGATTCCAACTGAAAGTCCAGGAGGGATTGTAAATGTATATCGACAGCCATAAACGGAAGAATTTTGATCGTTGATGACATGACAGAATTCTAGGCTACACGTATATTTACTGATACTGATTCAGTCTTGTTAATGTGTAATCAACACATTGCACCTGGATTCATGTTTTTATAATAACGCGACCGTGCTGGAAGCTATGACAGTTTACACTTTTTTTTAATATAAATTGCAACTACTTTATCACCAACCATGCACCTGTCACCGAATATGCTTCCATTGACTGTGCTTAAGATGATGAGACCGAACAGACATTTAGTGTGGTCCAACATTTAAGTATTGAGGTACTATAGTATCAGCGCACTCACTAGCGACTTGTCAGCAAATTACACAAGATCGTACAGACCAGCGGAATACAACCAACAGTGCTGACGGAAAACTATAACTGTAAAATTGTTTATGTGTTCCAAGTATTTGCTTTTCTGTTAAGTTCTCCTGACGGTATTCGATGCACTTTGTTTATTGTCCACACCACCGCCGTTAGCACGTAAGTATGGCCACACGGCCGACGGGGTGGCTGAGCGGGTCTAGGCGCTTCAGTCTGTAACCGCGCGACCGCTACGGTCGCAGGTTCGAATCCTGCCTCATGCATGGATGTGTGTGACGTCCTTAGGTTGGTTAGGTTTAAGTAGTGCGAAGTTCTAGGGGACTGATGACCTCAGATGTTAAGTCTCTTAGTGCTCAGAGCCATTTTTGATTATAGAGGGTGGTCCATTGATAATGACCGGGCCAAATATCTCACGAAATAAGCGTCAAACGAAAAAACTACACAGAATGAAACTTTTCTAGCTTGAAGGGGGAACCAGATGGCGCTATGGTTGGTCGACTAGATGGCGCTGGCATAGGTCAAACCGATATCAACTGCGTTTTTTTAAAAAATAGGAACCCCCGTTTTTTATTACATATTCGTTGGATCACTTTTTTCGCTTTGTGATAGATAGTCACAAACATATAAGTACGTGGTATAACGTAACATTCCGCCAGTGCGGACGGTATTTGCTTCGTGATACATTACCCGTGTTTAAATGGACCGTTTACCAATTGCGGAAAAGGTCGATATCGTGTTGATGTATGGCTATTGTGATCAAAATGCCCAACGGGAGCGTGCTATGTACGCTGCTCAATATCCTGGACGACATCATCCAAATGTCCAGACCTTTCTCCGGATAGTTACGTTTTTAAGGAACCTGGAAGTGTTCAGTCACATGTGAAACGTCAGCCACGACCTGCAACAAATGATGATGCCCAAGTAGGTGTTTTAGCTACTGTTGCGGCTAATCCACACATCAGTAGCAGACAAATTGCGTGAGAATCAGGAATCTCAAAAACGTTGGTGTTGAAAATGCTACATCAACATCGATTGCACCCGTACCATATTTCTATGCACCAGGAATTGCATGGCGACGACTTTGAACGTCGTGTACAGTTCTGCCACTGGACACCAGAGGAATTACCGGACAATGACAGATTTTTTGCATGCGTTGTATTTAGCGACGAAGCGTCATTCACCAACAGCGGTAACGTAAACCGGCATAATATGCACTACTGGGCAACAGAAAATTCACGATGGCTGCGATAAGTGGAACATCAGCGACCTTGGCGGGTTAATGTATGGTGCGCATTATGAGAGGAAGGACAATTGGCCCCCATTTGATCGATGGCAATCCAAATGGCGCAATGGATGTTGATTTCCTACGTAAATTTCTACCGATGTTACTACAAGATGTTGGCTGCGGTGGCCGAGCGGTTTTAGGCACTACAAAAATGGTTCAAATGGCTTTGAGCACTGTGGGACTTAACATCTGAGGTCATCAGTCCCCTAGAACTTAGAACTACTTAAACCTAACTGACCTAAGGACATCACACACATCCATGCCAGAGGCAGGATTCGAACCTGCGACCGTAGCGGTCGCGTGGTTCCAGACTGAAGCCTCTAGGCACTACAGTCTGGAACCGTGCGACCCCTACGGTCGCAGGTTCGAACCCTGCCTCGGGCATGGATGTGTGTGATGTCCTTAGGTTAGTTAGGTTTAAGTAGTTCCAAGTTCTAGTGGACTGATGACCTCCGATGTTAAGTCCCATAGCGCTCAGAGCCATTTGAACCATTTTACTATAAGATGTTTCACTGCATGACAGAATAGCGATGTACTTCCAACATGATGGATGTCCGGCACATAGCTCGCGTTTGGTTGAAGTGGTATTGAATTGCATATTTCGTGACAGGTGGATTGGTCGTCGAAGCACCGTACATTCACCTGATCTGACGTCCCCAGATTTCTTTCTGTGTGGAAAGTTGAAGGATATTTGCTATCGTGATCCACCGACAACGCCTGACAACATGCGTCAGCGAATTGGGAATGCATGTGCGAACATTACGGAAGGCAAATTACTCGCTGTTAAGACGAATGTCGTTACACGTATTGCCAAATGCATTGAGGTTGACTGACATCATTTTGAGCATGTATTCCATTAATGTGGTATTTACAGGTAATCACGCTGTAACAGCATGCGTTCTCAGAAATGATAAGTTCAAAAAGGTTCTTGTATCACATTGAAACAACAGAAATAAAATGTTCAAACGTACCTACATTCTGTATTTTAATTTAAAAAATCTACCTGTTACCAACTGTTCGTCTAAAATTGTGAGCGATATATTTGTGACTGTTACAGCGCCATCTATCACAAAGCGAAAAAAGTGGTCCAACTAAAACATTCATATTTCTTTACGTACTACACGAATATGTAATAAAAATCGGGGTTCTTATTTAAAAAAACGCAGTTGATATCCGTTTGACCTATGGCAGTGCCATCTAGTTTCACCCTTCAAACTAGACAAGTTTCGTTCTTTGTAGAGTTTTCGTTTGATGCTTATTTCGTGAGATATTTGGCTAGGTTACGATCAATGGACCACCCTGTCCGAAAGAACAGATACCACCTTAGTATATATACAATTAAGGCTCACCGTCCACTTGACCATCTTCTTCTGTGCGGATACACAAACAGTGCCTAACTCTTATGGGAATCGGCAACACGCCGCGATTAATTAGTATAATGGGCGTGGGCACTACGAATGTAGTGCGGGACAATACGTTGAGAATGTGGGTTTCGCGGGAGGCGTGCCAGAGATAAATTCCTGCAGTCGCACTATCTTCTGTGTCCTCGGTGGTTCAAATGAATAGAGCGTCTGCCATGTGAGCAGGTGATCCCGGGTTCGAGTCCTGGACGGGGCACACATTTCCATCTGTCCCTGCTGACGTACGTCAAGCCTGTAAGCAGCTCTGGGTTTTCATTTCATTGTAATTCCATTTCTGATTGTCACACTCCTGACAGCGAAAAGTGAAGTACCATCAAGACACCACGCAACACATGTCGATTTGGCATTAACGGTATTACGTGCTTGGATATACACTGCCAGTGATAACTTCATCGCATTCGCGCTAATTAAGTGGGAGAAGCATCATCTACGTATAAGAAAAGGTTGTGTAGTGCATATAGCATTCGGAAAGCGTATCGGAATGTTGTTTGGTTTGTGATAAGGTGGTTTTGTAACTCGTGTAAAAAGCTGAAACACCTACCAGCACGTGTAGGAATTCTACCACGGGAAGATCGTAGCCAAGTGAGACAGCAGTTTATCGTTTGGCGATATTGGTGCTCACGTTAGGCTAGATCCGACGACTGTCATGCGAGCATGGAGTCGATGGATTCTGGAGTGTCATACACTACGCCATGCTGGATCTCGGCTGCTCCATGGACATGTACTCCGAAACTCAAATTATTGGTCCAGCCACGCAGATATGTAGGCTTTCTGATCATAAGCACACGGACGCTGCTACGAAACGTGGAAATGACCACTAGGTGAGAAGGGAGACTAACAGGCCAATATAAAAGGAAGGAAGGGGTAGTGATGTGTTGACGAGAAGCAGTAACAGCAGAATGGATGGGAGAGCTCACTGACCACGAACATGAACTAGTTGTCGAACCTAACCTGTGTAATAAATCCATCAAGAATATTTCTACCCTTTTAAAGCTGCCCATACCGATTGGTGATAGTAGAAAGACTTTGGGTGTTCTGGGTCACTCTTCATTACTACGATATTTGCCTCCTTCTCCTGCTCCCGCCGCGCTCCGTATGTCATCGATGACATTGTGCATTTTGTCCCTCCTCCACCTTTCTGATACCTACGTTTCCCAGCAGTTTTATGATGTCATTGGGATAGTAGTATCGTTGTCCCAACTGTAAGTTCGGGGGTAATTCAAACTGCCAAGATTTGCATTTGTCCCATTCATTGAAAATCCAAGATTTCAGACACTGCAATATTGAGATAACCGGCATGGTGTTACGATATTCCCTGCCTTATGATGTCAGAATCCAAGAGGTCGGACTCTGGGATACTGCGTGAGCCTGCAGGGTCATAAAACCATTTTTGCTATGCGCAGAACTCAATATCGTGGACTCTGGGATATTGAGTCAGCCTACAAGGTTGTCAGATCATTTGTGGTTGGAATTGAAGATGGCAGAACCTGGTATACTGGACCAGCCTGCTTGTTTGCAAGTCACTTCTGCTACATATGGGGTGCAAGATGGCTGACCTAGTATTACTGGTCCGGCCTGCATGGTTTTCAGATTGCTCCAGCCGTGTGACATCAGAATCCTAGATAGTGGGTCATTATATACGGAGCTAGGTGTGCATCGTAGTCAGATTTTCCCCAGCCCTGTTACATCAGAACATTAGATAGCAGACGATGTGATATGTATCAGCCTGGGTAGTTGACAGGTCGCTTTTGGTAACTACAGAACGTGTTACTAGGTTTAAAATGGTGGGAAATTAAAAAATCATCGATTTTCTCCACTCCTATGACGTTACATTTCGCTTGCCCTAAGTATAAAATGATGAGGCAGTCACTTAGACAAAGTTTAAAATGGCAAGAACCCAGAACCAGACAACCTGTCATCATTTTACAATATGTATGAACATTAATCACTGTTTGTGTGGTAAGGTAAGACTGGTACAATTATGCACGTGCAGCATTATTTACACAGTGTGTTGTAGCTTATCGGATGGTCATGGGTGTTGGCCTGCATTAAATCACTGCTGCTGCCACCGTCAGAAACCATGGCTGCCGACAAATCCTGGTGTCACACGTTGCAGAATGCTTGATATTACACAGTGCACTGCACCAGGGAGATGGCTTTTACCTGTGCGTTAGAGCTTGCAGGTTGTTTCTCTCACTATGCTGCGTCATTAGTTTGGAATGTTAGCAATTCTCTGTCCTCTATTATTTTCTAAGGTAGTGCACCACCATAATAGATGATGAGATTAGATCCAAGTCACACGTCTTAGACACATTCCTAAGACTACGCAATTCTACACTCACAGTTTAATTTCATTACTGGATGTTTCCTGGCATCTTAATCCTCTTGAATACTTCCACCAACGAATTATTATTAATATGCCTGCGTCCTGAAATACTGCCTCTAGAAAAGCAAACTTCAAGAGAATGAAACTTATGTACAGTAACTGCATACCGTTTGCAATAATCATACACTCTTTTTTATATACGACAATATTACTTTTTAACTAACGTTAATTTTTCTGTCTTACTTAAGCTTTGGTGTGAACGAAATTTTAGCAGTAGCTTTAACTAGAGAGAGTTGAAGAGCATGGACTAAGCAAGTGAAGATCTGCACAGCATACAATGATCATTTTGTATGGCACAAACCCCTTTGTTGGTTTCCGGAGATATGTTGACTCAAATGTTTACGAAATTCGAAATGCTGTCTAACACTGTAACAGATGTGTTCTGAGCAGATTAAATTAATGGATAAGAAGTAGGCACGCTGTTTGAACCATTTTTCGGTACCATTCAACTACCCAGTTTCAAGATTATCATCTCAAGACATGTGTAGCTTATCGTAGGTACGAGACTTATAATATTTAAACAGTTACTACTGTGTGTCTGTTGTACGACAGGAATGCTATGCTGTATAAGAAGATCGCTTCACCACAAAGTCACGCATCACATTTGAAGCTGTTTTGTGACTTTGTGGTAGGATAGGCGAGTTTTATTTATTCAAACAACTGTAGGAAGTTCCGGGGGAGCTAAGGCAAAATGGCTGCATGGTAAATGTGAAGAAATTGAAGAATAAATGACTGTCAGAAGGACGGACACGCCACATAGAAAAGTCGAAACAACATTTAATGAAATTAAAAAGTACGGGCGTTACATTAAGAGTGCTATGGGAACTCCACTGTTAAAAGCAGAGGAGGGAGCTGGTAGACGGAAAGAGCACATTGAAAGTCTCTACAAGGGGAACGACTTGTCCGGTGACGTGACAGAAGAAACGGCAGTATACAGGGAAGGAATAGGGGATACAGTATTAGAATTGGGATTTAAAAGAGCTTTGGACGATTTAAGATGAAGTAAGGAAGGAGGAATAGATAACAAGCCATAGGAACTTCTAAAATCGTTGCAGAAAGTGGCAGCAAAACGACTATTGACATTGGTTTAGAGAATGTCTGAGACTGGCGTTATACCATCAGACCTTCTGTAAAACGGCATCCCCACAATTCTCAAGACTATAAGAGACAACAAGTGCGAGAATTATCGCATAATCAGCTCAACAGCAAATGCATCTTTTAATAAACTCTCGTCGCCAGTTTTGAAATGGCCTCGTCGCTACTGCTATATAGGACGAGTTGCCCTTGTTGTTACGGTATGCAGAGCTCGTGAGTTCTTGAAACGGCTTCTGGTGCAGTACATCGCCAAGACAATTTCTCCCTGCCACCATGACGCAGCTATGGCCCAGGGGCAGGTAACAGGATAGGTTCTACAACACTCCAACAAATATTGACAAAGTCACACAAATAAGTTAAAAAGGTTTACTTCTCTTTGTGACTTGTCTGCAACACTGTTTGTAATATAATACAAAAAGTCCCTCAATGGCTAAGTGCAAATAATCGTAGGTAAACTCCATAGTACATAGCTAATGCAATTTACAAAAACGGTCTGTTAGCTTCTAAGAGCTCACAATACGACGTTCCCTGCCTGTCAACCCTGGACGAGAATCTGTAACCAAGTGGGCGAGAGTTGCTCTTCTAACTTTCCAGTAAGCGTCTGTCCGTTGTCATCCGGTCATTGGTGGATTGTACTCGTCCGGCAATTGGCAGATGCGAAGTCGATATCTTCATCCTCACCGCCTCCCGGGCCGCTGGTGGAACTCGCGCAAGTGGCGAGTCTCTACGGCATTGCCACCAGCTCGCATTTTTGCGCCTGTGGTGCTTTTGCGCTGATTGTGTCTTGTTCGGGTGACACAGCAGCATCCAAGTTACTGATGAGAATAACATACAGATGAATGGAAAAGGAAATGAGGGCCCGTTAGATAGCAAAGAGTAGGCTTTAGTAAAGCTAAGGCAGAAGACGTTGCAGTTGATAATGGAAGCAGAACTGAAGAAAAATCAAGACACGTTCTTAGGACTCGTCGACTAGGGAAAAGCGTTTGATAATGTAAAACGGTGGAAGATGTTCGAAATTCTGAGAAAAATAGGAGTAAGCTGTAGGGAAAGATGCATAATATACAACGAGACAGAAGGAGAGGGAAAAATAAGACTGAAAACCAAGAACAAAGTACTCGGATTAAAAAGGGAGTGACGTCCCCTACTGTTCAGTCTATACGCCGAAGAAGCAGTGAGTGAAATAAAAATAAAGTGCAAGTGCGTGATTAAAAATTCAGAGTAAATGATATCAAGGAAAAGATTCGTTGATGACATTTCTATTCTCAGTGAAAGTGAAGAAGAATTACAGCATCTGTTTAATGGAATGAACAGTCTAATGAGTACAGAATATGGTTTGAGAGTAAGTCGTAGAAAGACGAAAGTAATGGGAAGTAGGAAAAATGAGAGAAGCGAGAAACTTAACGTTAGGTGTGGTAATCACGAAGCACATAATTAAAGAATTCTGCTTCCTAGGCAGCAAATTAACCCATGACGGACAGAGTGAGCAGGACGTAGAAAGCAGACGACCTCCAGCAAAAAGGGCATTCCTGGCAAAGGGAAGTCTACTAATATCGAACATAGACCTCAATTAGAAAAATAAATTTCCGAAAATGTACGACAGGAGCACACCTTTGTACGTACTGAGACATTTACTGTAGGAAACTGGAACAGAAGGGACTCGAAGCATTTGATATGTGGTGTTGCTGAAGAATGTTGAAAATTAGGTGGAGTTATAAGGTAAGGAATAAGGAGGTTCTCCGCAGAATCGGCGAGGGCAGGAATGTTCCGGAAACAATGACAGGAAGAAGGGAGAGGATTATAAGACATCTGTTAAGACATCACGAAACAACTACCTTTGTGCTAGATGGACCTGTAGCGCGTAAAAACAGTAGAGTGAGATCTGGAGAAGGTCTCTCTTACGGCGCAATCTGAAACACCAAATTGCCAGTATAGTTTCATGCGTACTGCTAAAATGATGTGCTTTTAACGAGGTTAAGGCCTCCACTAGATTTCCAAATCAATCTGACGAATTGTGCAAATGGAAGGCGTTTAGTAGCGTCCTAGCTGTGCTCAGATCAGACAAGCCCGACGGCTATGTAGTTGTGGCTCTACAACAAAGTGGCTGCAGTCAGTGTGAGCTAGCGATTTTTCTGCAGTGATATTCATTTATAAAATATATTAAATTCTAATTATCTTTCCTATAAACAGAAAGAGATCTAGCATTCAGGCTAGCATTGTATTTTTATGTGGCTTTTTAGCGATTCCTTAATAGACTGTAAGCGTTTCACATTGAATATACGACTTCTAACTTTTCCGCCGGTTTTCTAATGGTACAGTCTTCTAAAGTTGAAAATCAGGTGGACTACACGTCCATATAAACTTTGGTACTTCACGAATAGACCTTGCAAGAGTAGATCTGTTGTACTGTCTTGCTTACGACAGTTGACTAGGTAATAGAGCGCAAGGACGAGATAAGAGCGATCAAGGGCACGCACTCTTTACAAATATTACGTAATATGCTGTAATATCCTCCGAGGCCAATTCTCACAGAATGTACAACTCGAATTCGCCACCCACAACACCCCTAACCAAACCACCTTGACACACATGTCAACATATATACTATGTCATCTGGATACTGTATTGAGAACCGTGGGACCCATAGAAGCCAGGGGCCCAGAGATGCTACAAAAGCAAATAAATCACTTCTATTAATTTTGTAAGATCAGTGTGTTGTTCTTATTATCCATTATTATTCAATTACAGTTATAAAATGCTCAATCACCAAGAATCTTAATAATCTTACAACTTAAATAAACTTTAAACGAAACGGAAACTCCCCCTAACTCATTTATCTTACAATGATACGTAGTCCTCAAAACCAGAGGCATGCTAGAAACTAAATACTACCAACATCTTTCTTACATACCTCTACAAGCTGAAACAGACGATAAGCAATCACATCACGACTTTTAAAGCTGTCAAGCCCGGGGGCTTGTTTAGCATCAGAACAAGGCACTATAGCAGCAGTTACCCAACCATTACCATGTTGAGCGCCATCGCTTTTAGTCACAGTAAACTTCAACACACAACCGACAAACAACGTCGGTCCCTGCAAAATAACTTGCGCACCAATTTTAGACGATGTAGTCACTGACACATTATCAATAGATTTCTAAAGAGGATCCCGACGGATACGACGTCTGTTGTAACGACGACAAGGCATCACGAACGCAACAACTTTGCTCGGAAACACTCCGTCAGATGATAGCCAGTCGCAGTGTCGCACTGAAGATGTACTTGAAAATTTTAGTGCTTGGTCGGCGGGGCGCTATCCCATATGCCCGCGCACGTAATAGTAGAGTATGTTTGGCAGGCACGATCAGGTAAGCGAGTGCAAGGGCCACATAAGGGCGATTAGGTCATGCACTGTTTACAAAATTGCGTAACAAGCTGTAACAATCTCTGAGACCTATGCTCACAGCATGTACAGCAAGAATTCGCCACCCGCACCACCCACTAACAAAACCACCGTAACACATATGTCAACAGATACACTACGTCATCAGGACAGGACCGATAAGCGAGCCCAAGGACATATGTCAACAGATTGATTTGCCATGTTTTCAGGAAAACCCAGTGCTCTCAACACTGTATCCTGATGAGATAGTGTATCAGTTGACATATTTTTACAGGTGATTTGGTTACGGGGTGGTGTGGGTGGCGAATACATGCTGTATATCCTGTGAGCATTGATCTCGGAGGTTTTTGCAGCAAGGAAATCTGCTGTTCATTTCTAAGATCACAGCCGGCCGCGGTGGCCGTGCGGTTCTGGCGCTGCATTCCGGAACCGCGAGGCTGCTACGGTCGCAGGTTCGAATCCAGCCTCGGGCATGGGTGTGTGTGATGTCCTTAGGTTAGTTAGGTTTAAGTAGTTCTAAGCTCTAGGGGACTTATGACCTAAGATGTTGAGTCCCATGGTGCTCAGAGCCATTTTTCTAAGATCACAGATTGTAGCTAGTAGAAGTAGTGTGAAGGTCTCATATCCTAAACTGTTGTAAGTAGTTCTAGACATGGTGAAGGAGCCTTTTCGGTTGGTAAAAGCCTTCTTTGCTATACACTAGGTGAATGCTGACAAGTATCACCGGGTTTCAATCGAACATACATACGGTGGGTCCCAAACTATAAGCGCGATATTGACAACGAATCATCCCACAGGACTTCTAAATCATTTTAGATAAATAGAAACTTTGTTATTTAAATAACAATGTTAGTGAGGTAGCCCTTTTGTTGAAAAAGTTTGCGAACGCTCACGATAGTGGGGGTCTCCTGTTACGGCATACACTGCATTCCACATGTAGTTTTAGAATTATAGGCGAATAAAATATGGTAAATCATTTTCTTCCAGATTTGCAGAGGTATCACACATCACAAATTTACATAATCCCTGTAAAGAGCTGATGCACAACTGACATTCTATAGCATCATCTCAGAATTCAACAGGAAAAAAAATTTGCAATGTTCAATTCCCAAATCCTGCCAGTGGTATTGGTTGGGTTCAAATGGCTCTGAGCACTATGGGACTCAACATCTGACGTCATCAGTCCCCTAGAACTTAGAACTATTTAAACCTGACTAACCTAAGGACATCACACAGATCCATGCCCGAGGCAGGATTCGTACCTGCTACCGTAGCAGTCACGCGGTTCCGGACTGAAGTGCCTAGAACCGCACGGCCACCGTGGCCGGCAGTGGTATAGGATTACCGTAAAATATGTGTGGCGGTTCCACGAGAACAGTGAAAAATGCATGTCTACCACGTAACGCACTCAGTTTTAGAAATTCCTGTTCAGAAACCTGATAGAAAGCGATCGAGCGAGTGATGTCCTTACGTGTACAGATTTTATAGAATTATTTGGTGAAGGCTTATAGAGAAAATCCTTCAGAACACTTCAGAAGATGTCTTGTTGTATGAATTTGCATATTCTTCACTCACTAGGAACTTTGTATTCCAACGTAGTAAGCCACTTACACGAAACATGCTACTTCTGGTCTACATTCCCCTACTGCATTACCCTTCTGGTAGTAACGAGCATTGCTATGTGTAGCCCATGAACACATACCTTCACTTATTGATAGCTATCCAACCTCTCCCCATACTATTCTATGTCTGCAAACATATAACAGGATGGTGAAAAGTAATACCTACAAAATTTTTATATGATTTTTTCTCGTCAGTCTTCTGTTACAACCTACGTCTTCAATACTCCGCTGGATGTTGTCCATTCTGTATCTTCCCCTACAGCTTTACAGTTTTTACACTCCACAGCTCCCTCTAGTACAAAGGACGTTATTTATTCTCTGATGTCTTCACAAATGTCCTATTGTTCTGTCCCTTCTTCTTGTGAGGATTTTGCAAGTGTTCTTTTCTTAGCTAAATCTGTGGAAAAATTCCTCATTCCTTATCTTATTATTTCACCAGAGATTCAATATTCTTCGTATCTAAAATGCTTCAATTCTCCTCTCTTCTGGTTTTCCAGTTGCCAGATTCATTACCACACAATGCTAAGCTCCAAGTGCGCATTCCTAGAAATTCTGCCTGAAATTAAGGCCTGTCTTTGATAACAGCAAATTTCCCTACTCCACGAATGTCTTTCCTCCCAATGATAATCTGCTTAAATGTCGTCAACGCTACCTCTGTCATGACTTATTTTGTTGCCTAGATAGCAGAATTCCTTGACTTTGTGTGTTTCGTGATGCCCAGTTCTGATGCTAAGTTTCTCGCTGTTCTCAATTCCGTTACTTTTCATTACTTTTGTCATTTTTCCATTTACCCTCAGTACGTATTCCGTACCCATTGACTGGTTGTTTCATTCAATAAATCCTGTATTTCTTCTTCACTTTCACCGAATACAGCAATGACATCAGAAAATCTTATGATTGATACCTTTTCACTTTTTTTCCACTTTTAATCCTGCACATGAATCTTTCTTTTATTTCCGACTATACTGACCAGTAAGGGCGAAAGATTATTTCCCTGTCTTACAATCATTTTAATCCGAACACTTCGTTCTTCGTCTTTCTGTCTTATTGTTTCCTCTTTTTGCTTGTAAATATTATTTATTACCAACCCTTCCCCACAGTTTACCCCTACTTTTTGCTGAATTTCATATATCTTGCAGCATTTTACACTGACAAATGTTTTTTCCTGGTCGACAGCTACTATGAATGTGTCGATTATTCTTCAATCTTGCTTCCATTATCAATCACAACGTCGGAACTGCCTTTCTGGTACCTTCACCTTTCCTAAAGCCAAACTGATCGTCATCTAACAGGTTCTCATTACTCTTTCCCGTTCTTGTGTATATTTTTCCTGTCTTCAGCTTGGATGCATGAGCTTTGAAGCTGATTGTGTGATAATTCTCGCACTTGTCGATTCTTCCCATCTTCGGTACTGTGTTGAGAATGTTTTCTGGAAAGGGTGATGGTACATCGCCAGTCTCATACATTCTACACACAAATGTAATTTTTTTAATTCCCCCAATGATTTTAAAAACTCTGATGGAATGTTATCTATCCCTTCTTCTTTATTTGGTCCTCCTAAGCTTTTTTAAACTCTTACTGTAATGATGAATCCCCGGTCTCTTCCATTTAGAGTCTTGTTTCCTCTTTTATCACATTAGACAAGTCTTCCTATCATAGGGGCCTTCAGTGTGCTCCTTCCAGGTATCCGCTGTTTCCTCTGCACTTAAAAGTGGAATATCTGTGGCACTATTATTGTTACCGTCCTTGCTTTTAATTTCAATGTAGGTTGTTTTGAGGTTCCTATATGGTGAGGCAGTCCCTATGACAGTTAATTCTTTATCGATTCCTTCACACTTTTCATGCAGCCATTTGCCTTAGTCTCCCTGAACTTCATATTGATTTCATTTCTATGTAACTTGTATCTCGGTATTCCTGAGTGCCTTTCTTGTATCTACTCTTTCGTTCCAACATCTGTGATTACCCTTTATAGAGATGTTCAGTCCTCTTTAACTGAACTGCCTACTGAACTACAGAACTTGAAACTTATCTCTTCATTTCGTAGTATTTCCGTATCCCACTTCTTTGTGCACTAATTTGATTTGACAAGTGTCTTGAACTTCAGCCAACTCCTCATTGCTACTAAATTGAGATCTGAGTCTATACCTGCTCCTTGTTACTCCTTACAAGCCAATATCTGAATTTGAAACGCCTGCCTGACCAAGATATAATCCAACTGAATTCTTCTCATATCTCCCGACCTTTTCCAAGTATGCCTCCCATACTTGTGTTCTTGAACAGATTATACGCTACTACTATCTGAAATGTACTGCAGTACTCTATTAGTATTTCATCTCTTTCATTCCTGCTACCAAGCCCACATTTTCCCGCATCCCATTCTTCTACTTCTTGCCCTACAACCACAATCCAATAACCCACGTCTATTATGTTTTCATCTCCTTTTATATACTACATCACCCGTTCAGCATCCTTATATACTTTCCCTAACTCTTCACCTTCGCTTGTGACTTCGGCATGTATACTTGAACTATCGTTGTTGGTGTTGGTTTGCTGTCGTTTATGTTGAGAACAAACCTATCATTGAATTGTTCACAATTACTCACTCTCTACCCAACCTTCCTATTCAGACAGAACCCTACTCCCATTACATCATTTTCTGCAGCTGTTGATATTATCCAATACTCATCTGACGAGAAAATCTTGTTTTGTTTCCATTTCGCTTCACTGATTGCCACTTCCTCTAGATTGAACCTTAACACTTCACATTTTCGATTTTCTAGCTTCCCTACCACAGTCAGGTTTCTGATACTCCTTACCATAACTCATAGAGCGTTGTCCTTCCGCTGGTCATTCAATCTTTTTCTAGTGGTCACCTCCCACTTGTCAGTCCCGTCCAGAAATCCGAGTAGGGGTCTAGTCCGGAATCATTTGCCAGTGGAATGACCATCGTGACAATTTTTCAATCAGAGACCACATGTCTTGTGGAGACACATGATATGTATTTAACGCAGCACTTTCCATTGCCTTCTGCATCCTCATGTCCTTGATCATTGCTGATTGTTGCATCTGTTAGGGACAGTTTCCCACCCCAGTGCAAGACACTGCCCAGAACCTCTGTCTGCTCCTCCACCCTCTTTGTCTATCCTTTTAGAAGAATGTGGGTGACTTCTTATGACGGAAGTTTTCAATCAGCTTGCTGAAAACTCTGAAGTTTTCTTAAAATGAAAACTGTTTAACATTCTGCATCTATATTCTTTATGTCCGGTTAATTATTTCTCAACATAGTCATCCTGGTAACGAACATATTTCTCTCAACAAGACACAAATTAGTTCTCACTGACACTATCGAACGGTTGATTTTTTTGCTGGAGCCACATCCTCATCTGTGCTTGCACCGGCTAATCGCTGCCAAAGTGAAGTCCTTGGATGATCGATGACAGTGTGCCCAGATGTCCCATTGTTGCAGAGCTTGTGTGTTGTCTACCACTCTCATGCTAAAGGAGAGGGTGTTCCGTGTGTTAATAAACTCATCAAACTGGAAAATAAATTATAGCTCCCGTATCTCCTGCACAGCACAGTTATATTTCATAGCACCACGCTAAACACTATTGTAAAGACTACTCTAGGAACAGAGCAAGACAAATACGTAGATATCAATATTAAAAATGTTGAAAGTAAATAGCAGTGGTTTTATTAAAAAGTTTTAACTGCTGTGATATAAAAAATTTGGGGACTTTGCTTTTCAAAATGCCCGTGTATTATTCATTCACCAGAAATGTGATATTTTAAACTACTCAAAATATAATTTATATGACCTTACTCTACAGGTACTAACTTCCAAGAATCTGTAGCACACCCTAGGGCTTTCTAGCTCACAGATATTTCATAACGTGTGCAGTCTGCGTGGTTGCCACATTTCCCACCTCTCACTGGATTTTTCCTGACATCATTGTGAAAGCAGCGCACGTATGCTGTGTTATGAAGCCGGCCGTTGTGACCGAGAGGTTCTAGGCGCTTCAGTCCGGAACCGCGGTGCTGCTACGGTCGCAGGTTCGAATCCTGCCTCGGGCATGGGTGTGTGTGTTGTCCTTAGGTTGGTTAGGCTTAAGTAGTACTAAGTCTAGGGGACTGATGACCTCAGATGTTAAGTCCGATAGTGTTCAGAGCCATTTGAACCATTTACTTACTGGTCCTACTGGGTTCCCACCCCCTCCTAGCCCCTAAATGAGTGTGGTTCTACAATTTCACATTTTGTTACACTTTATCTGTAACACGTAGTGTTTTGTTACAATTCAGCTCTGCCATTGGGTAGTTTGTTAGAATCCCACTGCAGCATGGAGTAGGTTGTTAAAATTTCCCCTGAGACAGTTCCTTTCAGTTTTACCTATAACAGTTGGTAGTATCTTGCAATTTCAATGAAACATGGGGCGCTTTGTTACAACTCCTCTGCAGCATGGGGCAACTTGTTACAATGGCGTACTGAACTCGACAAGTGGCTCAGCATGCAGCATATTTTTAGATAATTAGATGTTCTTGTCGTAAACTAAACTATGCTAGAACGTACACACTCAAACACACACACACACACACACACACACACACACACACACACAAACACACACACACACACACACCACACACACACACACACACACACACACACGAAGAGTGTTAATTGTTTAAACATTAAAATTATTATCTACAAGTCTGTTAGGACGTTGCAGTTGCAGTTGGGTTGTCGGGTATCATTAAAAAGTAGTGGAAAATGGATGCCTGATTTCTTAGCAGTCAAATTCGTCTGACGTAAGTGGGTCCATTATGGAATTGGATGACGGATTTCCATCCACAGCTTACAAGAATTGTAAACACTTGATTTCACATCTCTCGAGAAATAAACCAGGGTTTCGCGCCACGTGGAATGACCTCTGTATTGCGTGCGGAATGTGACTCAACACACTATGAAACATATCTTCACTTGCCCTACCCATACTGTCCGTATCTCCTTAAGTATGATCACTCTTAAAATTCCTTTTGCACCAAATACGTTTCTTGTTTCTTTTTATCTTTAGTCACCAGTCCTCCGGCTGATCTGATGCGGCCTGCCATTAATTGCTCTCCTTCGTTAACCTCCTCAGCTCATAGTAGCACTTGTGCCCTATGTCCTTACTTACTGAATCACTTAACAGAGGTGATTACAATGAGAATAGGTTAACATCCGATGCTAGCGGAAGACATCATTGCCCTTACCAGCGACAAAGATTAAACTTTCTTCCAGAGCGACCTTTATGTTGACATCAGGAAGAAATGTTTTCATGGTATGGTACAGCATTGTATGGTGAAATAGCTTTTTTTGAGTCATCAGTCTTAAACTGGTTTGATGTGGTCCATAACGAATTTTTCTCCTGTGGCAGTATTTTCTTCCCAGAGTATCGGTTTCAACATACATTTTCAATAATTTGCTGAATGAATTCAAATCTCTCTCCTCCCCTACAATTTTTACCCTCAATTGCTCCCTCTAGTATCATGCAGTTTCTTAATTCCCTGCTGTCTTAACACATATCCTCTAATCATATCTCTTCTTCTTTTAGCGTTTTCCATAGGTTTCTTCTTTGCTAATTCTGTAGAGAGAAGTTCTTCATTCCTTATCTTGTGAGTTCACATAATTTTCAAATTGCTCCATAGCATCGCACCTCAAATGCTTCGATTCTACCCTGCCCCAGTTTTCTTTATGTGATATTCACAGTCACAAAACGCTGTGCTTCAAGCGTACGTTCTTGGAAAAACTTCCTCAATTTAAGGCCTGTCTTAGGTAACGGTGAATTCCTCTCAGCTGGGAGAGCCCTTTCTAATTTTGCTAGTCTGCTATTTATGTCCTCTGAGCTTAGTTCATCATGGATAATTTTACTAACAGGATACCAGAATTCCCTAATTTCAGCCACTTCATTTTCACCAATCATGATGTTAAGTTCCTCTCTGTTTCTTTTACGTTGTTTCTCACTACTTTTGCCTATTTGTGGTTGATTCTCAGTCCATATTCTGTATTCAGTAGACTGTTCATCCACTTCAACAGATTCTGTAACTATTCTGCAGGTTCACTGACGATAGCATGGACGAATCTTATCATTTTTATCAATCACCCTTTGTTTTAACTCCACTCTTAAACCTTTTATTTATTTCCATCATTCCTTCTGCTGTATGTAGATGGAAGAGTAGGGTTAAGAGATGTCATCCCTGTCTTACACCCTTTTTAATCCAGCCACTTCGTTTTGAGTCATTCACTATTGTTTCGTCTTAGTTGTTGCACAAACTGTATATTGCCAATCTCCCTCTTATCTTGCACCTTTTTTCTAGGTCGACAATCCAAAGAAACTGTTTTGGTTTCTCTGCATTTTTCCTTCCATCATTAAGCCGAATTTCAGGAGTGCATGTCTGATGCCTTTAGCTTTCCTGAAGCAAAGCGAATCGTAATCTAGCAATTCCGCAGTTTCCTTTTCCGTTCTTACCCGTATTATCACTGTCACGAGCTTGGTTGCATGGGTTGTTAAGCTTAGTATGCTATAATTTTCGTAGTTATCTACCCTTGATATCTTCGGATTTGAGTGGTTGTTTGTTAATCTTCCGAAAGGCTGAATGTGTGTCACCAGTCACAACAGTCTGAGTAGTTGTTCCCTTGCCACTTTCCCTGAAGGTTTAGAAATTCCGATGTAATACTGTCTATCCCCCCTGCCGTCCAGAGCCCTTTGAAATTATGGCTCTAACACTGAATCCCCTATATAATCCATATCGATACTAATTTCATCTCCTGTCATCCCACTGGCCAAGTATTCTTCCTCAGAGGATATCAATGCACTCGTTTCACCTGTCTTCTCTCTCCTCTTCAAAGGGCACATATGACACAAAAATCGATAGTAGTTAGAGAATAATACTGTTACACACATAAAAATTTATTGTTTGGTCTTTGCGTCCCCTTCTTATAATGTCTTAAAATTTCTCGTCAGAGTGTGTGTCCTGTATTAGGGCGTTGATACATTAGTAATGACTCTCTCGGCGAAAGACTCCTGACGAGTAAGTGGCCAGGGAAGGAACAGGTGAAAAGTTAGATTACGTTTTGGTGTAAAATTGTGCAGTATTAGGAATGCATCTGAGAGCAGTGTCTTGTGTCTGAATGCATCAGGTGTGATCTACGCTCACTCCCTTAGCCAACCGTGGAGGACAGACAACAGCCCACATACCTAACTAATCACGTGGCGTAGCAGTACAAGTAACTCAAAAGCTCCGACATGCAGTCAGTCAAAAGCAGTCTCCCTGTTCCAGTGCGTTGTGTGTCATGTAAAGGATTCTCTGATGGTCAGGCACTAGGGCCTATCGACAGTTGGATGATGACTTTTATGTACGGAATTACACTGTATGGCTTTGGTTGTGGTGAAGGTGCTAGTACTGCATGATATGGGTGAAGTGGCCACAGCAGCAAGTCGGTGCGGCCCAACACCTGCAATGTTGCAGTACCGTGCAGCTCATTGTTTAAATAAAGACGCATGTTATACCTCTTCCGGACCTAGCTATTGCAAACTTTTAGTGATTATTTGGCTCCGGTGATAAAATTTAAAACTGAGACAAGTGATCCGGTTCTGACCACCAGAGGGCTTCCCGCCATTTTAAACTTGTGCTAAGTCATTTTATCACCAGTATTAACGTAAATCAAATCAGCTCTTGGGTTTCACACTTGGGGTGACATTTACTTAACTGTAATGTCAGAAGAGTGTGGAAATTGTTTAAACTGTAATTTTAGACGGAAAAATGTATAAACAATGGAAGACTGGGCTAACAGCTTACTCTTAGAGCGACGGAACTGATACATCATAGGAGTAGGGAAAATTTGTGGTACCTACCATTTTAAATTTAGGTATAATGACCTTGTAACCATATCCCATGGTCCTTCATCTTGGAATATTACAATATTGGCCTGGTGAGAACCTGACAATGTAGGATGTAGGTTGAAGCACTGCTCCCAATCACTCGTTTCTACTCATCCTCAGTCCAGTATTGTCACTCTTTACACCATCTCAAATAATATCAACGGGTCAGTAATCCTTGATTCTGTACTTAGTACAAGTCATTTGACATGATGAGGGTTCAAATGGTTCAAATGGCTCTGAGCACTATGGGACTCAACTGCTGAGGTCATTAGTCCCCTAGAACTTAGAACTAGTTAAACCTAACTAACCTAAGGACATCACAAACATCCATGCCCGAGGCAGGATTCGAACCTGCGACCGTAGCGGTCTTGCGGTTCCAGACTGCAGCGCCTTTAACCGCACGGCCACTTCGGCCGGCATGATGAGGGTTAGTTGCCTCAGTATTGCAGGGTCGGCTATTTTCGATTCCATGCTTGGCACAAGTGATCTGACAACCATACAGACAAGCTCAATAACGAGATCCGCCGTGTGCGATTCTGATGCCATGGGGCAGGGAAGTCTGACAAACATGCAGGTTGGCCCAAGCGTCCACCATCTTGTATTCAATACTCTGAACAAGTGATCTCTGTCCCCATATTCCAGGATCCACCATCCTTGATTTCCAACCAACAGGACATTTGCTCTATTTGGCTATTTGAATTTTCTGTCAATTTACCCACCCTACTAGAAGAGTGACATCATAGGAGTGGGGGAAAGTTCTGGCTATTTCGAATTTCCAACCAGTTTTTTAATTTCTCGCTGGTTGGTACATATGACAATTGGTCAGTTTCAGAAGGGTGGGTTAAGGTGAGACGTCTGGTAACAATTCATTGCATCATCGATGTTGTCATAGTGGGAAGGCATAGGGGATGTGGGGAATCGGGCAACAATGCAGAGTGACAGTGAACCCCCGCGCCCAACTGCTTGTGAACCGTTGTGCAGTGGAAACACAAAGGAGCATCAACAGATAAATCAAAATTAGGCAGGCATCATGTTTCGACAGACAGGGACCATCGAGCTTTACAGCGATTCTAAAAGTCGCATGAAATTAGCGGAAGGAGTTTCTCATGACTTAAAGAGTGCCACCAGTAGTTCAGCTAGCTCAGTGACTGTACTGGAAGTTGGAAAGAATGGGGTACAATGGTCAAGCAACTTCTCATAAGCCACGCATTTTTGTTGACAGTGCTCAGCAACATTTGAGGGGGTGTGCAGAGTGAAAATAATGGACCAAGTATGAATGGAAACGATTGATCGGGAGTAATGGCTCACGCTCACAGGAGAATTTTGGTCCGCTGAAGGGAAACGTTTCCTGCTATCACTTGTAGTGGTAACAGTGAAGTATGTAGAAGGTGGTATGGGTGTGTTTCGCATAGCTTGATAGAAAGCAGCAGTTGTGACGCATTTACTTGTATATAATAATATAATGAAGACAAGCTCGTACGTTCTGTTGACCTAGAACAGTCGCTACACAATGTACAATGAGGCAAAATGTTCGAAATTCTGTGAAAAATGCAGTGAACTATACGGGAAAACAAGTAATATAAAGTGCATACAAGAGCCAAGAAGGAACGATAGGACTGGAAGAGCAAGTACGAAGTATAAGAATTACTCGTGCTTTGCAATCAGAATATAGATAAACCGATGACGGAAGAAAACATTCAAAAGTAAGATTACAATTCAGGATGAAAAGATTAGTTTCGTTGATGACATTGCTATCTTCAGTGTAAGTTACAGGATCAGTTGACTGGAGAAATCGATACAGTGAGTGTAGAATATAAATTGAGAGCAACTGGCAAAAGGCAAAATTAATGAGAAGAAGCAGGCAAGTCAAAATTGCGAGAATCTTAACACCAAAATTGGTGATCATGAAGTAGATGAATTTAAGAATCCTGCTACCTACAAACCACAATAACCCATAACGGACGAAGCAATGAGGGCATAAGAAGCATACTAGCAAAGTAAAAGAGGGCATTCCAGGCCAAAACAAAGTCAGCTAGTATGGAAAATAGGCCTTAATTTGAGGAATAAATTTCTCGGAATTACTTAAGTAGGACAGCATTGTATGGTAGTAAATCATAGGCAGTGGAAAAAATAGAACGGGAGAAATACGTGGTGCTACGGAAGAATGTCGAAACTATGCTTACATATAAGAAATGGAACGAGGAATCTCTCCGCAGAATCGGCGGAGAAAAGAACATTTATGAAAAGAAGGGACAGGATGACAGGCCATATGTTAAGACCTCTGGGAATAGTTTCCACTGTACCAGAACGAACTACTGAGGGTAGAAGGGCAGAGATACTAATACATCTGACAGATAATGAAGGACGGAGGGTGTAGGTGCTGTTCGGAGATAATGGAGTTAGCGAAGGAGTGGGAATTGAGTCTCCTCCTGAACCCAATGGAATTCCTTTGGGATACCTTAGAATGCTGACCTCGTTCCAGACCCGAGCGTCCAACATCACTACCTTCTCTGGTTTTGGAAGGAAGAATGGGCTGCCATTCCTCCACAGACATTAAAACACCTCACTGGAAGTGGCCCCAACAGAGCTCAAGCCACTGCAAAAGCGAAGTGTGGTCACACCCTATTTGATATCCAGTAAGGGGTTTCCGGTTACTGTAGAACTACATCACGTACCTTCGGCGGGGATATACCCTGGTCAGCAGCGACACAATTAAGTATCCAAGCGGACAGTGCGCCGTCATCTATTTCACCATGAACTGTTTGTATTGTGGCCGCCTCCCTAGGCGCGGTATAATTTTAGTTAGTATTGTGTTTATACTGGTTGTTGGTGAGGAGGAAAGTTAGTTATTAGTATTTTATTGATGTTCTCATTCATAAGCAGCCATATCACAGTCATCACAGTCGCTCAAGAAAGTTATAATTAAGCTTTACTTGTTTAATCAGAATCGGACGATGACTCTCCTTGTCCGCAGTCTCGATGATTCGAAGCGATGTGTAAATAAAATGTCTAGATTTTCTTGCGTTGCGTAGTCAGTCGGGAAACCTCCGATCAAGCGGAAAGTTTGCTTTGATAGAGTTTAATTATCCGATGAAATAATGGAGCTCTTGGATCTAATAATTGCAGGTTCGTTTCCAATTCATCGGAAGTTCCCTTCTGGTTACCAACGAAACGACACCTCCATGCAAACTTCCAATCAGAGAATACATACGTAATGAAATTCCTTACACACCTTTGATGTAAATGCTCAGTATATACTTCCTTAAGTAGCATACAATATATTTTCAATCCCTTTCTTCCAGTAATCTCGATAGCCAAATTACAAATATTCAATGTGGCTATTCCGCACGGTGAAGATTCTAGAAATCCTCTCAACACACCAGAGAGAATATTACAAAGAGTAATTATGCGCTCATGGAATAGTAACAGTACTGTACTACTTTGCGCATCGATTCTGCGAGTATACAGATGGTCAAGTAGGAAACGTAATTCACTCACAGAATTGTGCAGGGATAATTAGTAGAATATAAAGAGATATTACAGCGGCACAAGAGAGAAGAGAGTCCAGAACAGGGCTCTCAACGACGAATCAAGGCCGAGGAATGACACCTCACCACATTTTCAAACGAGTTCTGGATCTGCTTAGAGCACCATGCTAGATCACATATGTGAGGAAGCACGGAGGATAACTAAAATTATCTCGTGTCATTTGTATTTGTCGCAGACGTCAAGCAGCAGACGTGTTGGTCTAATTATCAGTCTTCCAACACTTTTAATGAGGCTCAAAAAGCCTTCCCCTCCTCATCATTTCAGCACATTACTTGCACCCAACATTTCCTAATTATTTGCTGATTGTATTGCAATATCTTTCTTGCTCCGTAATTTGCATCCTCCACAGCTCCCTCTGCTACGACGTTAATTACTGCCGGATGTCTTACCAAACGCCCTGTCATCTGGTCCCTTCTTTCTGTGAGAGTTTCCTACTTGTTACTTTCCAAACTGATTCTGCGGAGGACCTCCTTAATTCGGAAATTGTCAGTCAACGTTTGGAATGCATTGAATTTCCTTCCAACCCCTTCAGAAAAGTGGACTGGAAAATATTCTCTCCTGTACTGAACGCCTTGCTCCAAAACATTAAACATTTTCCCAGAGCTTATGGTCATTAACTAAGAGTGTCCTGAAGGTTTCTGCAGACGTTACACCATCTACATCAAGGGTCGCTTTTAAGATGAGATTTCTGAAATATGAGACTTCTGTACTCTATTCGAACAAACCAAATGGGCGAGGGTACCTATAAAGCGGCATGTACCGTAACATCTAAGACACTCTCGTCAAGGAGAAGAAGTCGGTATGACACAGTATAGACAGGACGTCTGTAGATGGAAGAAACTGACAGAAAACCAACTACAAATAATACCCATTTAGATGTAACAACCGATTAGATTGCCCATAAATTTTCCATGAATATAAAAATAACAGAAGAAGCTAATACCAGGCAATAATGTGGATCCTAACTGCATCTGGAATGAAGAAACATCAGAACTCATGAAATATATTTAGACTACTGAATTGGAGAATCCAATAATTCATTGAAAATTAGTTGATTCTACTGGTTTGGATGACACTGCATTTCGATAAGTGAAGAAATTCAGGAGGACTGCAAATGAATGGTTACCACAGTTTAATAATAAAAACCTAAGCATCTGATAATTACCGAAATAGTGTTTATGAGTTCACGTAATTGCTTTTATTAAGTCTGAAAAGGACAGCAGAGACTCCAGGAACTGTTGAGCATTATCTCTCCTGTGTCATCTATCTAAGGTTCTCGAAAAAATGCTCCTCAGCAGACCCATCCAGGTTATGGGTAAAACCTCATTCCACTGCAGGCTTCAGACCAGGTAAATGTGCTGTCTCACTAGCTCTCAACCATACACACAAAACTGAGAGTGGATTTGAAAATCGAAAAATCAGAGGAAAAGCTTTGACTGATCTCAGTTCAGCGTGTGAGACCGTGAGCCGCAGTATACTACTATAGAAGAGCTTTGTATTTACAGAAGTCTCCAAACGTAATAAACTGCTGTCAGTCTTGCTAAAGAATGGAAGGTTTCCTGTCGATCTTCAATGTCAAGGCTCTGTTATTATGCAACATCTTCACTACTGACCTACAACACCCCAAGAACACAAGAAATTTTATCAATGCAGCCTCCCTTCCACTAACTTGCCAGTGTGGCACATTCGAAGAGGTGAAAATCACCCAAGGCAGTGCTCTGAAGGACCTTAGCACATATTTTAAAGCTACCCACGAAAGGCCAAGTCTGTCAACGTTCCGAATTTGTGCTTTGCACCTCAGAAATTAAGCGGCTTCAAGTAAACTACGAGTACAGTGCTGAGGCGCGGTTACTTTCTGAGATTAAACCTGCACCTATCTGTGAAATCGTCGTAGCAGATCGCCGGTAGGAAAGCCGAACAGAAATGTATCGTACTGCGACTCGTACATCTACATCTACATCTACATCCATGCTCCGCAAGCCACCTGACGGTGTGTGGCGGAGGGGACCTTGAGTATCTCTATCGGTTCTCCCTTCTATTCCAGTCCCGTAATGTTCGTGGAAAGAAGGATTGTCGGTATGCCTCTGTGTGGCTAAAATCTCTCTGATGTTATACTCATGGCCTCTTCGCGAGATATACATAGGAGGGAGCAAAATACTGCTTGACTCCTCGGTGAAGGTATGTTCTCGAAACTTCATCTAAAGCCCGTACTGAGCTACTGCGCGTATCTCCTGCAGAGTCTTCCACTGGAGTTTCTCTGTCATCTCCGTAAAGCTTTCGCGATTACCATATGATCCTGTAACGAAGCACGCTTCTCTCCGTCGGATCTTCTCTACTTCTTCTATCAACCCTATCTGGTACGGATCCCACACTGCTGAGCAGTATTCAAGCAGTGGGCAGAAAGGCGTACTGTAACCTACTACCTTTGTTTTCGGATTTCATTTCTTAAGGATTCTTCCAATGACTCTCAGTCTGGCATCTGCTTTACCGACAATCAACTTTATATGATCATTCCATTCTAAATCACTCCTAACGCCTACTCCCAGATGATTTATGGAATTAACTCCTTCCAGTTGCTCACCTGCTATATTGTAGCTAAATGATAAGGGATCTTTCTTTCCGTGTATTCGCAGCACATTACACTTGTCTACATTGAGATTCAATTGCCATTCCCTGCACCATGCGTCAATTCGTTGCAGATCTTCCTGCATTTCAGTACAATTTTCCATTGTTACAACCTCTCGATATACCACAGCATCATCCGCAAAAAGCCTCAGTGAACTTCCGATGTCATCCACAAGGTCATTTTAATATACTGTGAATAGCAACGGTCCTACGACACTCCCCTGCGGCACACCTGAAATCACTCTTACTTCGGAAGACTTCTCTCCATTGAGAGAAAAAAATCGGGAAGAGGTCTTAATTTTGAATGAAAGGTGGAAATACTGGCAAAAGTTCGGTATATTCTGACGTTTAGAATTACAAGTTCATTGCCAAACCCGTGCTAATCCTAACCCATTCATACGCAAACCTTGTCATTCACGTTAGCAGGTTTATGGTAACGTATTTTCCGAAATCTGAACAGCTGCTAAGCACAGATTGTTCTGAAATGAAAATGTTCAACTCACTATTAAGTTTATCAGTGTCCAATGCACTGATGTTCTTGGTCACCGATCTGCTCAGTATGCCACGCGGAATTACTATCTTTTCTCATACAAAAATTACTTAAAAAAATCCGTACTTTCTAACAAAACACACCGGAATAAATATGCCTTCACTTGAAAGCACTTTTCAGTTATGTGGCACAGCTAAAACCAGCAAACTGTAACTTCCTTCGGAATTCATACTACACGCGACCGTACTATTGATAGCCTGGTCTCCGACTACTTTAGACTGCTGTAAGCATTCTCTGTCTCCAAGATAAAAGACGTGGAAAGAATACCCCGTTCTGATTCGTCAGTTTTCTTTTTAAGGTCAAGTGAAAAATAATATTCTCCCTCGTTAGTCCTCGCTTTTCATGACTCACCAATCAACAAATAACACGCTTTGGAATTGTACTTTCCCCCAAAATAAATATTTAATATTCTCATATTTTATTTGTACTTTTCGCTATCAGCTGTTGTCATTTGCACTGGAATTATCTTACCTGTTACCGTAAACTTACTTAACATATGATGATACAAAATTCCCCGACGTCTTCAATCACAATGTCTTAAAAATTTCTCGCGCTTGTTCGTACATCATTTGTCAGTATAACAATGATCTACGTATTTACTTTAGACCACATTCACACATCATTCACACTACTAAAGACATATACATAACTGTACAAACATAAATAAACAAAAAAGTCCTTCAAGAAATGAACAGAACAATTCACAAAAACATTGTCTTGACCTGTTCCTTGAATGCCTCTGTCCGCTGCTGCACTCTGGTGGATGAAAATTAGAACTACGTACTCGACTGAACCCGCTTCATACCTTCTGTCACTGTACATGCATGAGTCATTCTCCCTATACACAGGCTACTGACAGGAGCGATATCAAGGCGCCAAGCCTCAACATGTCTTATAATGGAACCTTCTTGAAACATTTTTGCAGCCCAAAATACGTAGGGGTAACGCTGCATCTCTCCTTGAGTTTTGTCACACTGCTCAGGCATTAATTATAAAGTCAGTGCTAGAAATAACATCCTGAGGACGCTAACAGGTACAAACTTGGTGGGAAAATTACGAGCTCCTAGAAACACAGAATTAGTTGTGTGCTACTCCTCTGCAGACAAGCATGCCCTCGGTGTTATACACCAACTCATGCGAAGACTGGGAAGCTACCGAGAACTAGATGTGGAGGTTTACTACCAGGTGCCCACAATCCACCCCTGTTCAGAAGGTATACTCTCATGCTACCACTGAACTTTCAACAATGAGAATTCGCTGCTGATTACGAACGACTGACGTTGACCCAATGCTTAATCATCAACAGTTTCACCTAAACTGAAATCAAGGGAATGTTTTCTCCAGACATCGAAATCTTTGCTAATTGCTCCAGATAACGAATGTCTTTATCTCTGGAAATCTGAGCGCCAAGGCTAGCAAGGTGAACGTCTTTCAGCTACTTACCTGGGTGTTAAAAGCCCGTTAACTCTCTTAACAGTTGGTGTCGGCAGGGCTAAGTCATTGATTAAATCATGAGGCTTCACATAAGAGGACAGCGAGGGCAAAGTGACCAAGATCAAGCAGTCGACCAAGAATGTAGATGACCTCCTTGTCCATTTTAATGACCAGAATAACATTTATTGCTTGCCAGTCGATGCCCTAGGTGAGGCTCAATCTCACAGAAACGTTTCTCTTTTCTTGAATTACTAGTCTTCTGAATGGTTTGATGGGGCCACGGAAGTTATTCCATGATGCTTTAAAATATGTCCTACCATCTTGTCCCTTCTTATAGTCAGTGCTTTCCACGTATTACTTCCTCACCGATTCTCCGGAGAACCTCCTCATTGCATACCTTACAAATCCATGAAATTTTTAACATTCTTCTGTAGTACCACATCTCAGATGCATCTATTCTCCTCCCTTCCGATTTTCCCACAGTCCATGCTTCGCTAATGCTGTGCTCCAAAATTACATTATCAGAAATTTGATTCCAAAAATTAAGGTCTATTTTTGATATTAGTAGACTTCTGTTGGCCTGGAATGCCCTTTTTGGTATTGCTAGTCTGCTTTTTTTTGTCCTCCTCGCCCCGTCCATCATGGGTACTTTTCTGCATTGGAAGCAGAATTCTTTTAACTTCATTTACTTCATGATCACCAATCCTGATGTTAAGTTTCTGCTACTTCTCATTACTATATTATTTCTGTGATTTACTCTTAATCCACGTTACGTACTCATTAGACCATTCATTCCATTCAGAAAATCCTGTAATTCTTCATCAATTTAACAGAGGACAAGAATGATATTAGCGAGTCTTATCATTTAAATCTTTTCACGTCGAGTTTCAGTTCCGCTCTTAGTCCATCCTTTTATTTTCGTACGTGCTTCTTCGAAGTATAGTCTGAACAGTAGGGACGAAAGACTACGTCCATGTCTTACACATTTTTAGCCGAGCACTTCGTTCTTGGTATTCCACTCTTATTACTCCCCCTTGATTCTTGTACATCTTGTGTTTTATCCGTCTTTCCCTATAGCTTATCCTATGTTTCTCAGAAATTCGAACATATTGCACCATTTGAATTCTCGGACGCGTTTTCCAGGTCAACAAATCATATGAACATGTTTTGATTTCTCTGTAGTCTTATTTCGATTATCACTCGCAACGTCAGAGCTGTCTCTCTGGTGCTTTCACGTTTCCTAACACAAAACTGATCGTCATTTAACAGGCCATAAAATTTCTTTTCGTTTCCTCTGTGTTTTGTTCTTGTCAGCAGCACTTGTCACCTCTTGCCATCTACGGAATTGTGTGGATTATATTTCTCCCTAAATCTGATGGTATATCACCAGCCAGATACATTCGCACGCTTCCCCAATGATATTACAATTTCTGATAAAATGCTATGTATTCCCTTTGTGTTCTTCGATCATAAGTCTTCCAAAGCAATTTAAAATTCTAACACTGGATCCACTACATCTGCTATAACAACTCCATGTCATCATACAAATCTTCCCCCTCATAGAGGCCTCCAGTGTACACTTTCCTCCTGTCTGCATTTAACAGTGGATTTCCCATTGCACTTTCAATGTTCACATATTTGCTATTAATTTCGCCGAAGGTTGTATTCATTTTTGAATGTACGGCGTCAGTCCTTTGGACAATCCTTCCTGTTCGAATATCTTCGCAGTTTTCATGCAGCCATTTCCCCTTTACTTTTCTGCACTTCCGATTTATTTTATTCTTAAATGACTTTCTGTACTTCTGAATTTCCCTGAAAATTATTGCAGTTTCTTCTTTCGTGGATCAACTGAAATAATTTTTATATTGCCCGTGGCTTCTTTCACAGTTACTTACTTCGGACCTATGTTTTTCCTCCCAACTTCTGTGACTGCACTTTTTAGAACCATCCCTTCCTCTTCAAATGAACTGTCCACCCAGTAATTCGTTACTGCAATATCCTCATCCATAGAGGACTTCAAGCATATCTCTTCCTTCCTTAGTACCTCCTCATACCACTCTTTGCGCATTGTTTCTTCCTAGCTAGTCTCTTAAATTTCAGTCAACACATCATCACAACTAAATTGTGATTAGAGTCTATATCTGCTCCTGGGTACGTCTTTCAATGCAACATCTGGTTTCGCAATATTTGTCTGACAAAGATGTAATCTAACGGACGTATTTGTTTACCTCCCTGCCTTTTCCACGCACCCGTCCTACTCCTGTGATTCTTGAACAGACTGTTCGTTCTTATTAGCTGAAATTTCTCGAAGAACTCAATAAGACTTTCTCTTCTCTCATACGTCGTTCTGAGCCCATACTCTCCTTTAACCCTTTCTTCTACTCATTTCCCTACAACCACATTCCAGTCCCCCATAATTATAAAATTTACGTCGTTCAATATACTTTCTTTATCTCTTCATCTTCAGCTCGTAACGTCAGCACGTGCACCTCAGCCGCCGACGGAATGTGGCCGAGCGGTTCTAGGCGCTTCAGTCTGGAACCGCGCGACCACTGCGGTCGCAGGTTCGAATCCTGCCTCGGGCATGGATGTCCTTAGGTTAGTTAGGTTTAAGTAGTTCTAAGTTCTAGGGGACTGATGACCTTAGATGTTAAGTCCCATAGTGCTCAGAGCCATTTGAACCACTTGAACACCTCAGCTGTCGTTGTTATGTAGGTGTTCTGTCAATTCTGATGAGGGTCACTCTGTCACTGAACTGTTCACAGTAACTCACTCTATGACCTGACTTACTATTCATAACGAATACTACTCTCGTAATACGATTGACGAGTACTGCTGCTGTTGATATTAACCTATACTCATCCGATCAGAAATCCTTGTCTTCTTTCCCTTTGAAATCAATGACCCCACGACATTTACGTTGAGCCATAGCATTTCTGTTTTCAGATTTGCTAGCTGCCTGGCCACTTTCAATTTTCTCGTAGATCGTCATCCCTTCCTTGGTTATTCAGTCTTTATCTCGTTGTCACTGCCCCTTTGGCAGTCCCCTCCAGGAGATTCGAATGGGTGACTAGTCCGACATTTTTGTGAATGAAGAGATCAATGTGGCACTTTTTCAATTTCAGGCCACACATTATGCGTTTAATGCAGCGGTTTCCACTGCCATCTGTCTCCTCATTACTGTTTCCTCCGGTTTCGGCACAATGCCCCATCATCCCACTGGCAAGAATGTCACCTGATCCTCTGTCCGTTCCTCCACCCTCTTTGACAAGGCTGTTGGCTGAATGTGAGTGACTTCTTATGAGGAAGACTTCAGCCGACATTGCTGATAACCAACAGACAAGTGGTTATCAGAGGAACATTATCTGTAAAATTCCTTTAGCTTGTTCGTTTATTTCTTTTTATTATTATTATTATTATTATTACTATTATTATACATTTTTGCCATTAAGACAGTGATTGTACCTGAATATTACATGATTATTCAATATTCCCCTTTTGTGTTTCTTCTTTTTTTTCTCTTCCCAAAACTTCTTCATTCTTTGACTGTGTTTGTGTTTCTTTGTTCCGTCTATATTCGTCCTGGTCTCTTAGTTTCTTTAACTTCACATTTCCTGTTCATAAGTTTGTTTCTGAATTTGTCTCCTTCATCTGTCATTTCTTTATTGATTCTTGCTTGTTTTAGGTCCTCTTCTATTTCATGAAACCAGTTGGTTTTTTTGATTGAGCTGTTGAGTACATCAAAAATCCTCTTTATGAGTCTGGTGTTGCTCATTCTGTCTATGTGCTTCAAGAATGTTAATCGACGTTTTCTGATTACGTCTGTAAGTAGGGTAAACCTTGGTAAGTTCGTGGCATTGCTTATTTCGTGATACTCTTTTGATTCCTCTTCAGGGATTTATCAACGACGCTAGAAGAGCAGTCGCTGACCCACAAATAGCAGCACATGTCCCCTACCTGCAGCGGCATTTTACACCACGCTAGCAGCGGACTTGGCAGCCCAGTAAGTTTTTTTCTTCCGTTGGGGATAGTTGTCTTTCGCTTTCGAGCTGTAGAATCCCAAGTGTTTTCAAAGTGCTGATTACTCCTCATATTAACAAGGTAACATTTTTTGATTTTGCACAGTTGTTGATGTGATATAAATAAATTTTTCTGATTAAGGTTTGTGTTTTTTGCGTTCGTGGGTTTAGACATAATAGCCTTAGCTGCGCTAGTAAAATTCTTAGCATTTTGACTGACATCTTGGCGCCACCCTAGGCAGTCTTCGCAAACACTGGCTAATAAACGTATTTAAAAGCGGATATTTATTTATTTGTGGTAGCATGCCCGTGGTATAGATGGAGCACTTCATTTTAAATCAGATAATATATGAAATTTACATATCACGAATTAACCAAGCTATCACGAGCTTAACCAGTTTTTTTCTTCTGCATGTTAGATGCCTCCAAAATATCGCAAATATGCCAACCAAAATATTGTTACAGCAGGAAGTTTGGTAAAAGAGGAGAAGTACTCAATTTACAAGGCATCAAAGCAATGTGATGTGCCATGGTTTACCCAGGAAGACTTTCTTAGCTGGACTGAAGGTGAATGTGTATGCCTACCTAAATTAAGGGAACCGTTTTCTTTACCTGTACAAGTGGAACAAAGAATATGCAATAGCATACATTCCATGCAGGAATAAGGATTCGGATTGACTGTAATTCAGATTCTAAATCTGGCATATAAGCTAGCTGCAGCAACTGGTAGGAAACATACCTTCAATGAAGAAGATGAAGTTGTAGGGGACTGGTGGTGGAAAGATTTTAAAACACACTAAGGGCTTACCTTAAGAGTGCCTGAAAATATAGCTGCTTATAGGTCTTCAATGAGAAATAGATCAATATTTACTGACTTTCATCAAAAATTAGAAGCATTAGTCACAGATCTAGAAGTTCAAAATAGTCCAGATCTAGTATGAAATTGCGATGAGACAGGCCTCTCATATGTGGTGAAAGCATCCAAGTTCGTTGCAGCAACTGGCAAAAAGTATGTAAATAGCAGAACATTTGCTGATCGAGGTGAAAATCATACATTGCTTGCCTGTGTCAATGCTAGTGGTCAGTGGATACCACCTATGGTGATATTTAAGGGTGTCCGAATGTCAGAAGATCTTCTGAAAGACGTAATTCCTGGCAACAATGTGAAACAATCACCAAATGGGTGGATAAGTAGAGAACTTTTTCTGGAATGGTTCAATCATTTCATACAATGTATACCTCCCGCAAGACCTATAATTTCAGTAATGGATTCCCATGGATCCCATATTTCAGAGGTCACTGATCTGGCGAAGAAGACATTCTTCTGACATTTCCTTCTCACACTACTCACATTCTGCAACCATTGGATGTAGGGGTATAAAGGCAACTTAAAAGGTAATGGGGAAAATCTTTAAATAGCTACATGGTCAAGAATCCAAGTCTCAGACCCAACAGATCTGATTTCCACAAATTGTTGAAACCTGCTAAATTCCCCCGCCAACCATCCTGATTTAGGTTTGCCATGTTTTCTAAAAATGGTGTCATGTGATGGCCGGGATGGTTTCTTTGTAAGGGCATTGCTCATTTCTGATAATTTCCTTCCTTAGTCTTCGAATCCGAGTTTGTGCTCCGTCACTAATGACCTTGTCATCAACGGATTATTAAATTCTGATCATCCTTTTTCCTCCTTTGAAAGAACAAGACAGGAACCTCAGAAATAAACATGTGTGTTGAATTTGTGCAACGAGTAAGAACCGAGTTTCTGACTCTCTGTCACTCCTAACGTCATAACTGACTTTCACATTCAGAAATGGTGTCCAAGATTTGTTCTCGTGATTGATATAAGCTATCATTTTAAAATAATGACGTAAAAGCTTTATTCCCATTTCTATCGTCGTGAAAGATTGGTATGAAGTTAAAAAGTTAACAAACTCACATGAAAATGCTGTTAGTATCGTACCGCGTCCTAATGTAAAAAATCATAATGGACAAACCGCCAACGAATCGGCCACGTTTACAATGGCTTTTTTCTGGGACTACTGAAATGCTTTAGTTGTGTGGTGACCCACACATTTTGTCATTGCTGTTCACTGAGCACGACGTTACGTCGTGATTTTAAAAGGTCGTTGTTATGATTTGTCACTTGAGACGGAAGGAGCGAGAACTTTGTTATGATAGGTTCGTACGGTGCAGGGAGTGGTGATCTGCCGTTCTCTAACGTTTCTGGCATTGTTTGCTATGATTGCTGCTCATCGGCGAATGAGGCGTGTGCTCCTGTTTCCCTACTGCACAACGCAGGCCACGCGGCGCTAGTCACTCGCCGATAGCTCTCTCGTCACAAGTTGATGCGGCAGCCTGCTGGACTCTGATGCCTGGCAAGCAGAATGGGGCAAGCCTGTATGCAGCCTATCTGCTCAAACTGTTAGATCAGAGCGCTGCTGGCAGCAGTCTGTCAATTCCTGGCCTGTCTCGCTTCCTTTTGTTAGTCGCCGTGGCTGTTTGGATCGATTTGTGGTAGTTGTCATTGGTCAAGAACGCTGTACGTAGCCTTTTGAGTACATGTGTTACGTTTCGACCATCGCTTATGCGATATTCACAGCTGGCATAAGAACGGATAACTGAGTTGTTCTGTGCTGGATGGTGCCTCGATTGCGCGTGCAAATAGCTGCCCATATGTGCCGGCTTCCGATATACTCTGTCTGTGTACCAGAAAACTTTACGTAAACTGACTCTGGCCTCAGAAGAGGGTCGTCACATTGAGGTCACAGCCTGTTGTAAATATCATATGTTGTACACGCTGAACTTATATTTGATACACACTGGGCACTGAATGCACGAGCGACTGCATTATTCTAAACCGCTTTTTTTCCCCAAATGTGAACAGATGTCGCAACGAAGGATATGCAGTCTCGATACGAATAATTTTTGCCCTGGATTTATATATTTGTTGACGCATCATTTATAATCTTCCTTCCTTCGAACATTTGACCTCTATCTTGCTGTACGTGATTATAGGGTGGCTTTTCTCCGCCCCGTGTGTACAGTATGAGGCTACTGTGCCAATCGCTGTCGTTTTATGCAACTCACAATGTTATACTTGGCGTTTATAAAGCACGCGTTAGATTGCCATATTGTCTCGTTCACAACGCACCAACTACTAGTCACAATGTAAAAATGAGTAGGACTTTATTGCAGAAAATTTAATGTAGTTACATTTTGCACTGGGATACGTTTTCGCTAGAAGCAGAAGTTTCCGACTTACACATGAAGAACGTTCTAACGTGACAGTCAAAGGCACCCACACTCCTACACTCAGCCCACACCGGTCGGAATTCATACTATGTTCTTCATGGTACTGTCTTACCACAGTACAAATATTTGCATCTGCACTAATTCCTTCCCACTTTCGACCTTGCTTGGTCTTCACCGACTGGCCTTATACTACCAACATTACATATACCATCATACTTGAGCATTCGAAATTGTTAAATTCAGTTTGTGTCAGTTTCACCTAATAATTTTGTGAATGTTAACAACATAAAATAAACAGTTACATAGCTGTTTCCGTCAGGCCTAAGTTTGGATCGAAATGCGAACGTAATTTGTTTTAGCGTAACGTTTACAAAAGTAATTTTCGTTCATTCCCATCATGGGCACGCTTACATTAAGAATGTTACAGAAATAGTCGAATATATGGTGGCGTAATAGCTCAATTAAATCACGCCAAAAAAGGCGAATATTAGGTATAGTTCCGGCTGTCTGAAATTTTGCTGCTGACAAGGGAACCTCCCCATCGCACCCCCCTCAGATTTAGTTATAAGTTGGCACAGTGGATAGGCCTTGAAAAACTGAACACAGATCAATTGAGAAAACAGGAAGAAGTTGTGTGGAACTGTGAAAAAATAAGCAAAATACACAAACTGAGTAGTCAATGGGTCACATAAGCACCATAATGGACTATATGAGATTAGGAGCGCCGTGGTCCCGTGGTAGCGTGAGCACCTGGAGAACGAGAGGTCCTTCGTTCAAGTCTTCCCTCGACTGAAAATTTTACTTCCTTTATTTTTGCATAGTTATTATCTGTCCGTTCGTTCATTTACATCTCTGTTCACTGTAATAAGTTTAGTGTCTGTGTTTTGCGACCGCATCGCAAAACCGTGCGATTGGTAGACGAAAGGACGTGCCTCTCCAATGGGAACAGAAAACATTTGTCGCAAGGTCATAGGTCAACCGATTCCTCCACAGGAAAACACATGTGATATATTCTATACGACACTGGTGGCGGCATGTGCGTCACATGACAGGAATATATTGTCGACCCACCTAACTTGTACACTTGGCGAATGGGTAAAAAGATTCTTCTACCTTGCCCGATTTAGGTTTTCTTGTGGATGTGATAATCACTCCCAAAAAAGTGATGAAAACATAAGAGTTTGTCACATAAACTGAAAATAAGAAATTAAACTTTTCACTCGATGGAAGATTTGAACCTAGGACCGTTCGTTACGCGGCTGCTCGCGTTACCACGAGACCACGGCGCTCCTGCGTTCCTATCATTCTTAATGTTGCCTATCTATCCCTTGAACTACTCAGTTTGTATATTTTACTTATTTTTTCCCAGTTCCCCACAACTTCTTCCTGTTTTCTCAATTAATCTGTGTTCAGTTTTTCAAGGCCTATCCACTGTGCCAACTTATAACTAAATCTGAGGGGGGTGCGATGGGGAGGTTCCCTTGTGAGTAGCACGAACGATATACCGAAAGTCATGCCCGGTGGGGATCAGTGTGGCGTGTTGGTGAGTTTGGAGGTTACTATTGCAGGTTTTTGTTCAATAACTCGAAAACCGTGGCGTCTGTACAGAATTTAACTACGTTATATTTCCTAAAAAAGTTGCTGCTCATTTTCTTTGTGAGACTAATAGCCTGCGCGTTGCGAGAGAGAGAATATGTAAATCTCGCGTGTGGTTTATGAAGGCCGGATATAAGGGTGCTGGTTGTATTAAATGATAGTGGGAGGGTTAGCTGAATCATAATGTATTAACGGTCTTTCGAATCCATCTCAAGTTCCTTCTCTGAAATTAGCACATGTGAGGTGACGTACATGGAGGTCTCGTGGTGTACAGTGGAGTAGTAAGTAGAAGTACATTTTAGAGAGCCCGTCGTCGATATCCGGCTGGTCCACGTAGCAAAGGCAGGCGGATGCAGCGCGGACCCCTCTGGCTCCCTGAGTGCTGTGGAAGGGACTCCACTTTATGAGCCGGCAGAGGTTTACGAGCGCAGCCGTAGCCCTGGCCGCGCGTGCGGAATGCCAGGAGGTGGAGTGCTCGCGGATCTGACTCAGGGCGTCGACCAGAGGAATCCAGGACGGTTCCCAGCACCGGAAGCGTGAGCAGCGCTAGTATTTACCTCTTATGTTCGTTGAATATTTTACGTGAAGGCAACAGATGATGTTGAACAAAGAGCTCAATCGACCACTTCAGCTAATCGTGACACAATATTCTCTAACCGCTCCAAATCCCAGAGTAGAGTGAACTGCTGTACCATATGCTGGTTGTTTCAAAAAGAGCCATTCTATGGAGATTTTGGTGGACTTTAACTTGGGAATAAAACCCAAATAATTTTCTTGACGCCTGTTATAAATCTGTCGTTTGCATGGTTTCTTTTAGACGGCTCACTGTTGCAGATAGCTCATTACGAACTTGCGTCGTAACGGAATGCCGATAACACAGCAGGAGGAGGCATCTTGCGTTCTCAGTAGCAACAGGTGACACTCTATTTCACTGTCTGACGTAATTTTCGTCGTGAGTACGGCACCTACAGTGTAAGAGGCATATGGATTCCTGATTACAGCATCGACCACCATGGTCGCTTTACCTAGTGGTATGTGTTTCTTTTGTGAAAGACTCCTCTTGCAACAACCCTGCGGGAATACGACACACTTTAGCAGCAACAACAGTGAATGCTGTAGCTCCAGGAATTCTCATAAACGTCTGCGACACTACCGAGTGGATTTTTTAAGTCGTGTGGTGGAGGGCAGATCGAATATTTCTGAAAGGTAACTGGGACCTCTGACCTCAGTCGTTTCTTGTTAAAATATCTCAGCGTATTACGTGCATGCATCTAAAAGACGTACTCTCGTAAAAGTGATTTGCTCTTTTGAAAATAAAAGTTTGGTACTAATCGTATGCATAAGTCAAAAATAATTAGAAAGTGTTCATCTTCATACGGGTTGAACATACAGGGTTCTGAAATCTGATTCTCTTTTTTTGGAATACTCTATATTACTGTTTTCTCAATTCCATTCATGACTGGTGAATGGCAGTATTTGCTGCTTATTACTGTAAATCTATTTTAAATTTCATGGCACGTGCGGATGTATTATGTATGAGACATAAGGTAGTGTGACGAGTATGATTATGTCAGTTACTAATAAATAT
Organism: Schistocerca americana; assembly: GCF_021461395.2. Classification (NCBI taxonomy): domain Eukaryota; kingdom Metazoa; phylum Arthropoda; class Insecta; order Orthoptera; family Acrididae; genus Schistocerca; species Schistocerca americana. The sequence continues at coordinate 155,629,255 of NC_060120.1, read as the reverse complement.
AAAGTACACCTCTTGACGTGCTGGAATACCAATGGTGCTGGACGTGCAGTTTTAGTTATGTGTATGAAACCTCAAATCAGATGTTTGAAGCTATGGACATGTCTTTGTAAGCGTACTCTCATATCAATGGTTTTGGTTGCGGAGTATCTATGCGAGCGTCGCGTTTTGCAGATTCGAGAACGGTCACGGAACTGTTATGTTGTGCTGTTGGTAGCTCTACATGTGAAAGGCATTATTATGGAAGTTCAAGTGTTGCTACAAGTGCTATTACAGTGAAGTAATCAGATATAGAAGCGGATTCAGAGAAAAGTGGGTATAGAAATAATTAAATATGAGCAGCGCCGTCGATAACGTGTTTGAGTATCCTCCCTTTGTGTGTTGTTCCGTACAACATCAACATCCGCGTCGCCTTCGGCCTCCCAGAATGAACTAACGGAAATCAGCAAAAATAGTTACCACATAGCAGTACAATCGAGTGCCAGTGCCTTACAGCGAGGGTGAGAAAGTGCGTTCGGTCATCGCGTTCGGTCCGCATCATCAACAATCAGCCGCGCCGCGACGGTTACGCGCACGCTCGTGCAAGTGAGAACTGTAAACTGTATTTTAACTTTGTGAACAGTGTTATATTATTATAAGTGTCAGGTAGGACTGATACCAGATATCTGTGTATGCGTGACGAGTCTAAGAACTTTCGTTCACTCATTCGGCTTCTGCATGATCAACAATTACCCGCCTTGGTTACACGTACGCTCGTCCAAGTGATATTGTGGACAGATAATAATCAAGAATGTTAACTGGCATCAGCACTTGCGACTTAGAGTGTAAACAGTGAAACCTGAGATTTTGTTTTGTCTCAGAATATAGAGTTCATACCAGACGCAGAGCAGTGCTGTGCTTAATGTAGAGTGGCTCCCCTAAACCCGCCTGCATATTTAGATACATAATCTCAGGAAAGCCAGCAGCAGTGTGGAGCAGAACAATACGAACGCCGCGGGAGTATCAGGTACGTGGTGTGGACAGGGCGCACAGCAAAGAGAGAAACCAGTTTAAGCCCCCCTCCCCACCATTTGTACCCCCGGGCATGTTACAACTTGTGTACGACACTAGCAAGAGATGAGTATCATAATATTCTTCATTACATATTTTTAAGTCATTGCAGGCAGTAAATGTATTTATATGGTTATGGTGGGCCAAGGCTGAAACTGTCTGAAGCTACAGAAAATAAAACTGACAGTTACAGGGGTACGGAATCGGGTCATACTCTGAAAGCCGATACTACAGGATGTTCATTTTAGCAAGGTATTCAGTTACTTTCCTTTGAGTGTGTTATAGTTCAGTTTTCCACATTTTCCTTTCTACTGCCTTTTCAATCAAATATTTGCTCTGTTTCTTATGTACACCAACGTCATTTCTTGTAACGCATCGAACTATGTAGGTTACAGATTTACTGAAAGGGTTATAAACTTTTACCCGTCATCTATCCACCGACAACATATCCATTGACATTATGGAATATCTTCATTGCTCTCTCTGTTTCCTTCCAAATTTTCTTCAAACTGACTTACCAGAGAAATATTTTGACTACCTGCATAAAACTTGTTGGTTTACTCTTAGATATGCGACAATGCACTGCCGTGCTGGCATGTTTCATGTACTATTCCATACATTCAAAATCATTTGTACGAGTGGCTTTAAATAAGTAAAGCAATTGATTTTGATCTGAAAAATTATTGGTTTTATTGAGGATTCCAATACACCGTATTACTCCACACGCTTTTGGCTACAAAACCGTATTTTTCAACGTAATATCCATTGAGTGCGATGGTCTTACGCCATATTCCTGGGAGGACCCGCCTGACACCATTCTACTGGCCGACTTCGGAGCCAACATCTTGCTGCGTCAATAATCTCCCCATGCTTCCTTTATTGAACCAAACAGATGGAAGTCAGAATGAAGAATGAGATCCTCTTTTTGTGTGCTCTTCTGGGACGTGCAGACTTCAGTGAGGTCTTCCGTTGTAATGAAGAAGGAGAAGTTAGTTCGCTTTGTTGTAGCGGCAAACACTCTGAACCTGCTTTTTCAATCTCCTGGGGGTAGCACAACAAACCTCTGAGTTGGTCGTTGCACTATGAGGGAGGACATAAAACCAAATAACCTTTCAGAGTCCTAGAAGACCGCAGCGGTGACTTTACCGGCTGAGGGTGTGAATTTTAAACTTTTCTTCTGGAAGAAGACTGCTAGGGATGCCGTTTTGTGGAGAACCCAGTCTTCATCGCCTGTGACGATGTTCGACCAAAGATTGTCACCATCAGCCTCATGACGCGCAAGCAGTTCGGCCCAGATGGCTCTTTGTTGCTCCTTACGGTCTTCTGTTAGGCAGTGAGAAATCCAGATGCCACGCACCTTTAAGTACCACAAATGGTGGACGAGTGTGTCAGTTCTGCCAACAGAGACGCCCAGTTGTGCTACGAGATATTTGAGTGTGATCCATTAGTGACCTCGAATGAGAGGGTCCGCACTTTCCAAAACTGCAGGAGTCACAGCTGTGTGCGGCTGGGTGGCACGCGGAAGACTGGACAGAATTGCGCGAGTCTTTTGCGATGATGACAATCGCCTCGCCCAGTCACTCACAGCGCTTTGTTCACTGCCAGGTTTCCGTAGACATTCTGAAGCGCCTGTGAATATCTACTACGTTCTGGTTTTCTGGAAAAAAGGAACTCTATGGCAGCTCTCGTCTTGGAACTCGTCTCCTTTACAGATCTACATCTACATCTATATGGTTACTCTGCAATTCACACTTAAGTGCCTGGCAAAGGTTCATCGAACCATTTTCATACCACTTCTCTACCGTTTCACTCTCAAATGGGGCGTGGGAAAAAGGAACACCCAAATCTTTCGTTCGAGCTCTGATTTCTCTTATTTTATTATGATGATCATTTCTCCCTACGGATGTGGGTGTCAACGAAATATTTACGCATTCGGAAGAGAAAGTTGGTGATTGAAGATCTCGCCGCAAAGGAAACCGCCTTTGTTTCAGTGGCTGCCACCCCCACTCGTGTATCATACCAGTGACACTCTCACCTCTATTGCGCGATAACACGAAAATAGCTGCCCTTCTTTGAACTTTTGCAATGTCCTCCGTCAATCCTACCTAGCAATATACCCCAGCAATATTCCGGCAGAGGACGGACTAGTGTAATGTAGGCTGTGTCTTTAGTTGGCTTGTCACACCTTCTAAGTGTTCTGCCAACAAAGCGCAGTCTTTGTTTCACCTTCCCCACAATATTATCTATGTGGTCTTTCCTATTTAAGTTGCTCGTAATTACTATTTCTAGGTATTTAGTCGAACTGACGGCCCATAGATTTGTGCGATTTATCGTATACCCAAAATTTATCGGATTTCTCTTAGTACCCATGTGGGTGACCTCGCACTTTTCTTTGATCAGTGCCAATTGCCACTTTTCGCACCATACAGAAATTCTCTGTAGATCATTTTGTAATTGGAATTGATCGCCTGATGATTTTTACTAGACGGTAAATTGCAGCGTCATCTGCAAACAATCTAAGGGGGCTGCTCAGATTATCACCTAGATCATTAACCTAAATCAGGAACAGCAAAGGGCCTATGACACTACCTTGCGGAACGCCAGATATCACTTCTGCTCTACTCGATGATTTACCGTCTATCACTACGAACTGTGACCTCTCTGAGAGGAAGTCACGAATCCAGTCACATAACTGAGACGATACTCCATTTGCACGCAATTTGATTAACAGTCGCTTGTGAGGAACGGTATCAAAAGCCTTCAGGAAATCTAAGAATATGGAATCGATCTTAGACCCCTTGTCGACAGCACTCATTACTTCATGGGAATAAAGAGCTAGCTGTGTTGCAGAAGAATGATATATTCTGAATCCGGTTATGTAGCAATAAGTCAATAAGTAGATGCGATTTTAAAGGCTACGTACAGCGTCGTCGCCTGTCAGGGCTTGAAGCTAGTATAATTATCGAATTTTTAACCGAAATTAGCCCTGAAAAATATATGTTACATTACTCGATGAACAACCGTCGCATGTAAGCTTCAATTACTTAATAAAATAGTGAGCGATTGTGATGAATAACGTCTGCGATTACCAGATACAAGCAGTCTACTTCTGCATTAATTCATTCTTTTTCTTGTTGGCAGTTTTACATGTAAATTTCTCCGAAGCTCTTTTGGAAGTCATCCCGCACAGTGGGCCAGGCCAGTGACCTTATGCTCGGACCGACCCCTCCTCAGAGATGCAGTTTGCCATTTCAGAGGAAATGGCAAGGCGAGACGACCCTTAGGCGCAGTCGCAGTCCACTGTCCGCCTGCTTAGCTGGGTTGTAACGTGCATGCCTCCCATGCACTGGGTGCGGGTTCAATTTCCGGCCGGGTCGGAGATTTCCTCCACTTGGGGACCGAGTGTTGTGTTGCCCTCGTCATCATCTCATCCTCGTCATCGGCCGTAAGTCTCCCAATGTGGCACCGAAATAAGACTTGTACTTGACTGCCGAACTCAACTGGGACATCCAGGCCAACAGTGCCATACGATTATTTTTTTTTTCTTTTTTTACAGACCGCTTGTAACGTCTCCGCTCTGGGGTACGTTAACTTTTTAAAGCCTGTACTAGGATAAGTTGACGGGCTTCACCTTTTTAAGAAAGGATTTTAGTACATATGTTGACCGCGTGTACCTGAATGGAAGCAAAATCGGACTTCTACCCAGTCAGTAACAACAATGATACGTCAAGCAAGTATAAAGTGCAACTACACGTTAGGACGGGCAAGGAACATGCACAGCAGATGCTACCAATTGTTAATAATACGGTCGCCAGCCTAATTAGGCATCAAGTAAGTTTTTTCCTTGTACAAGTGGGTGTACGTACAAGCATAACAACACGTCGTAATACTTCATTATATGGTAAATTTTAGAACCAGAAAAATCTACTGAACTAATATTTTCCCTTTCTGTACTAATTTGGACAAGCTGTAAATACACAACATTACACTACAATGATTACTACAAACTGCATTTTGTCTATTGATCCGACTGAAATCGGGCATAGACTACACTAGAAATAGCACTTTCGAAACACACATACAATGTCAATTTTAATAAGAGTAAACACTGATAAACTTAGGTTTTATATTGACTTTAACTTTGCAGGTCAAATCAGTTCAGTACACTCCAGAATATAAATGAATAGAAAAGAATAGAGTGGAAGGGGGGGGGGGGACCCTGAAACTGTTATGATCACTGTGTTGAAACTATTAACTATTGGAAACATTAAGCACTCAAGATTTACAAAATATGAGTTACTACTCTTTTAGTCTTATTACTTCCTCATTTAACTACCATTATTTTTGTCTCAAATTATTTAAGCTTCATTACTAAACCAATTCCAAAATTATCTTCCAACTTTGTCAGACCTTTGTTCTTTGCTAATATTTTCATTAACAATAAAGCTCCTTAAACATCTTTCTAGCATAGATAGGTCTGCAGGTAATTCTTATTAACATAAACTTTAAATCTTCATTTCGGGACACTCGGATTGCACAACATGTGGAAAGGACCCTGTCTGGGTTAGTGATGAGGATAATTAATTGATAGGGCAATTCTGGTAAAAGTTAAGTTATTATTGAATAGTCAGGAACAAAATTAACACTGGTACTGGTCCACACGAATACAATTCTAAAGATTCAACCTGTTCGAGTCGATGCGGCGGTTGGCGGGCAGCGAGATGGCGAGGCGCACAGCACACATACAATCGCAGCTATGGCTCTTGCTGTATCGGCACTTTGCTTCTTCTTGGCGTCGCAATCCTTTTCAATTCAGTGCCTATAGATTATAGCCATGCTGTATAGTCGTCGGAAACGGCACATCCGAGGCTCAATGAAACCACTTTTTTCAGGATAGCCTCCTCGATCCGGAACGTGTTCCTCAGACCGATGCCCAACTCCGACTACTACTGCTGAGCCCGTTATGCAGTGCAGCGCCCGTGTGCATTTTCCCGCGCTCGCCTGCCTCCACTTTTTACCGCTCCCCTACAGACAGGGTATTAACCAAAGGTTTTACATTCCACATATCCTAATACATTGCCTACGTATGGATCAGGCGCACAATTACAATTTTAAACATATTACAATAGATTCAACATGGGTTACACTTCAATTCTGTTATAGCATAGCTTGAAATTTGACATAAACATTAATATTCACCTCGAAAGTTGCTCACAGTTTCTTTAACATAATGACACGAAAAGAAAAAGAAATGAAATCAAAACATTTCTTACACTAATTTATCGAAAATCAGAAGAAAAAAATTATTATATGTACAGTTGTTGTTACACATGCCTCTGTTTCCAGTAAATTTGTACTAAGTATAAATTTAATGGGAACACTAAATTTTACATTGATACAGTGGTTCTGAATCTTTATGTGAATGTCCCAAAAAAAACAATTTTATATCACAAACTTCCTTTCACTCACATTATATAGGTCTATACTTTTTAACATATCAGGAACATTTACTTTGACATTTACTTAAGTGCCTTTTGCACAGTCCAACCTCCCATCACAACATTATTAAAATACCAAATTACTAATATTTACTAAATTTCTCAAAGAAATAATTTCAAAATCTGGAACACAACCACTTAACTACAAAAGCAAACACAAATATCTATATACACTATAAGAAAATTTGTTGCTGCTTGCATTGAATGGCAGTTCATTTCCTTATTTACCAAAAAAAAAAAAAAAACACACAATAATATTTAGAAAATTACTAAACATATTTGCTGCCTATTATTCAGATTTGGGCAGATTTTAACTCAGTATCCTCTTTCGGCAAAACGTCCTCATTATCAGCTTCGCTCACATCTACTGTTAATTCATATTTCGTGTAATCCTCGTGGACTTCATTTACTTTTAGGTAATTATCTGTCCGTTCCCCATGGTGCCTTTCGGTAGCAGCTTGTACTGTTGGCGGATCATTAACAGAAGTTACTTCCTCGTCAATGTTCAGGATTTCATCCTCCAATTCCTTCCTATCTTTAACCTTCGTCCTATCGGCAGCACGCGTACATTGCGCGGCGCTATTTACTCTCTCCTCTTCAAATTCGGGCCACGTCACATTATCGACGTCCCTACTATCTTCTTTTCCACTAACTAACTTCCTTGTCTCATACTCCTTCTTAAAATCCTCCCACTCACATTGCTTGAGGCCCTTGTACAGATCGTCGATCTGCACACGCCAATTACTTCCGCTAATTCATTCTCGCCTTTTACTTTATTGCTAACACTGATAACCGCACCTCTCTGTGTATCCACAGTTTCATCTATTATTTTCTTCGCCACGGAATTACCACTCGTAATGTATTCACCAGCTCATACGGCAATGTTCGTATCTAATGCTGCCTCGTCGCTAGCGGCTTCTCTCTGAACAGCTGTTCTGCTAGGCTGGGCCGTTGCCCTCTGATGCTCCACTCGCCTGTTAACAAGTAGCGCTCTGCGCGGCCTAGATGACTCATTCTGGCTCGCACCTGACGTTTGTTTCGCAACAACAGGTTGCGTCGTTCCACGCCTGTCTCTAACCTGTCTCATAATATAACTGTCAGTTCGGTTACTTTTCTTAAATCGGGGCCGGTATATATTGTCCGCTTCCGTTTGGCCCGCAACGTTCGCGGAAATCAGTTTCCCGCGTCGATGTTATTTTGCGCGGTGTATCCTCTACCGCGACCTGGATAACTTCCTCTTCCTCTGCCTCTACCTCTACCTCTCTGTATCATATTGACGAGAAACCCTTCGCCGTCATTTCTTTCGTCATTATTACGGTTATTTCGATTACCAAAATTTTGATAATTGGCACGACTTTCGCGCCAATGGTCTTCGTCTTCGACCCTTTCGAGAAATGCTTGGAAGCTGCGATGATTGCTTCCCACGTATCTCTTTGAATCTTCTGGAAGCTTTTTATATAGTTCCCAGATGATTTCTGAATCGGATCTTCTTCCTCTTAAATGCGTCAACTTCCTGTACCAATAATCGCAGAAATCTTTCAAAGAATTCCTGCCCCGGTTATCATGAAGCTTGGCCATGATAAACTCGCGCCATAAATGATCCTGTTTTTGTTCGGACCAATATTCTTCCGTAAACCTTTGCTTAAATTCGCCGAACGTCATTCGTTCGGTATTCAAATTTATTCCCCAGCGCTTAGCGTCACCTGCTAAGGCGCTAATTACTACGTTTATCTTATCCTGATCAGACAAGTGTTCAGGAAAATCCTCTCGCAATTTTTGATGAAATCCAACGGATGCCATCCGTTATGTTTCTTGGCGGGATCGAAGTGTTCCTCACCTTCCAATAGCTTCGTAAGTGGTGTGCCATTACAGACAACACCAGGCCTATCTTTAATTTTACTCTCAAGATCGAAAATTTTGCCTTGAATTTTCGAAATATTTTGTTCACATTTGTGTACACATCCGGTAACTTTCTCACCTAAATCTCTTTCAGAGTATGAAACTGCCTTTTTCAATTGTGCGATTCCGTGTTGACATTCGTTTACGATCTCAGTTTTAAGACCGAAAACTTTTTCGTCTAATTTTGTTTCAACCAGAGGCTCTACTTTCTCTTGGACGTTGAGAATTTCAACATCAAACCTACTGTTAATGTTGTCAATTTCGCCCTGCATAGTATCCATATTTTTGTTAATGGTGTCAATTTCAAATTTCATAGTATTTACCACAGAACTTAAATTACCCACTTTTTGTTCTACCTGTTCTATTTGTTTACTAATTTTAATTCCTTGCTCTTCGACCTGTGCTTTAAGCTGATCATTTGTGTTTTGAGCTGATGGCTCTGTGTTTTAAGCTGCTCGTCAACGTGTGTTTTAAGCTGACTAACTTGACTACCAACTTGTTTCTGAAGCTGATCATTCTGTGTTTTGAGCTGATGGCTCTGTGTTTTAAGCTGCTCGTCAACGTGTGTTTCAGGCTGATCATTCTGTGTTTTGAGCTGCTCGGCAACGTGTGTTTTAAGCTGATTATTCTGCCCTGAAATTTGTTTGGTTAATTGTTCAAATAAATCGTTCATGCTTAAAATTTTCACACTGTTTTGTTCTATTTAATCGGTGTATTCTGATCCTGCTTCAGAAGTTTCTTTCGGTTCTTTCTTTATCTGTGGTGAATCAAACATGTCAGTGGATTCATTCACATTCCCACTATCATCTACAAAGCCACCCTCTACTTCCTGTTTTATCCCTTGCTGTGTTCGAGACGATCTCGACATTTCAATCTGTTCGTTAACGTGTTCATGATATTGTGTGTACGCCAATTGTCTTCCGCTAACGCCATCTGTTATCTGGCCGCGTAAACTCCTGCCACTGCCAGCCGCATTTTCCATTACGCTCGGCACATCTACCGTGTCTACGTTCCTGTCCATGCTGAATGCCAGTTACACCTCTCCACTGTACTTGACGTTCACTGCTATTTACTTTACTGACTATTATTGCAATTCGAGCCACTGAACATCCACTGTTCGGTATTCACTTTAATTTGTGACCGACAACAACTGGATGTCCTGTCACCGGGAAGCCACTTGTAACGTCTCCGCTCTGGCGTACGTTAACTTCTTAAAGCCTGTACTATGATAAGTTGACGGGCTTCACCTTTTTAAGAAAGGATTTTAGTACATATGTTGACCGCGTGTACCTGAATGGAAGCAAAATCGGACTTATACCCAGTCAGTAACATCAATGATACGTCAAGCAAGTATAAAGTGCAACTACACGTTAGGACGGGCAAGGAATATGCACAGCAGATGCTACCAATTGTTAATAATACGGTCGCCAGCCTAATTAGGCATTAAGTAAGTTTTTTCCTTGTACAAGTGGGTGTACGTACAAGCATAACCACACGTCGTAATACTTCATTATATGGTAAATTTTAGAACCAGAAAAATCTACTGAACTAATATTTTCCCTTTCTGTACTAATTTGGACAAGCTGTAAATACACAACATTACACTACAATGATTACTACAAACTGCATTTTGTCTACTGATCCGACTGAAATCGGGCATAGAATACACTAGAAATAGCACTTTTGAAACACACATACAATGTCAATTTTAATAAGAGTAAACACTGATAAATTTAGGTTTTATATTGACTTTAACTTTGCAGGTCAAATCAGTTCAGTACACTCCAGAATTTAAATGAATAGAAACGAAAAGCGTGGAAGGGGGGGGGGGGCCTGAAACTGTTATGATGACTGTGTTGAAACTATTAACTATTGGAAACATTAAGCACTCAAGATTTACAAAATATGAGTTACTACTCTTTTAGTCTTATTACTTCCTCATTTAACTACCATTATTTTTGTCTCAAATTATTTAAGCTTCATTACTAAACCAATTCCAAAATTATCTTCCAACTTTGTCAGACCTTTGTTCTTTGCTTATATTTTCATTAACAATAAAGCTCCTTAAACATCTTTCTAGCATAGATAGGTCTGCAGGTAATTCTTATTAACATAAACTTTAAATCTTCATTTCGGGACACTCGGATTGCACAACATGTGGAAAGGACCCTGTCTGGGTTAGTGATGAGGATAATTAATTGATAGGGCAATTCTGGTAAAAGTTAAGTTATTATTGAATAGTCAGGAACAAAATTAACACTGGTACTGGTCCACACGAATACAATTCTAAAGATTCAACCTGTTCGAGTCGATGCGGCGGTTGGCGGGCAGCGAGATGGCGAGGCGCACAGCACACATACAATCGCAGCTATGGCTTTTGCTGTATCGGCACTTTGCTTCTTCTTGGCGTCGCAATCCTTTTCAATTCAGTGCCTATAGATTATAGCCATGCTGTATAGTCGTCGGAAACGGCACATCCGAGGCTCAATGAAACCACTTTTTCCAGGATAGCCTCCTCGATCCGGAACGTGTTCCTCAGACCGATGCCCAACTCCGACTACTACTGCTGAGCCCGTTATGCAGTGCAGCGCCCGTGTGCATTTTCCCGCGCTCGCCTGCCTCCACTTTTTACCGCTCCCCTACAGACAGGGTATTCACCAAAGGTTTTACATTCCACATATCCTAATACATTGCCTACGTATGGATCAGGCGCACAATTACAATTTTAAACATATTACAATAGATTCAACATGGGTTACACTTCAATTCTGTTATAGCATAGCTTGAAATTTGACATAAACATTAATATTCACCTCGAAAGTTGCTTACAGTTTCTTTAACATAATGACACGAAAAGAAAAAGAAATGAAATCAAAACATTTCTTACACTAGTTTACCGAAAATCAGAAGAAAAAAATTATTATATGTACAGTTGTTGTTACAAGCTGACCCGACTTACGTCAGGACTGACAACAGTCACTCGTCTTCCTGCAGTTTTGGCACAATGATATGCGTTCTGCACGCTAATGGTCCAGGGCAACATTCATAGAATTTTTTATTTGGTGTGACGAATATCTGCACTCGTGGAAAGTTTCATTTAATACAAGCAGTGAAGTCCGGGTCCTTAAACCTATAAGGAACTTCGTTTCCTGTCGAGAAGTCGCCTTCCAGCAACGCTAGGCGAAAGGCTGTCTGACCGAGCGAGGTGGCGCAGTGGTTAGACACTGGACTCGCATTCGGGAGGACGACGGTTCAATCCCGCGTCCGGCCATCCTGATTTAGGTTTTCCGTGATTTCCCTAAATCACTCCCGGCAAATGCCGGGATGATTCCTCTGAAAGGGCACGGCCGCCTTCCTTCCCCATCCTTCCCTAATCCGATGAGACCGATGACCACGCTGTCTGGTCTCCTTCCCCAAACAACCAACCAACCAAGGCTGTCTGTGAGAGGTAAACATCGTAGTGTTCCATGAGAATCGGCTGTGTTGCTTTGTGAAGAGGAATTCCGTTCTCTCTGTAAAACAATGTGCCGGCTTACTATCACCATTTCATGTGAGATGAATAGCCCCTGGATATTAAGTTGTAAGGGAGCTCGTCATCGGCTCTAAGCAAATAGCAGAGTACTGGAAGTCATGACAACAATATTCGTCATCTGCGTACTTGGAGGTGATAGCATTGACAAAAACATTGAACTCTGTGAAAAGTGAGGGAGTAAGTCAGAAGTGTGTAATAAATAACTGCCATCCCGGGTGTACAACGATTAGTTAACGTCGCAATACTCTTAAACAGACAGGAGATAGTTATATTGCTGGCAAAAATGTCGTTGTACAGCACTTGGCAGGTCTGTTTTGATTTACGCATGAAAATTACTCGACAATGCAGAGTGGAGAACGAAGACAGTGCCGGTAGAGAACTAGAGAACACATTGCTATTAGACGAACAGTGGACAGCACTTGGGTTCCAGATTCGGGAAGAAGAGTTCTGCTAGTGGAACGGCTCAGATTTGTGAGAACACCTGACTTAGTACAGTCTGCTACAGATTTTTAGCTGCTAAGATTAGCCTCGCTTCAGGATCCAATAATTTCTATAGTGGGTGAAGGCTCATTACGGTTCAATCGTAAATGGTAGTTGCATGTATAGCTCTTATACTGCTTTCCCATTATTCATGTGTAAGTTATGGTCTTGTCCCACACACCTGAATTAACCATTCTTTGCTGAGGCTGTCACGTGTTAGTGTTGACCCAAGTTAACAATTGATAATTTTCTCATTTCCTACGTTACTTGTTATCGAATCGATCCTGTAGGAATTTGTTATTCATGTAGGTCAGCAGAAAACTGTGTAATGTAGAGAGATTAAAGTGGACCACTGCTTCATTCGGTATTGAGCTAAAAACCCTATTTGTTACATTTTGTCAGGTCAGCATCCATTTCTCAAGATGCCAGGACCATCCCTGTCGTGTTAGTTATACTTTGTACATCATTAATTGCATATGTGTCCATGGGGAGCGCTCCGACTATCGGCCAGTCCAACCGATGAGGATCATTCTTATACTGACGTTGGTACGTCAAAGGCTCTGCCGTACCCTGACACACTGTAACGCAATAAAGCAGGATTCTAAAGTCCGTGATAGGTTTCTGGGGGTATGTGTCACTCGATCTCTATCCACGGGACACCTGAAAAATATGGCCCAGTGTTTTCTGGAGGTGGAGCTGACGCATTATAGTATCCCAGATTTTATCACTCTGGTTCAGAGTTCACTATCATGTTCCTCAAACCACTATAGCTTGATTAAAATGAATCTATATGGTTACAGAGACATTTTGTCCTACATAAGTAGACTGAAGCGACGAATGAAAATTTGTACCAGGCTGCGATTTCAAACCAGATCTCGTGCTCACTTGGAAGATCCACTAACCAATATGCCACCCAGGCACAGTGGCTTTACACAGCTGTACAGATTAACCAATCACGTGCCTGGGCGTCAGGCAGGGTCCCTCCCTTTCGTTCGATGCTGGGGTGCTGTTCAAGTACAGTTGGAGAACTTCCTCAATGCTGCTCGGCGTTAGGGAGAAACCCAAATAGGCTGAGGCGTCTATGACAATTGGGACTGAGGAAAGGGTGCGCAAGGGTTGTCCATGCAGCTGTGTAAGGCCACTGTGCCTGTGTTACGTAGTGGTTAGTGAATCTGCCTAGTGAGCAGGACACCCAGGTTCGAATCCTGGCGTGAGTAGAAATTTTCATTCGTCGATTCGGTCTTCATCACTGTAGCATGATTCTGGTTTCGTGACAGGAAAGTCATCGCCATGAGAGGTGACCGAGGGATTGCCGGTGGCCTGCAATAATGTTCACATTGTCCACAGCACCATGGATGTTTAGATTCCAACCGCATATGAAATGGAAGGCATAGTGAATGTTCTCCATAGTACAGCACTGCCCACACTTGCCAACGTCTGTAACACAGGGCATGTTTCGAGCGGCCATCAGCCTGGATGACGACGTATCCAGACAAGATCACCGACCTGGTGTAACAAAAAACGTAAGTCTTCCCACTATGGTTGCACATTTCCATTGATCTACGGTCAAATCTCCATGATACCATGACTACTGCAATGTTAACTGACAATGTCGTTAGTTCAGCATAGGGACATGTAGGATTCGTTATCTGTGGAGCCCCATGTTGAAGAGTGTGCAGTGAACAGCGTGCTCCAAAACACTTGTGGATGCACAGTACGGTTTTACGGAGCGACCTCAACGCTCCGTGATGAGTGTAAAAGTACAATATCTTGTGGACTACTCTTGATCTCTCTTCAACAGATGTTCACAACAGCAGCACATTAGTTGGGTATCTGTTAAGGCGTTTCCGAGATACCCGGTCGCAGGAGACTGGCCATAAGACTCTACCCGTTGTCAAAGTCCCTTGTATCAATGAGTTTGTCTATTTGTTCTACTTACTTTTTTTATTATTTAGCTATCACTGATAACTGAACGTGCTCAAACTTCATGAAATTGTAGAGAGTGAGACTATTTACAGAAATACATTGAATAATTGTTTTACGGACGTAATTTGCTATGATGGTTGTTACTGTAGGTATGGATTGAGTGAAATACTGGCGACAGTCGCTAAAAGACCTAATTTCACTTGTAGGTTTCCAGGGCGAAAGTCGTTTGTATGCAAGAGAAACTTTCTATCCTTGTGGAACGGCATACGTGATTTCTTCCCAGTCAGAAGAATCTTTCCAGTATTGGTTGAGCTTTCTACACAATCTCGGATAGATAAGACGTCATCTACTGCCTGGCTGCATCATCAGTTCCACAAAACAGCAGTTTATCTAGGAGAATATTGTGATTCGGAAAGTGAAATGCCTTAGATTGTTGAACTGGTGCTGCTTCATTATTTAAAGTGCATGATGTTTGGTGACTTAAAGTGTTAATGGTACTCACAGTTGAGCAACTCTTCGGATATCCAATCTGTGATTCAACAGAGTTGTTATTTAGGAAGTTCCTATATAAAGGAAGATAGGACCATCAACTTGGGTATGGAATACCCAAAAAAGCCTGAAATAAGTTCTTCAGAAATTTTTACGAAGTCTCAGACGGTGTTCAGGAAAGATAGATTAGGCAGAATTGGTGGTGGAGTGTTTTTGTCTGTCAGTAGTGGTTTATCTTGTAGTGAAGTCGAAGTAGATACACCGTGCGAATTGTTATGGGTGGAGGTTATACTTAACAGCCGAACTCAGTTAATAATTGGCTCCTTCGACCGACCCCCAGACTCCGATGATATAGTTGCTGAACAGTTCAGAGAAAATTTGAGTCTCGTAACAAATAAATACCCAACTCATACGGTTATAGTTGGTGGGGACTTCAACCTTCCCTCGATATGTTGGCAAAAATACTTGTTCAAAACCGGTGGTAGGCAGAAAACATCTTCCGAGATAGTCCTAAATGTTTTCTCCGAAAATTATTTCGAGCACGTAGTCCACGAACCCACGCGAATTGTAAATAATTGTGAAAACACACTTGACCTCTTAGCCACAGACAATTCAGAGCTAGTCCGCAGCTCGTGGTCGTGCGGTAGCGTTCTCGCTTCCCGCGCCCGGGTTCCCGGGATCGATTCCCGGCGGGGTCAGGGATTTTCTCTCCCTCGTGATGACTGGGTGTTGTGTGATGTCCTTAGGTTCGTTAGGTTTAAGTAGTTCTAAGTTATAGGGGACTGATGACCATAGATGTTAAGTCCCATAGTGCTCAGAGCCATTTAGCCAATCCAGAGCTAATGGAGAGCATCATAACTGATACAGGAATTAGTGATCACAAGGTCGTTGTAGCTAGGCTCAATACCGTTTCTTCCAAATCCACCAGAAACAAACGCAAAATAATTTTATTCAAAAAGCGGATAAAGTGACACTAGAAGCTTTTCTAAGACAGAATCTCCATTCCTTCCGAACTGACTATGCAAATGTAGACGAGATGTGGCTCAAATTCAAAGATATAGTAGCAACAGCAGATTCATACCTCATACCTCATAAGTTGGTAAGAGATGGAACTGTTCCCCCATGGTACACAAAACAGATCCGAACGCTGTTGCAGAGGCAACGGAAAAATCATGCGAGGTTCAGAAGAACGCGAAATCCCGAAGATTGGCTAAAACTTACAGAAGCGCGAAATTGGGCACGGACTTCAATGCGAAATGCCTTTAATAGGTTCCACAACGAAACATTGTCTCGAAATTTGGTAGAAAATCCGAAGAAATTCTGGTCGTATGTAAAGTACACAAGCGGCAAGACGCAGTCAATACCTTCGCTGCGCTGTGCCGATGGTACTGTCACCGACGATTCGGCCGCTAAAGCGGAGTTATTGAACGCAGTTTTCCGAAATTCCTTCACCAGGGATGACGAATGGAGTATTCCAGAATTTTAAACAGGAACAGCTGCTAGCATGAGTTTCTTAGAAACAGATATCTTAGGGGTTGCGAAGCAACTCAAATCGCTTGATACGGGCAAGTCTTCAGGTCCAGATTGTATACCGACTAGGTTCCTTTCAGATTACGCTGATACAATACCTCCCTACTTAGAAATCATATACAACCGCTCGCTCACCGATAGATCTGTACCTACAGATTGGAAAATTGCGCAGGTCGGACAAGTGTTTAAGAAGGGTAGTAGGATTAATCCATCGAACTACAACCTATATCGTTGACGTCGGTTTGCAGTAGGGTTTTGGAGCATATACTGTATTCAAACATACTGAATCACCTCGAGGGGAACGATTTATTGATACGTAATCAGCATGGTTTCAGAAAACATCGTTCTTGTGCAACGCTGCTAGCTCTTTATTCGCACGAAGTAATGGCCGCTATCGACAGGAGATCTCAAGTTGATTCCGTATTTCTAGATTTCCGGAAAGCTTTTGAGACCGTTCCTCACAAGCAACTTCCGATCAAGCTGCGTGCCTATGGGGTATCGTTTCAGTTGTGGGACTGGATTCGTGATTTCCTGTCAGGAAGGTCGCAGTTCGTAGTAATAGACAGCAAATCATCGAGTAAAACTGAAGTGATATCAGGTGTTCCCCAGGGAAGCGTCCTGGGACCTCTGCTGTTCCTGATCTATATAAATGACATGGGTGACAATCTGAGCCGTTCTCTTAGGTTGTTCGCAGATGATGCTGTAATTTACCGTCTAGTAAGGTCATCCGAAGACCAGTATCAGTTGCAAAGCGATTTAGAAAAGATTGCTGTTTGGTGTGGCAGGTGGCAGTCGACGCTAAATAACGATAAGTGTGAGGTGATTCACATGAGTTCCAAAAGACATCCGTTGGAACTCGATTACTAGATAAATAGTACAATTCTCAAGGCTGTCAATTCAACTAAGTACCTGGGTGTAAAAATTACAAACAACTTCAGTTGGAAAGACCACATAGATAATATTGTGGGGAAGGCGAGCCAAAGGTTACATTTCATTGGCAGGACACTTAGAAGATGCAACAAGTCCATTGAAGAGACAGCTTACACTACACTCGTTCGTCCTCTGTTAGAATATTGCTGCGCGGTGTGGGATCCTTACCAGGTGGGATTGACCGAGGACATCGAATGGGTGCAAAAAAAGGCAGCTCGTTTTGTATTATCGCATAATAGGGGAGAGAGTGTTGCAGATATGATACACGAGTTGGGATGGAAGTCATTAAAGCAAAGACGTTTTTCGTCGCGGCGAGATCTATTTACGAAATTTCAGTCACCAGCTTTCTCTTCCGAATGCGAAAATATTTTGTTGAGCCCAACCTACATAGGTAGGAATGATCATCAAAATAAAATAAGAGAAATCAGAGCTCGAACAGAAAGGTATAGGTGTTCGATTTTCCCGCGCGCTGTTCGGGAGTGGAATGGTAGGGAGATAGTATGATTGTGGTTCGATGAACCCTCTGCCAAGCACTTAAATGTGAATTGCAGGGTAATCATGTAGATGTAGATGTAGAACGTAGCAGACTGATTCGCTACGCTGCCGTAGTCGCCTCATTACCTTAGAGGTCACTAGCAGTGATATATGACAGCTTCATACGTAACTGAAACGTAACTTGCATTGTACTCGTAGTAATTGGAATTAGACTACATTTAACAGCACAAACGTTCGTTACAATTAATGAAGATTATCTACATTGTTTTACACACATAATTATAGTACACAGCGCATTGTAATAAAACCAAAGCAACGCCACGACCCAATGTGCCCCAGCCAACACCTGCCAGTCTAGACCGACATAGCCACATGTAATTTTCTTCGTTTTTGTTTATTTACTTCTCTCTTTCTTTATTTCTTCCGATTAGTACAATCTTTTAACTCTGAACCGTATAATGTGCTGTGGTCAGCTCACATCGCAAATTTAAAAATCCTGAAACAATCAAATCTTATCGTTTGCTACACTCAACTGACATCGTAAAATACTACAACTTTTAAAACATATTCATCCTAACAGGTAAATTCCTGATATTTACTTTAGTGTTAGTGAAAAGTTGACAGTTGTAAATATGCGTACTACAGCACATTTTATGTAGCTACTGAACCACTACCTTTCGAATCTAACCGTAATAGAGCAGCCGTACCCACAATAACAACAGTTACATATTGTTCCCACAGCATTTTGTAAAGCTTGTCGTACCAAACCTTCAACCAGTAGTGCACTACACAATTTGGTGGCCTAGGTCCTAGCTACATTACAAACCAGATTATCACTCCGTAACTGTAGTCAGGCTTGCAGCGTAAAACACAAAAACCTTTAAACCATACAATGTGCTATATTCAGCGCACTTTGTAAAATATTATAACTTTCGTAGCCTATTAACTCCAGAACCGGCAAATTCTTCGTACTTACCATACAAATAGTTATTTCCTGCCTACAACACATTTGACATATACTCTTATGAGAAAGATTACGCGCGTTCTGTATCTTGTTATACTTTAACACTGATCACTTGCTATCTTCATCTCATATGATGTCATAAAACATTTCTGTTGAGGCAGTAAACGCTACCTATATTGGTTATGTCCCTTATCTGGCATGTAGAGTGTGTACAAACAAATCATTTTTCTGCAGCTACTAAATCACTGTCTCTCATACGCAACAATAGGTAAGTAGCCGAGTTGACAGTAAACATAATTATACATAAACCATACAACATTCGGTAAACCTATCTTAGCAAACTTCCAAGCAATGTCTTGCCCACGGCCCATACTCTCGAGTGCTGTATAGTTTGGTAGCTGGACACTTAATCACCTTAAGCTAAATTACCATTCAATATTACAGGCTGTAGTGAAGCTCACGTCGTCACATATGAAAACTTTTCAATCTTTCGAAACCTATTCATCCCAAAACAAGTATGTTCCTCATTTTACAATATAAATAAACAGACCATTGTCTTTAGTGGTCCTGCCTGCACCATATGTAATACTTGCACTGACCAGATAAATGACTAGTGGTCCACACTTCGTTGTAAATGAAGGTAAGATCATTACGTTGATCATATGCCAATATCATTTCACATAATAAATAATAATAAACGAAACTTTTCTTATAAAACACGCCACTGGCAAACAAATGTTCACCTATACATCTCATCTGGCATCCACACTTTGTAGAACTAATTTTCATACTGGTACAGAATAACTGCGTTCCACATACACCCACAGTAAAAAAGCTGTACTAGCAGTAAAAAAAAACTTTCACTCAACATTTTGTTACGTCTACTTTATAAAGCCTTCACTAATACTTTGTCTATGGAACATATTCTCATGCGCACCTGCAAGTTGTTGCCAATATAAACAGTTCATTATTAAAACGGACTTATAATTATCTAACAATGTTATAAGCGGCGTTGTTTTGGCTTATAATAAAACTTGATGTACTATAATTAAGATGTACTATAATTATATAGCTATAAATACGTAGATGGTTGTAATTAATTGTGATGCAGGTTTGTGCTGTTAAAAGTTGTGTGATACCAATGACTAAAATGAAAGTAACGTTTCAATTACGTATGACGATGTTGCACATCACTACTAGTGACCTCTACACAGGTAATGAGGCGACTAGATTTGCGCAGCGTTTCAGTCAAGAGGTCTAACGTTGAATATGAACATCTGTTACTCATCTCTACATTGATGGACTGTGTGATTATACTTATATGTAAGGTATGTATAATACATGTATTTCAGAGATGAAACATTTTGTAGTGCTTTGCGTAACGTTCATCTTATGTGTACACTTGTAGAAGAACATTAATTTTATCTTCGTTAGGACCACAAGATTCTTTTGTAGGCTATGATTACAAACTAGTGGTCACAAAAAATGGCTACTCGCATCTGTGACAGGTAGTGAAAAAAAATTGAAATCTACCATTGTTGTTCGAATAAAATACTATTGTAGAGTGCAAAAACTTCTCAGTGTTTTCTGAAATCATGTTAACAACGAAACTGATCGGTAGCTATTGACATCTCCCTTATCACTTTCCCAATAGGTTTCACAATTACATATTTCGATGTCTCGGGGAAAATACTCTCAGCTAGTGATGATTTGCATATTTCAGTAAAGACAGTAATGAGTGTCTAGGGTTAACTCTTTAGCAATCTGGTGGAAATACCATCAAATCAAGATCACCTTCTGCTTTTGAGAGAATACACAATTTTCTTAATTTTAGAAGCAGAAGCACGTGATTCATTCACATCATTCAACTCCATGAACTTTCCTTTTTCAACATACTGCTTCGACGTCCTCTTCAACTGTTTGCACCTATTTCCTCTGCTAGATTTAAGAAATCAATTAATGATATTAATTTGTTATGCAATATATCAAATTTTATATCAGCACCTCGTTCATTACAAATTACATTTCAGGCAATTTCTGGCAAATTATTCGTAAAAATTCTACAAAATTTTGTCCGGGAGTAATTAATTATTCAAACTAATGTCCGCTGTGGGGAATTGTATTGTAAGAAACTATTATGTGACAGGATGTCAGGACGGCATGGAGATGGGAAGTCAGTCCGTCAGTCAGTCAGCGTGATGGATGTGGATGCCGCAGTAGAAACCAACCCATGGATATAAATGCCATTTAGTGTGCATTATTTACAGGCATTCAATCTGGGGACGTGTTGAATCCTCGGATCTCAGGGAGTGCCAAATATACTCCACCACAGCGCCATCTCGCACGTTGCACTCACAGCATCGTCCTTATGAGGGCAGCGCTTACTGAGTGTCAGCTGATGGTGCGTCTGGCACCTGTTGACATCTCGTTGCCCCGTAGCACGTCCTGCCGAGGCAACAGCTGTTCTGCGAAGCTGATGGTCCAGTGATGGAATGGTGCTCAGAACTCTGAACTCGGGACCAGAGGATGGATGACCACGACTAGCTATGTTGGGACCCAGCAGTGCTCAGCTGGAAACAACTCAGTTCGAGCTCTGCAGCGGTTGAAGCTTGCTAGATCTCGGAAAGTAGACCAACGGTGGCGGCAGTGTGCCCAGTGACGGTACAGGTGTCAGCTTCATAGGTACGCCGGTGTCTTCACAGCAGTATCTACCACATGGTGCGCTTCATAACGTAGCCCATCTGTTCAACGATGGATGGCTGGTTCTGGGGAGTACAAATACTGTGGTCTGAGTGCTGCCACATTCTTACATCAAACGGGAGCTTTTCGAATGGTGGCGGGGAAGGCAGAAGCGTGGACGCATCGTGGGACCAGAAGCTGTGGCTGCAGGCTCAACACGGTTGGCGTGGGTGTGTTTGTTGCTGTTAGAAGTAGTTTATCTTTTCGTGAAATTGAAGTAGATTGCTCCTGTGAGTTAGTACGGACAGAAATCATTGTTGGCAACCGGAATAAAATAATAATTAGATCCTTTTACTGACCTCTCAGTTTAGATGATACAATTGCTGAAAGGTTCAAAGAAAACTTAAGTTGATAACAAACACGTATCCGACTCATAAAATTATAGTTGGTGGTGACTTTAATTTACTCTCGATATGTTGGCGAAAATACATGTTTAATTCCGGAGGTACGCATAAAACATCATCCAAAATTGTGCTAAACGCATTCTCTGAAAATTATTTCGAGCAATTAGTTCATGAACCCACGCTAATAGTAAACGGTTGTGAAAACACATTTTATCTCTTAGCAACAAATAATCCTGAGTTAATAACGAGCATCAAAACGGATAAATGGATTAGTGAACACAGGGTTGTCGTAGTGAGATTGAATATTGTAACCCATAAATCTTCCAAAAATAAACGAAAAATATACGTATTCTGAGAAGCAGATAAAAATTGACTTGACGCCTTCCTAAGAGACAATCTCGTCTCCTTCCAAATTAATGATATACGTGTAAACCAGATGTGGCTTGAATTCAAAGAAACAGTATCCTCAACTATTAAGTACCAAATAAATTAACAAACGACGAAGCTGATCCTCCTTGGTACACAAAACGGATCAGAGAACTGTTGCAGGAACAACGAATCAAACATGCCAAATGTAAACCGAGGCAAAATCCCCAAGATTGGCAGTCTATTACAGACGCTCGAAATGTAGCGTGGACTTCAATGTGAGGTGCTTATAATAGTATCCACAACGAAATATTATCTCGAAACCTGACAAAAAATCCAAAGAGATTCTGGTTGTATGTGAAGTATGTTAGCGGCAAAAAACAATCAATGCCTTCTCTGCACGATAGCAATGGAGATACTATCGAAAACAGTGCTCCCAAAGCAGAGTTATTAAACACAGCCTTCCGAAATACCTTTACAAAAGAAAACTAAGTAAATATTCCACAATTCGAATCAAGAACAGTCGCCAACGTGGGTAACGTTGAAGTAAACATCCTCGTAGTAGTAAAGCAAGTTAAATCACTTAATAAAAGCAATCCTTCTGGTCCAGACTGTACACCACTTAGGTTCCTTTCAGAATATGCTGATGCATTAGTTCTTAAAAATCATATACAACCGTTTGGTCGACGAAAGATCCGTACCCAAAGACTGGAAAGTTGCACAGGTCACACCAATATTCAAGAAAGGTAGTAATCCACTAAATCATAGGCCCATAGCATTAACGCCGATATGCAGCAGAATTTTGGAACACATATTGTTTTCGAACATTATAAATTACCTCGAAGAAGACGATCTATTGACACACAGTCAACATGGATTTTGAAAACATCGTTCTTGTGAAACACACTAGCTCTTTATTCACGTGAAGTGTTGAGTGCCATTGACAAGGGATTTTAGATCGATTCCGTATTTCTGAATTTCCGGAAGGCTTTTGACACTGTACCACAAAAGCGGATTGTAGTGAAATTCCGTGCTTCTGGGATATCGTCTCAATAATGCAACTGGATTTGTGATATCTTGTCAGAAAGGTCACAGTTCGTAGTAATTGACGGAAAGTCATCGAGTAAAGCAGAAGTGATTTCTGGCGTTCCCCAAGATTGTGTTATAGGCCCTTGCTGTTCCGTATCTGTATTAACGATTTGGGAGACAATCTGAGCAGCCGTCTTAGGCTGTTTTCAGATGACGCGGTCGTTTATCAACTAATAAAGTCATCCGAAACAAATTGCAAAACGATTTAGAAAAGATGTCTGAGTGGTGCGAAAAGTGGCAGTTGACCCTGAATAACGAAAAGTGTGAGGTCATCCACGTGAGTGCTAAAAGGAACTCGTTAAACTTTGGCTACACGATAAATCAGCGTAATCTAAAAGCCGTAAATTCAACTAAATACATACTAAATACAATTACGAACAACTTCAATTGGAACGAGGACACAGAAAATGTTGTGGGGAAGGCTAACCACACACTGCGTTTTATTGGCAGGACACTTAGAAAATGTAACAAACCTACTAAGGAGACTGCGTACACTACGCTTCTCCGTCCTCTTTTAGAACATTGCAGCGGGGTGTGGGATCATTACCAGATAGTATTGACGGAGTGCATCGAAAAAGTTCAAAGAAGGGCAGCAAGTTTTGTGTCATCGTGAAATATGGGAGAGAGTGTCACTGAAATAATACAGAATTTGGTCTGCACGTAATTAAAACAAAGTCTTTTTTCGTTGCGACGGAATCTTTTCACAAAATTCCAGTCACCAACTTTCTCCCCCGATTGTGAAAATATTTTGTTGAGACTGACCAGCATGGGAGAAAAGATCACCACGATAAAATAAGAGAAATCAGAGCCGCACGGAAATATATAGGTGATGTTCTTCCCGCACGCTATAGGGGATTGGAATAATAGAGAATGGTGAAGGTGTTTCGATGAACCCTCTGCTAGGCACTTAAATGTGATTTGCAGGGTATCAATGCAGATATAGATGTAGATGTAGATGCATAGGAATTCTACTACGACAGATAACATCACTCATGGTTCTTGATGTCATTCGTTTGGTTAGAAACGTCATTTTTTCGTGCTGTGACTGGTCGCGCGTTTTAGGTCCTTCTTTCTCCCTCTGCTACTGCAACAGAGCTTAACAATGCTAAGTGCTTTGCTGTCAACAACGGGTATCCTTCTAGCCTTGTGCAAAAACTACAAAAAGCTAAAACTAATAACTACACCAGTTCTTCTTTACTTAATACAAATGGGGTCACTGGGAAAAAATATTTTGCAATAAAAATGGTTGGTTCAAATGGCTCTGAGCACTATGCGACTAAACTTCTATGGTCATCAGTCGCCTAGAACTTAGAACTAATTAAACCTAACTAACCTAAGGACATCACACACATCCATGCCCGAGGCAGGATTCGAACCTCCGACCGTAGCAGTCGCGCGGTTCCGGACTCCGCGCCTAGAACCGCTAGACCGCCGCGGCCGGCAGTATTTAGCAGTTCCTTTCCTAAAAGGCCTGTCATATCGAACTGCCGAGTTGACTTACTACCGCATTACTCTCCTCGGTGTCTTTTAATTGTGAATCTCTACAACTTGGCGTGTCTCCTTTACCGTAAGCAGCAGTGTGCCTTTTCCTACATTGTTGATATTACTACCTGGAGTTTCCATTATTGGAATCTGTTAGGAGAATATGACATTAGTGTTGCCCTTACCACTAACAACGTCACTAAGTTGTTTTTTATGCATAACTATAGGCCTACAACCGACAAATATCTCAAGTCTGGAATATATAAAATTCAATGCAATGTATTTCCGGGATTTTGTATAGGACAAATAGCGACGGCTTTTCAAACCTGTTTTCACGAGGACTTACTCACCAAAGATAGTGAGAATTCTTATAAGTCAACTTTCGTGGAACATCTTACAATTGAAAAACACACTTCCACCGGCCAACTTTACTCGATGTTGAAATTTTGCGTGTAGTCGACAAAGAACGTGAAATGAACCTTTTAGAAGAAGTTGAAATCTACAAACATTCCCACCTAAACTCTGGGGATTTTCTGAATAATCAACTCGCACTGAAAAACAGATTGTTTTTTGATTGTATAGCTCCTCTGTTAAATGATTTACAGTGACTGTACTTCATGTCGAACCCTTCTTCCATCTGATAACACACTCGAATTTGATTTACTTAGATGTTTTAAAGTAATTTTAATTTATCTTTTCTATCCAGTATGTAGTAATGGATTTTATGTAACGTAGACCTTTCTTTTACTTTATGACGACGTCTTTTTTGTGCTGCGAAGAACTACTACTTATTTTTTAATGTGTAACCGTCACAGACTGACTTATTAAAATACCCACCAACGTTTACTAGCTCAAACACAGTACGTTTTACCGGGTGAACTACATGTCTGTATAAATTTGAAAACTGAATAAATCACGGAATAATGTAGATAGAGAGGTACAAATTGACACACATGCTTGGAACGGAATGGGGTTTTATTAGAACCAAAAAAATACAAAAGGTCAAAAAATGTCCGACAGATGACGTTTCATCTGATAAGAATAGCAATAATTAGCATAAGAGAGGTAGACAAAGCAAAGACGATGTTCTTTACATGAAATGCTCAATATGTCCACTATCATTCCTCAACAATAGTTGTAGTCGAGGAATAATGTTGTGAACAGCACTCTAAAGCATGTCCGGAGTTATGGTGGGGCATTGGCGTCGGATGTTGTCTTTCAGCATCCCCAGAGATGTCGGTCGATCACGATACTCTTGCGACTTCAGGTAACCCCAAAGCCAATAATCGCACGGACTGAGGTCTGGTGATCTGGGAGGCCAAGCATGACGATAGTGGCGGCTCACCACACAATCATCACCAAACGACGCGCGCAAGAGATCTTTCAGGTGTCTAGCAATATGGGGTGATTTTGTTTGGTTCTAATAAAACCCCATGTCATTCCACGCATGTGTGTCAATTTTTACCTCCCTACCTACATTATTCCGTGATTTATTAAGTTTTCAAATTTATACTGACTTTTTGATCACCCGGTATTTAGCGTTTAGATAAGTTTCAGGCACTGTTCCACACTATTCCTTCGGGTCGGCGGCGTCCTCTGCCTACCACTGAACGAGAGCGCCTCACTTGTGTTCCCTGCTATTGCTCGTCCAGCGCCAGGCCTCGTCTCCAGGATACTGAACAATTTAACGTACAGCTGCTTTTCCAGTGGCCCATGGCACCATCACAAACCAATAATAAAATCTGAACAGTTTACTTTCCTTTGTTTGGCTCCCTCTGTTTTCGCTTTAAACTGTCGAAACCGTTAAATTGAACCAAATGACTGTTTTGTTGTGCAGCTGACGACTTACTTTCTAGCTTCGTTAAAATATTCTGCAGGTTATGAGCTACAGCTATGAACAAAATGATAAATTCCTAAATTTCATTGAACCATTTTGGCTTCCTTCTTCCGTCGATCATCTGAAGTATTTCTTCTGTTACCCATGGCTTCTTCGCAGTTATCTTTCTTGCACATACGTTTTCCTTTCCAGCTCCTGCGATTGCCTCATTTAACTGAACTGCCCAATACATCTATAACTTCATTAGTTCAAGCGTACGTCTTCATTCCCCAGTACTTCCGTATCCCGCTTCCTGACTTTGGTCTGCAACTTCTGCCTAATTTTCATTACTGCTAAATTGCGATCTGAGTCTGTATCTGCTCTTCTGCACGCCTTACATTCCAAGACCTCGTTTTGAAATCTCTGCCTGACCATAACGTAACCCGAATGGGGGGACTAGTACAAAGTCTTCTGCCAATGGCGAAATCATAATGACACTTTTTTAATTAGGGGCTGTACAGTGCGTGAAATATTTCTTATCTGTAATTCAATGGTTTCCATTGCCTACTGCATTCTCTGCCATTGGCCACTGCTGATTCTTGCGCCTTTTAGGCGCAGTTTCGCACAGCATGGGCAAGACAGTGCCCTAAGCCTCCGTCCGCTCCTCCACCTTCTTTGACAAGGCCGTTGGCAGAACGAGGATGACTTCATATGCCGGAAGCCTTAGGAAGCCATTCATGATGCTTTTTATTCAAAGTAGTGGTGAGGTTCTAACACAGGACCGAGTACTTTTGATTACTAGTCAAAGACGCTATCCCTAGACGACGGGTGCGGATATTGAGAGCCTGTGTGCTTCTTTTGGTGAACAAATGATCATGCGTTGTGTAGCTGGAAGAGTCTCATTTTTATCGTTGACCCATTGTGCATAGGCTGGGCCTCCAAGGCAGGTTTCGCAGCCGGATATCAACTGAAGTGGCTACTCCAGTGGATGGTGTACGAGCGACGTCGGTTCTTCAGCCTCACGGCGGCCACCAACTCCACAGCGGTCGTTGATTCATTAATTCTTACCGGCCTGGTTGTCGGTATTGGTATATATTACGTGTTTGTGTGAGGCGTGCTGGTAAGTAGACGCCAGAGGTGTCACATATATCCCTTGCTGTAAAGCTGCGGAAACGTCCTACAGTTTGGTAATCCCGTTGGTCAACGACCAAACGGTGAAGGCTTTTTTGCCGAGGCGAGTGTGGTAGCTAAACGCTCCGCTAGCTGATTACTGCTAGCAGTGTGATTATGTCATTGAGCGCTTTTGCCAGTCATTGCTACTATATAATTAACTATACAACTAGCTATTCTCCGTCACCTGCAGCAGTGATTTTTTTTTTTTAGCAGTCCAGTAACCATGAGTATTAACAGAGCTCATGTCAGTGAATTGTAATGCAAACTAAAGACCAATATTTCGTAATGCTGAACGTTTAATATTTCCATTAGCTTTGTAGAGATATTTTTTATCAGGGATTCGATCGTTAAGTACTACCAACAAAACATTTTTGAGTGTAGAAATTTTATCCAGTGACTATGTCTGAGCCGCGCGGGACTAGCCGAGCGGTCTGGGGCACTGCAGTCATGGACTGTTCGGCTCGTCCCGGTGGAGGTTCGAGTCCTCCCTCGTGCATGGGCGTGTGTATTTGGCCTTGGCTAATTTAGGTTAAGTAGTGTGTAAGCTTAGGGACTGATGACCTTAGCAGCTAATTCCCATAAGATTTCGCACACATTTGAACATTTTTGACTATGCCTGATATCTGACGTGCAGTTTTTCTTGGTACCTCTGCTTCCTTATATGGAACTGATAAAAGTTGAATACTTCGTGATGTTACTGTTTCGTTTTTGTTCACGTCACCCTAAGGGTGACCGTTTATGAATCCTGGTTTCTGCAGTATTTGGTCTCTTTGCTGCAAGAGTGATGAAGCAGGTTCTGGTGGCTGCACGTAGCATTATTTACTAAGTCACTGCAAAAACTCAGATTGAGTTCGTATTACAGAAAGTATAAGGTCTATCGTAACTGACGGCAAGAACTGACAAGTGTGAAGTAGCAGTCCAGATACGTCTAGTGCAGAACTTTTAAAGGCAGACACGGCTGTGTGTGAGATAAATTTGACAGCTGAAAGGGGTGCATTGGCTGTGCTAGAATGGACAGGCTTGCCGTGCCAAGGTTGCTGAGTTCGCCACAAAATGACGACGATGCTTTAGTCAAGAGTGACTACAAATTTCAGACACTGTGATTGGCGGGAACGGTAGTTTAACCCTAAAAATACCAAGAGGCGGTGGGTACGTTTAGCTCATATATGCCTATTAACCTAAACATTTAAGTCTAATAGTGAATGTGACTTTTCGCAGCAGATGTCATATTTGTATTTTCAGATCCAGGGCCCTTCTCAGACATCTATATAACTTTAAGAAGTGTGTTATCAACGGAAATCAACGACAATTAACGAAATCTGTAATATTTTAAATTGTTTGCGGCGCTCATAAAGTACTCCTCCACTCGATGTAAGTATTGTGAAAAATATGGTGGTGTTCTTAAGATTGTATTAAAAGACATTTTTAGGTTCTGTACCCTAATTAGACATCAATACATATTTAAAAAGTACATTGTTAATAAATGTTAAACACGTTTAACGAATTTTTTTACGTTTTTCTGGCGGTGATCACAAGGTATCCCACCTGCTTGGTTTTACGTGTTATGGAAAGCGCGTTAGTATTGCTAGGGTTAAGAAACATCAGGGCAGCACGAACTAAATACACCAAAATTCTATATTATTCGATCAAAGACAGCTGTATAATGAACAGGCACATCAATTAAAAGAGAAAAATAAGGCGGATGTGTGCGTATAAACTCACTCTTAATCAAAAAAGTTGTTTCTACGTTATTAGCCATCAAATTTTGTTAACGACATCTACGTTAATATTTCGTTACAGCTTTCGACTATTTTTACAAACAATAAATTCACATACGGAACTCAAGGAAGTCCTAATTTTTTTCTTTCGGTTATTAGTCTCCTGACTGGTTTGATGCGGCCCACCACTGACTCCCCATCCTGTGCCAACCTTTTAGTCTCAGAATAGCACTTTCAGCCTACGAGCTCTATTATTTGCTGGATGTATCCCAGTCTTTGTCTTTCTCTGCAGTTTTCACCCACTACAGCTTCATCTAGTATCACGGAATGTCCTAAAAGACGTCCTATCGCCCTATCTTTCTCTTCAGTGTCCTAAATATATTCCTTTTCTTGCTAATGCTACGGAGGACCTCCTCATTCGTTACCTTACCATTCGGCCTGACTTTCAACATTCTCCTGTAGCATCACATCTAAAAAGCTTTTGTTCTGTTCCGGTTTTTCCACAGTCTGTGCCTGACTGCCTTACAATTCTGTGCTCCAGAAATATCTTCCTCAAATGGAGACCTGTCCGCTCTCTCCTCTTCATTTAACAGTGAAATTCCCACTGCACTGTTAATGTTACATCCTCTCTCTCAATTTCACCAATGGTGTTTTTACTTTTTTTCCTGAGTCAGTCCTTCAGACAATGATTTCTTTCTATCTCCAACTTCTTTGATTGCTCTTTTGAAAGACATTCGTTCCTCTTCAACTGAACTGTCTATTGAGCTATTTATTATCGGAGTATCTATGGCCTCAGAGAACTTCAAGCCTGCCTCTTCACTCTTTAACTGTTTCAAAATCCCACTTCTTTGCGCCTTGATTCTTCCTGACTACTCTCTTAAACTTCGTATCTGACCACGATATAATGTACCTGAGATCTTCCTGTGTCTCCCGGTCTTCTCCAAGGACGTCACCTCCTCTTGTGATTCTTGATCTGGGTATTCACTGTTACTATCTGAAACTTTTCTGTGTCATTCCTACTACCAAGCTCATAATGTCCCGTAACCATTTATTGTTTTCCTTCCTCTACAACGGCATTCCAATCCCCGATGACCATTACGCGAGTGACAACTGCTTTCCCGGTCTCTGATTCACAGCGAAGTTAGTGGGCCTCAACAAATAACTTTTAAATATAGGTCTTACTCCTGGGGGACGCACAACTTCGTTTACACAGTCGCTGACGCCTCTCTCTTAAGGTATACAAGCAACAGGAAGCGTGTCTTTTATAGCTTTATCTGTTTTATCTATATTGTACCTCACCGCTCATTAGATGTCTCTGCTGTTGTGTCTTGAGCTCGTTCATTTCCTGATGCATGTGGTTGGCGTCACTAATTCACTGCGTTCGGGCTGTCATAATACGTAGCACAGCGTCATTTTGTGTCGACTTCCTGTAGCCTTTATGGCCTAGTTTGCCCCCTTCCTCTGTATAACAACCTCTTCACATTTTTCAATGATACCTCAGATACGTGACGTCAGTAGCCATTAGAGGGCCGCAGCGAACATGTCGAAACGTCGGCAATTTAGCTGTTTTAGTAGTTGCAATGACGCAGCCCAATACCCAAAATTATTTGATCCAAACTTACACGGGCCTTGGAAGCCTACGAATTTAGAGCGTTCAGTATCTTCATATACTCCCTCTATGTCTTCCTCTTCTGCTTGCGATGTCGGCATGTATACCTGAACTATTGCTGTCCGTGTTCGTTTTCTGTCGATTTTGATGAGAACAGCTCAGTCGGGAACAACTGAACTGTTCACAGTCACTCATTCTCTGTCCTACATTCCTGTTCATAATGAATCCTACTTTGTTATAACGTTTTCTACTGCTGTTGATAGTACTCTACACCCTTCTCATCACTCTTCTTTCCATTGAACTGCGTTGACGCCGACTGTATTTAGAATGAATCTTAGCATTTCCATTTTCAGATTTCCTAGCTACCTTACTAAATTCAAACTTTTGACATTCCACGCGCTGAATCATGGAAACTTATTGTTTCATTGGTTACTCAATCTTTTCGTCATGGTCACCTCCCCACTGGCAGTCCCCTGCTGGAGATCGGAATGGGGGAATACTCAGGCATCTTTTGCCAATGGAGAAATCATCATGACACATTTTCTTTTATAGGCTACATGTCGTGTGGACACACATTAACTGTCTTTAATGCAGTGGTTTCCATTACCTTCTGTAAACCTCATGCCGTCGATCATGTGTGACTCTTCCATCTTTTAGGGTCAGTTTCCCACCCCATGTGCAGCAGACTTCCCTGAACCTCTGCGCGCTCCTCCATTCTCTTTGACAACGCCATTGGCAGAATAACGGTTACTTCTTAAGCCGGAACTTGATGATAATTTTTATTCACAATTTAAGCAGTGGTGAGGTTCTAACCCGGGACCGAGGACGATTGGGTTACTAATCAAATGCGCTATCCCTAGGCGAGGGATAAAAATTTTCGTAGTTTGTCATTGCTACTTAATAATTAATAGTATAGCGTGAGGCTCAGAACAGTAAATTCACAAAGCTCTAAAAAATAGCGCGTATGGTTCAAATGGCTCTAAGCACTATGGGACTTAACATCTGAGGTCATCACTCTCCTAGAGTTAGAACTACTTAAATCTAACTAACCTAAGGACATCACATACATCCATGCCCGAGGCAGGATTCGAACCTGCGACCGCAGCAACAGCGCGGTTCCGGACTATAGGGCCTAGTCATAAAGTATTACATCTGGTGTTGCGTTATTTCAACGACAATAGGAAATGATAAAGTTCATTTATTTATTTTTATCATCTTTCCATCAGTCATGCAAGTGTTTTATGTAGCCACTCTGAAGATGGTACGACAATTTTCAGGGCGTTCAACGATTGTTTTGGTTGTCTCTTAGACAATAAATGAAGCCAAATAATTTTGAATGCAAGCACACGTCGGAAACCACAGATATACATGTTCTTCACTACGCCACAGAAGACTGAAATATATCGACCATGAAAGCAAAACCTTCGAGTTAGAATTACTCAGCAAACAAATCATATGTAAAAACCATTTCAGATGTGTGGTTCTCTAAGGACCTGTGCACTTTCTTCAAATTTGAGCCCAATGCAAATTTGAGCGCAATTGAATGGGGACATAATTTTAAATAAATCTTAATAAATAGGAGTCTATTTCATAGTCAAGTAGATACAGGAACGCAGCTACACACTCGCTGCTTTATCACAAACATCTCGTCGTGTCCTACATTAATTGCAACGAATTTGCTTGTTATTGTATACTTATAACTATGGCAGCAGTTTTAGTTATTTATTATGGTATACCATATAGTTAAGCGTTCAATACCTCTACCCGCCCCCCCCCTCCCGGTGTCATATCTACATCTCTAGTTGTAATTACTACGCTGTACAAAGGAATAACATCCAACAAGTTTCATCCACATTGCTTCTTCACTGAAGCTAATCTTCACTCCTCATAACCCGTCTTTTCGGAAGTAGAGGTCTGGGCCGGCATCGGCAGACGTAGGCTGCGGCCTAGTGACTACCACAACACCAACGACACGCCGACGGGTTATTCTCTATCACATTACAGAGTAACGACGGCCTGACGCGACTTGAAAGAAATGTAATGGCGTCCGTAGTGTGCTGATCGCAATTGGTTGGTGAAAGATCAGCATCCCTTACAAATAGGTTATAATGAAGTCAAAGACACCACAGATTTCGTAGCAATAAAACGAACTCATTTCAGTATAACACTATTACTATTATTTACAGATAATAATTTTACTATCACCTTTACAAAAGTTACAAATGTTTATCATCGTAAATATAACGATAGGAAATGGGAAATTAGTACCTGTCTGAGAATGTATGAAACTGGCGATATACCTTCAACTTTCGGGAAAACATCATCCACAAGATCACCAAGATTACAAGAGGCGACATGTGCGAGAATTATCACACAATCAACATAGCAGCTCACGCATCCAAATTGTTGGCAAAGATAATATACAGAAGAATCGGAAAGAAAGTTTAGGATCTGCTAGGTGGTAATCAGTTTGGCTTCAGCAAATGTAAAGGCTGCAGAGAGTTGGTTCTGACGTGTGGTTAATAGTGGAAGCAAGAGTGAAGAAAAAGCAATATGAATTCATAGGATTTGTCAAGCTGGAAGAAAAAGTTCGTGATGTAAAATGGTGAAAATGTTTCGAATTTTGAAAACATCTACAGGTAAGGACGGATAGCGTACAATATACACAAGAACCAACAGGAAGTAATAGGATTGCAAATCTAAAAACGAAGTGTTCAGATACAAGTGTAAGGCACGGATGAAGTTTCTCGCGCCTGCTTTTCGAAGTATACATCGAATAAGCAATGACGAAAATAAGAGAAATGTTCAAGAGTGGGATTAAGATCCCAGGTGAAAGGATAGCCCTATCGATGACAAAATTCGCTGATGACATTGCTATTCTCAGTGCAAGTGAAGAAAAATTATAAGATCAGATGGCTGAGATCAACAGTCTAATGGATACAGAATGTGGTCAACGAGTAAGTCGAAAAGAGACGGGAGTAATGAGAAGCAGCAGAAATGAGAACAGTGAGAAATTTAACATCGACACGTGATCACGAAGTAGATGAATTTAAGGTATTCTGCTATCTAGGCAGCAAAATAAGCCATGATGGAGTGAGCAAAGATATGAAAAG
The DNA here is from genome assembly GCF_021461395.2 of Schistocerca americana. NCBI lineage: Eukaryota > Metazoa > Arthropoda > Insecta > Orthoptera > Acrididae > Schistocerca > Schistocerca americana. The sequence continues at coordinate 155,595,016 of NC_060120.1, read as the reverse complement.
TAGGCTAACACTAGCAAAAAAGGGCATTCCGGGATAAGAGAAGTGTACTGTGTCTAACATAGCTCTTAATTTGAGGAAGAAATTTCTGAGGACGTACGTTCGGATCACAGAATTGTATGGTACTGAAACACGGACTGTGGGAAAACCGGAACAGGAGAGAATCTACGCATTTGTAATGTGGTGCTACAGAAGAATGTTGAAAACTGGGGTGACTGATAAGGTATGGAATGAGGACGTCCTCTGCAGAATCCGCGAGAAAAGAATTTGCGTCTGGCGCCTCAATTGTTGGTGCAAATGGCCTATTACCGTAGATGTAAAGAAGAAAAGGGAAAAGACTGAGCAGCTGAGTGTGTTTGTGGTGGCCACAGTATACTATCCATATTTCGTTTTACGTTTCATTACGTTATTGGTAGTTGTCGGAGCCCTACGTGCATGTTTCATACATTTAAGGGCCATATTTCAGTGTTTTTATTCTTGTCCGATCAATTGAATGTATGAATGAGAGTGTGCAGGGATTTCAGTGTGTAGATCAGTGGGAGTGCTGAAATCTGCCACTGTGTCAGAACTGCCAGCTGTAGGAAACACGTACCATGTAGCAAAGAGGTTTCTGTTTGCACTGGATGAATCTTTTGTATTGGTTGTAGAGCGGATGCTCGTGGAGTGTTCTGTGGGACACGAGACGGGAGAGACCGATTGGCGGTAAGTGGGCCTTTTCAATGAGATGTTAATGTTGTGTTTCATGTGAATTTTTCAAAGCTAGTCGAAGTAAATGATTCCTTTCCTCGTTCATAGTGTATTATCGTGTGTGACAACTTTTACTTGCTAATTTGCGAGTGTTAAATGTGTTAAAATCAAGGGACGGTGTAGGCTACTGTCCATTTGAACTGTTAATCAAACACGTGGACTCGTGTTGAGATTATTGTGATCCCGTTCATTTTGTTTAGTATCCCTTTCGTGAGAGCATGTATATTGCGTATGATATCCGTGATTTTATGACTGAATTTTGTGCAATTCGTCTCACTTGGCAACTTCCTTCGTGCACGCTTTTGTTTGTGAGGACCACGTGGTCGTGATCTAATGTGAAAGTCTACAGTACCAAGGCCACACTGATCTTTCGCTGCAGAATATCTGAATAATTGTGAGTCTCATTTATGATTCATTTTTATAGCAATTCAGTTTAATAAAAATTTTATTCATTTATCCCACATGTTAAAATCCAGGGAACAGACCCTCTTGCTTCCCATGTTTGCTGTGGTGAAGGCTTTCAGTTCTTTTCCCTCCTGTTAGTCACTCAAGTGAGTGTGAATGTAAGTGTTCGTGATTAAATCATCCTTTGATCATCTCTCTTCCATTGGTCATAGACCTTGCAGGGGACTCGGAAGTAAAGTTCTACGTTTAATTTATATGCGACGTAATAGATTGCAGGCTACAGCAACCATCATATTAATTACTATACATGTCTGCAGTTAAATTTACCAATATAATAAATGTTCCTTTGCAGGAAGTTTTGTTTACGCTCTCGCAGCTGAAAATCCACTTCATGCCTCATTCAGCTCTGATGCACGGCACATCCTACTGCATTCCGTTTGCGCGACAGTTGTATTGAGGCCGCATTCAGATTAATTGTAAAGATTACCTTCAATTGTACCTTTCAACACTTCAAAACTTTTTCTCGTATCAAAAGTTACAACCGATTTTACAAAATTGTGATAATGGAAAATTTCAATACTCCTTCGCTGCTACAAATTGTATGAAGCTGTATGAGTTACTTGTTCCTTTCCTATGTTGCGGCATCACCTACATACAAGGCTTCAGAACCAGCCAAAGGGCAGGCAGGCTCGCCACCAAAGAAATCCGGTAGCTGTGTGGTAAAATAAGGTGGCTTAGCGTCCTGCAGTACAGTGGTCTATTGTATCATTGGACTGGGTTACCACATATTTTGGCTTCGCAACATAGCACCATGCTTCTGCATCCATCTCTATGACGGGAAGTGAGCCACGACACAAATATGGCTGCCGGTAATACTGGGGGATTCAGCTACCCCTACGAGTAGGCTTCAGGCAACCTGCTATACCTTCAACCACCACATGAAAGATTTATAAATTCTCTCGCTCGATATGAGCAAACGGGTAAAAAATGAATTTGACAGAAAGTGCAAAATGGCTAAGCAGGAATGCTAAATGAAAAATTTAAGAATTTAAATCATATTTCACCGGAGAAAAATAGATACCTGTTACAGAAAAATTAAAGAGACTTTTGCAGAAAAGGGAAACAGTTATATGAACTTAAAGAGCTCAGCTGGCAAACAAGTCCTAAGCAAAGAAGCAAAAGCTGAAAAGTGGATGGAGTATACAGAGAGTCTATACAAGGGGGATTAACTTCAAGGCAACAGTATAGAAACAGGACGTAGACGAAGATGAGATAGGAAGTATGACACCATGAAAAGAATTCGCCAGAGCCCTGAAAGAGGTCGAAACAATGCGCATGGAGCAGACGACATTCTATCAGAGGTACTGATAGCCTTGAGAGACGTAGCCATTAAAAAACTCTCACGTCTCGTATGGAAGATGTATGAGAGAGCCGAAATACCCTCCGCCTTCTTGAAGAATGTAATCATTTCAAATCCAAAGCAAGCATTTGCTGACAGCTGTGAAATTTGCAGCTCTATCAGTTTAATAAGTCATGATAGCAACATATTAACGTGAATTCCCTAATGAAGAATGGAAACAATGATAAAAGCCTATCTCCGGAAGACCAGCTTGGATTTCGCAGAAATGGAGGAGCACACGGGCAGAATTGACCCTATGACTTATCGTATGAAATATTTTAAAGAAAGGCCAACCTATGTTTACAGCATTTGTGGTCTTACAGAACGCTTTTGACAATACCGACTAGAGTATACTTCATGAAATTCTGAAAGTAGCAGGAGTAAAATGCAGGAAGAGAAAAGCCATTTACAGCATAACGGCAATTATGAGTCGAGGATCATGAAAGGAAACCAGTGGTTGAGTAAGGAGTAAGACAGGTTTGTAGCCTATCCGAAATGTTGTTTAATCAAGTATTCAACTAATACTTAAGTATTACAATTACAAATAAGCTAAATTGGAATGATCACACAGAAAAGTTTGTGGGTAGAGCAAACCAAAGACTACGATTCATTGGCAGCAAACTTAGAAGGTGGAACAGGTCTATCAAAGAGACTGCTTATAGTACGCTTGTCCGCCATATTCTGGAGTATTGCTGTGCGGAGTGGGGTCCGCATCTGGTGGGACTGACGGATGAGATCGAAAAACTTCAAAGAAGGGAAGCTCGTTTTGTATTATCGCGAAATAAGGGAGACAGTGCCACCGACATGATACATGAATTGGAGTGGCATTCAGTAAAACAAACGCGTTTTCCGTTGTGACAGGATCTTCTCATGAAATTTCTATTTTCTCCTCCGATTGCGAAAACATTCTGTTGGCACCCACGTACATGGAGAGAAATGATCATCAGGATAAGAGAAATCAGGGCTCGCACAGAAAAATTTAATTGCTCGTTTTTCCCGCGTGCCCTTCGGGAGTGGAACGGTAGAGAGACCGCTTGAAGGTGGTTCATTGAACCCTCTGCCAAGCACTTTATTGTGAATAGCAAAGTAATCACATAGATGTAGATGCACCTTGAGCAAGCAGAAAAGGAATACAAAGGATAATTTGGCGTACGAGTTAAAGTTCAGGGAGAAGGTATAAAAACATCGAGATTCTGCAATGACATTGCGATTCTGTCACAGACAGGAAAAAGCTTGGAACAGCAGAACGGAATAGACTGTGACTTGAAACGAGGATATAAGAGGAAGATCAACAAAAGTAAGGAAAGTATAAACGAATGCAACCGAATTAAATCTGACGATCCTGCGGGAATTGATTTGGAAACGAGACACTTAAAGTAGTAGATGAGTTTTGTTATTTGGGCAGCAAACTAACAGATGATGGCAGAGATAGGGAGGATATAAAATGTAGACTAGCAATGCCAAGAAAAGCGTTTCTGAAGAATGGGAGTTTGTTAACATCGAATATAGCCTTAAGTATTAGGAAGTCTTTACTGGAGGTATTTTCCGGCGGGGTCAGGGATTTTCTCTGCCTCGTGATGTCTGGGTGTTTTGTGATGTCCTTAGGTTAGTTAGGTTTAAGTAGTTGTAAGTTCTAGGGGACTGATGGCCATAGATGTTACGTCCCATAGTGCTCAGAGCCACTGGAGGTATTTGTCCAGAGTGTAGCCATGTATGGAAGTGAAACATCGACGATAACCAGTTTAGGCAAGAAGAGAATAGAAGCTTCCAAAACGTGGCGTTACAGAAGAATCCTGAAGACTGGATGGGTAGATCGCGTAGCTAATGAGGTGGTACTGAATAAACGTGAGTAGACAAGAAATTCGTGGCTCAACTTGACTATTCATATTTACTGCAGAATCAAAAGTTTGCGCGTAGCGAACTAAAGAAAACGAAAATTTTATGCGTGGTATTCGTAGGTGTGGTGGGTTACATAAAACCCATTAGTAGAGGCAGGTGAATCACCGTATATTTGCCCCCCCCCTCCCCCCTCCCCCTCTCCTGAGACGTTAGCAACACTCCAACTTCTTACTTCAGTGTTGCACCGGGACCATGACAGTGTTCACACAAGCCGAATGTTCAATATGGGACAGAGCCGTTATAACGAACGAGGTCCAAGAGGACAGGCTGCGAAGCTACGTCACGAGGCTGGGCCCGGGGTCGCTCGCCCGCCCAGCTCAGCGGACGAACTACGTTTCTAAACCTGTTAATTCATATTTCGGAATTTACGTACGTACGTGTATAGCATGTTGTACTGAAATTCGCTATTAAGGGGTCTGCTAATTACTGGTACTGCAACGACCAGAAGATCAGCATGTGTACAACGGAATTCCTTATTTTAAATTTGTTCCATACAAAAATCTAAATGAAATAACTTTTTTTTCAGAAAAGTAGGATGTGTGTGAAGACAAATTTTCAAAAGTATTTCAATAACAGATCAAAACACATCCACGTGAGCCCCTGCAGTGACACGAAGAATATCGAGTCTGACAAACTGCCTATTGGCTTTTTTGTAATGTCGAGTTTGTTTTCAACTTATCATCCATGTCCGCTGAAAGATGTCCGAAGAAATGGTACCAATGACTTCCACAATCTGAGTACGGAAGCCTCGAATGCCCCGCACTGCAGTGGCGAACACCCTGTCCTTGAAGTAGCCACCTAGAACAAATTCCAACGGTGTGCTGTCAGGAGAACGTGGAGGGCAATTCATGGCTGCAACTAGTCCAGTCCAGTGTCCCGGAAATTTTGCATTTAGAGCTTTCCGAACATCCAGCGACCAGTAAGGTGGCGCACCATCTTGCTGAAACCAAAGGTTAGGTTCCAAGTCTTCAGCATAGGGAAAGATAAAGATCTCCATCATGTCTAGGTACGTCGTTCCTGTGACAGATGTTCCAACAAACAACAATGGTGCAATTATCTTGTCACTCATGGGGCCCCAACAAACGTCCACTTTCGGGCTATCCCGCAGCTTTTCCTGAGACTGTGTGGCTTCAGCGACTCCCAAATTCGAACGTTACGCTTGTTCACAGTCCTAGAGACCTTGAATGTGGCCTCATCAGAAAACATTAAACTTGACAGGAACGCAGGATTCTGATCAATTGGGTTAAGCATTTCACATCGAAATTCGTATCGTCACTGCTTGTCATCAGGATTTATGACCAGCGGTATCTGCACCTTTCATGAATGCAGAGGCAGCCGCTTTCAGAGGACTTCCTGAACAGTTGCACGAGGCATCAGAAGTTCTCGTGTAGCTTGACGAACTGATTTTCGCGGACTTCGTTGGAATGTTTGGCGGATATTCTCAACTTGTTCTTCAGAGACACGCTGACCTCTCCCAGGCTTCTTTGACGTTGGCTAAAAAAATGGCTCTGAGCATTATGGGACTTAACTTCTGAGGTCATCAGTCCCCTAGAACTTAGAACTACTTAAACCTAACTAACCTAAGGACATCACAAACATCCATTCCCATAGGCAGGATTCTAATTTGCGACCGTAGCGGTCAAAACGGTTAACGATTTCATGAGGCGCCGGCCGCGGTGGTCGAGCGGTTGTAGGCGCTTCAGCCCGGGACCGCGCAACTGCTATGGTCCCAGGTTCGAATCCTGCCTCGGGCATGGATGTGTGTAATGTCCTTAGGTTAGTTAGGTTTAAGTAGTTCTAAGTTCTAGGGGACTGATGACCTCAGGTGTCCCATAGTGCTCAGAGCCATTTGAACCATTTGATTTCATGAGGCACTACATATTGTAGCAAATGAGGACTGTTAAGGAGGAGGACGGAATGCCGTTATACCATTTATGCTGGGCGTGGATCTGAAATTTCAGCTTTTGCGTTTCGTTGCAGTATTAGGAATCAGTACGACTCAATAATGGCGAATCACGGTAGAATATTCAATTGTCGTTTACCGAATTAAGAGTTAACAGGTTTAGAAATGAAGTTCGTCTACTCCGCTGGGTGAGCGAGAGAGATCAGGCCTACACACGTGACGTACGTGCCAGAGCCCGCCTTTCTCGTGGGCCTCGCAGTTTGACTTAGAAGCGTCATCAGATGGACAAAATCGCTGGTCTAGCTGCTGCCAGCTGGTTCGTTGTTTAAAATGCAGTACTGAAAATAGGCGTCTTCCTGTGTGAATCGACTGACCCTCCGGTCGACTCCAACAATCCTAGGTTCAACGCGGATCTTTTGTTTACTGTTACCAGTATTCTGCAACTGCCTCCAATGTATGTGAGGCGACCTTCAGGTTCATGGGCCACCGAACTCACTCCAGCCTTGCATTAGTGGGGGACGATAGATTCGCTTGGGTTTAACTTCTTCATGACGCACTATGACGTATGCGTGGACAGTTTTGACCGTCTGAGATGTCGATATACTTTCTTGGTCGTATCGAGTTCTGATAAGTGGGAGAAGTCATATTTTATAAGTTGCATGGGTCCACAGTGGCGTAGTGGATAGAAAGCTGGGTAGCGATGGGGAGAGTAGCTGGTGCACCGGTTCGCGTCATGGTGTAAGTATTATATTTTTTCTTTGCTTTTTTAAAAGATTCTGGGAAGGAAAAGGGATAGAAGATTGGGTTTAAGGTCCAGTCGACATTGAGGTCATTACAGACGGAACAGAAGCACTGACCGTGTCAAGGATAGGAAAGAAAGTCGGCCATGTCCTTTCAAAGCGATTGAGGGAACTCACGGGAAACCTAAATCAGGATGTCCGGACGTAGGTTTGAAACGTCGTTTTTCCCGAATGCCCTAACCACTACGCCACCGCGCTCGGTGAAAAAAATCTGGGACCTTATTAATTTAAAGTAAATGTGTTCTTAAAACTTGTTGTTGCACATGAAAGAGCTCTAGCCCAAGAATGAGATGTCACTGTCAATAAACTGCATATGAAGCATGAAAATGCAAATGCCACTAGACGTTCACGTCCTCTAGTAAAATGAACCAAGCACCGCTAAAAAAAAAAAAAACATAAAGAGGATTGATACACTTAATTATTTTAGGAGACTGCTTTCGTAAACAGGAATATTCGGAACATATGTAGATGAAATGTATTCTGGTACAGAATTTTTCTGCTACTAATTTTTCTCGTTGGTGTTTTCTACTGCAAAGTAGGAAGTTTTTTTTTTTCTCGCAGTGAGTTGTAACTTATCGTGCAAGTTAGGTCATGGTTCATACATTCAGCACACATTTACCATTGGGGAAGTTTATTGTTCGATACATTATTATGTAAATAACGAATAGGAACTTGGCAGGTTCTCACTTTCATAGAAGGAAAAGACAACAACAGTTTCCAAAATTGCAGTGAATCTGCATATTGAAGACATGAGTTGCTGTTTTAATTCGTGAGCAAGAATGGCTGTGACAGTCAGAATGGTACTCCGTACTTACTCCGTACTTACAGTCTTCTTTACGGTTTCCGAAAATTGCGATGGTAATCATTTATTATGACGGCGTGTAAAGCAAGTATAATTTTGTATACGTAATTAGACAAAATTGTGTTAGTATATAATCCTCAAATTAATAAACGCATAAATGAAAACGAAGCCGATAAACAGCTCTGATCGAATAAGATGAGGGAAGATATGATTTATCCACTGGTGCGCTACCAATAAATTCGTTTAAATTTATAACAATAATGTGGTACACACCATTTCTGAAAAGAACATACACTTATGCGCACATAAGTTTCATGCTACAAAACAATTGGGTATTGAAAACATCTACCACACCATTAAGATCGGTAAGCTGCAGCTACAAAAAGTTTCCTAGGTGGTGGCATGCATCAAAACGATGATAGTGCCAACTCCCAAGTGAAATCGTGACGTAGTCGGCTCACGGCGATGATATCTCTTTGTAAACACAAAACGGATGACTGTTCCACGCGAGGCTCCACGCGCTCAGACTCAGTACGATTACAGAAGACGATACACGTCTCGAACTCAGTACGATTACAGAAGTCGATACACTTATCCGATGGTCCAGAAGGGCATGTACACATCATAGTGACGTAATGGAGAAGAGTCACCGCGATGGATCTAGCGTCTCCCACATCAGCAAGGCCACGTGCACAGCCATGAGTGTAATGCTAAGACAGCTTTCTGTTGCTCCGCTGTCGAATTCTACGCCCGGTTTCTGAGTGCACACATCCACCTCTTTTGGGAAAGCCAGCTTAAAAAACAATGTCGTTATTTATTGAGTGAACATTCTTGGCTCAGAGCTCGCTTCGGTATTGGAAGATCCACAACTACAGATCCCATACACGCCATTCTGGGGCAGAAATGACCATTGTTGCTAGTGATTACGTCGACAGTTTCTGCCACTACACTGCCCTATTACATCTCGTTATCACAATTGATGAATTTTTAAACTTTAGCTTAGAAGTTGTTTTACTGATTTTGCAATTGGCCATAAGTAAAATTCTAGTTATTATTAAATATATGGGGGTTCTGTACGAAATATAAAGTGATCAAAGAATAGAGGACAGGTCACGCTTTTTAAGTTGGCCATGTATATTCTTATATGTTTTGAACTTAACTCTTTTTGTTTTTAAATGTGTACGTGAACGTAAATTACAATTTGATCATTAAGCGACGTAGTCTTGTATTGTTTACGCCTTGAGTGGTCACAAACTGACGGTAATAAACGATAAATCATCTTTGTATCATGGATATATGTGAAAATGGACATTATTAAAACTGGGTTTAACAATATCTAACATTACAGAGACTATCTAAGTACGCGAGTCGAGGCACTTACGGTCTTTTGATGGCTATCTTTCTGGTCACCTTGATGGAGGTAGTATTTGAAGTCCAAAAAGGTGGAAGTAGTGAGATTTACTGAGCTCGACCCCATCCTTCAACTTCGTCCAGGGCTTGGACTACTGTGAAGGTAGATTCACTGATTGATTTTGGAACGCTTGTACGAGCTTAAACACTGTGCTTGTGAGAATCGATGCACCAGTGAACTTAGAATATTTTGCTGCAGTTTGTGTTACTAACTGCACATGCTGAACTTTATTGCTTGTTTTCCAGACAATATCTACGGCAGTTAACAATATATCACGTTCTGGCTAGTGCAGAAAATGTTCATATGGAATATGAATGTGTGCTCACGGGTTTAAATAGTTAATGCTTTATGATACGAACCACACGCGAGAATGAGACACGTTTGCGTTGCGTTGCTGCACAGTATTAATTTATTATTTGGTTATTAACTTTCATTTGAATTTGCACTGATGTGACGCTATCATTTGCTGTTTCTTGATTAATGTCAGTACACATTTGTCTGCTTTAAAATATAATTATGTTTTGTCGGTGAGCATCGTTAATCCTAGGAGATTTATTCATTCAGTTTTTAATATGAATTATTCGCTAACCCTAGTATACATTATGGAGCAAATAGATCATTCCTGGTGTAAGGGCATTGAAGCCCGTATGTGCGAACACCCCCAGTGACACGAATAGGAGTGACAGGGTACAGTCTAGGAAGAAAATATAGTTCTTGTGAAATAGAACTTGCTCTTTATTAGCAGGAATTAATGAATTCTATCGACAATGGATCTCATATTGACTCCATATATACAGATTTCCAGAAGGTTTTTGACACTGTGGCTCAGAAGAGGCTTCTAATCAAATTGCTTGTATATGAAGCATTGCTTCAGCTGTGCGACCTGTCAGAAAGGTTACAGTACGTAGTAATCGATGGAAAATCATCGAGTAAAAAAGAAGCGATAACCTGCGTTCCCCAACGAAGTGTTACAGTCCCTCTGCTGTTAATAATCTACAAAAACGATTTAGGAGATAGTCTGAGCATCCTCTTAAATTGTTTGCAGGTGATACTGTCATTTACCATCAAGTAAAGTTATCACAAGATGAAAACCAATTGAAAAATGACGTATACACGTTTTGTGAATAGTGTGAAAAGTAGAAAATGTCTGTCAATAAGGAAACGTGTAAGGTCATCCACATTAGTACAGAAATAAATCAGTTAAATTTCGATCCCAGGAAAAGTAGCACAAAAATAAGGGTTATCATTTGGGCTACGTACCTATAAATTAAAATTAGTAACAACCTACGTTGGAATGCTCACATAGAGAATTTTGTGGAGGAGGCAGAGTACATTTTATTGGCGGAACACTTAGAAGATTCAACAGGTCTCCTAAAAAGACTACATACACTACGCTTGTTCCTCCTCTGTTACAGTACTACTATCATGAACGGAATTCTTACAAAATAGAATTGAGCGATGATATAAGTTCAAATAACGGCAGCTCGATTTGTATTATCGCGAAATAGGTGAGAGAGTGCCACGGATATGATTGAGTGGCAGTCATTAAAACAAAGGCGTTTTTCGTAGCGACGAGATCTTTTACGAAATTTGAATGATCAACTATCTCCGATTAATGTGAAAATATTTTACTGTCGGAAGCCTACATAGGCATAAATAATCATCGTAACAAAATAAGGTAAATGAAAACTCACGCAGAAAGAGTTGCGTGTTCATTTATTCCACGAGCTGTTAGAAAGTGAAACGGTGGACAAAGAGTCTGGAGGTGGTCGGATAACAGGCACTTAAGTGTGAATTATAGATTAAATTAAAAGGAAGGTCAGCGTTGGCGATAAAATTGATGTTTTGTTGATAGCAGAATTGATTTTCGATCACGTAGTGATCATCTTCAGTGCTGTACAAATTAAACTCAGACACAATAACTCAACATCAATATTACGGCCAACGCTCACCTTCCTTTTAATTTAACATATATGGTCGTTGTGGACACAGCACTCTATGGAGTGGCCAATCAATTGTAGATTAGTCACGTAGATGCACCTATGTAGATGTAGATGTAGACGTGAATATACCAGCACTCTTTCCACGTTTCAAATTGGAACGTACAGCCAGTTCAAAATGTTCAAATGTGTGCGAATTTCCAAGAGAGCAAACTGCTTAGGTCATCGGTCCCTAGACTTACACGCTACTTAAACTAATTTACGCTACGAACAACACACACATGCACACCCATGCCCGAGGGAGGACTCGAACCTCCGGCGGGAGGGGCCGCGCAGTCATGCAGCCAGTGCTTCTAGAGGTCATATTGTCTGAATTGGAAGATAAAGCAAAGATATAACACTGGCAACTTTAGAAGCTACCCAGCAGTCCAGAATGTGATACCGACCACTATTAGATCCCCCCACTGAGCAGCAGCATACTCCATTACGCACGGCCGAGAAACGCATCGTTGGACACACGTCTCCATGGGCGGTCCGCTGCTAGCATCGCAGGCCGCCTTCGCGCCCTCGCGCGCGCTTCAAACCACAGCGATCGGCCACACATGACACTCAGCGATTGGCCGCCCAGAATATACAGCTACCACAGCCACTGGCTCCATTGACTATGGTGCCTTATTTAACGCCACTACAGACGTCTACAAGCCAGTTCTCAGTGTGCTATATTCTACTCCACAACTCGGAAGTGCCACGCTGCCATGGACTGTTTCGTCTCTTGGACTGCTGCTCGATGTTGATTTGGCTGCGCTCTGGACTTAGAATCCGGATGATGTACTGGAACTTGGACTTCAACGTTCAGTAGGCCTAGTATGTCAACGGAATTGTGATTTCCGCCGGAATTCTGCGTTCACTTACCTCCTTGACATTGGTATAACCACCATCAATTTATATAATTTTCATAAAGTGTTCATATACAACTTCGCGTATGGTGACAGAATTATTTGCATCAGTGTTGTGTTAATAAACCTTAGAATTGTGATATATTTATTGGAAAATTCCTGGTTATAACACAGACAAAAATGGTTCAAATGGGACTTAACATGTAAGGTCATCAGTCCGCTAGAACTTACAACTACTGAAACCTAACTAACATAGGGACATCACACACATCCATGCCGAACGAAGGATTCGAGCCTGCTACTGAAGCAGCAGCACGGTTCAGGACTGTAGCGCCCGGCCACTGCTGCCGGCTTATAACACAGACACTTCTCAGACACAAGGACCACGTGGGGTTGTCCATTTTAGGCTCAACTCTCGACACTACAGGTTGTTGATGTCTCCTAGCGTCAGCCTACGCGTTTGTAGATCTACACGAGGAAACTAGGAGAGCACCGCAGAGAGGAGCTCAAGTCCGTTGCGTCACTGGCCTCAGGGACAAGCAGGCCCTGCCTCCCCTTGATCAGTTAGCGGTCAGCCGGAGGCGCCGTCGAGAGGGCGCGTAGCCTGACAGCGGCAGAGTAATTGCGGCCTGGCGGCTCCGCAGGTGATTTAGGGGTGGAGGTGCTGGCCGACGCTCTCAATTACGGCCCCACCACCGTCCCGCTGTCCGCTCCGACGCCGCTACTTCTGGGGACAAGGGGAGGTAGTCTTCAAACACCTTGTACTGATCAGCTGAATTCAGGATTCAGTCCGCAAACATCCAATCCCTTCAACGTTCTACATCCTTTATACAAAATTATATCGAAAGCCAATGTAAAAACACAGTTTTAAGACTATAATTTTGCGTTTCACTCTTTCTTAATTATTTATGTTGGAGCATACATTCATAGAGTTTTTCCATAAGTTTAATAAACATAACAATTAAATACAGCAGAGACTTTAACGATGGATAAGATATTCTCATTTGCTATTTACGACTGTCTGCCAACTCTGAGGTAACTTTTCGATTCCGCGACTGTAGAATTCACGCAATTTCGAGGCGAAGAATTCTTCTAGCCATGCTTGGAGCGCATTTTCATCCGGTAAGGAAGTTCTTTGAAGGTTGTTCGATAGATAGTGTTAAAGGTGAGCGCAATATCAGGTGAACAAAGTGGGTGTGGAATGACTTCCCCCATCAGCTCCTGTGTAGAATTTTTTGGTCAGTCCAGCAGAGTGCGGGCCGGCGCTGTTGTGCACTCTTCCTGGTCGTTGATCTTTGGAATCCGTCTGCAATACGCCTTACTTGTTGATAGCAAATATCAGTAGTGACGATTACACCCTGGGGAAGCAGTTCGTAATACACCACACCGTCGCTGTTCCACCAAAAGCATAAGATTGTCTTTTGTGGATGCACGCAGGTCGTTGCACAGGGAGTTGTTGCTACGTTTGCGCTCAACTATACCTCTCGTTTCCTTACTTCAGAATAAAGATTCATGTTTTCGTCACTACGTTAGGATGGTTGGTTGGTTGGTTGGGGGAAGAGACCAAACAGCGAGGTTATCGGTCTCATAGTATTAGGTAAGGATGGGGAAGGAAGTCGGCCGTGCCCTTTCAAAGGAACCATCCCTGCCTGGAGCGATTTTAGGGAAATCACGGAAAACCTAAATCAGGATGGCCGGACGCGGGATTGAACCGTCGTCCTTCCGAATGCGAGTCCAGTGTGCTAACCACTGCGCTACCTCGCTCGGTACTAGGTTAGGAATGGTCGACGTTGTACACGAGCAAGTTGATGAGGAGCAAGCAGAGACGCACATACGGCTGCACGCACATTTTTGTGGTTTTTGCTTAGAGCATGCGGTATCCATGCACCCGATCTTAGAATCACACAATGGTTGAATGGTTGAATGATCACACTTCACCACATTTGTTTTTTATCGAGTACACTGTCGTGGAACATTGTTATTAACGCGTTTAAACGATATTCATCAAACACCGAAGGTCTTCCAGAACGTGGAAAGTTGCAAATACAAAAACGACCCTCTGTAAAACGAGTAAACCTTTTCTTGCCGTGCGCTGTCCAATGACATTACCCCCAAACATGGCACAAATGTTTCTGGCTGTCCTTGCTGTTGTCCCCCCTCTACTGAAATGAAATAGAACAATATGTCTAAGATATTCCGATTTCTCCTCTTGGCACTCCGTTTTCTAGCGTCCGCCACTCCATTCGCTAACTCCAAATGACGAGAAGGTAATATATAAACTCAAATAGTAACAGTGAACTACACATAAATAATGACAATCGACATACAAACCCATAGCAACCGGAACACCAACATCCAAAACAAAAACGCTATGAACTTACGCACCAACCTAATATTATAACTCTTTTCTGATTAATCAGTCATCTTATTGCTTGGATGTGTCGTGTCATGAATTCCTCCCCTGTCCCAACCTTTACATATCACCCTAACAATTGCAACCAAAGTCCTCAATTAATTGCTGGATGTACTCCAGTCTCTGTCTTACTCCACAATTTCCACCCTCCACTGCATCCTCAAGTACCATGGAAGTTATTCACTGATGTTTTAACAGATGTCTTACATCCTTTCCGTTCTTCTTGTCAGTAATAACCATATATCCCTTTCCTCTCCGATTCTGCGAAGAACCTCTTCGTTCCTTACCTTATCAGTCCACCCAATTTCCAACATTCGTATCTAGCACCACATCTCAATGCTTCTATTCTCTTCTGTTCTTGTTGTCCCAGAGCCCATGTTTCACTGTCATAGAATTCTGTGCTCCAAACTTACATTCTCAGTGAATTTCTTCCCAGATTAATGCATATGTTTGATGCTACCATACTTCACTTGATAAGGAATACCTCTGTTTCTTTATATAATTATTGTCACAGAAACAATTACGTCACAGTATCACACAGCATGAGAAAACAGACTTTGTATTCGAAATTACAATTTTCACAATACGTATTAACCGTACACTTCACCGCTCGGACACCTTTTCAATTTTTATATAGTGAATGTCTCATGCCGTTTGCTTTGCTGCATCTCATCCTACACTGAAGAGCCAAAAAAAAATCATACACGTGCCTAATATCGAGAACGGCCCCGCGAGCACACAGAAGTGCCGCAACGCGACGTGGCGTGGACTCGACTAATGTCTGAAGTAGTGCTGGAGGGAATTGACACCATGAATCCTTTAGGGTTGTCCATGACTCTGTAGAGGTACGAGGGGGTGGAGACCTGTTTTGAGCAGTACGCTCCAAGGCATCCCAGATTTGCTCAATAATGTATATGCCTGGGGATTTTGGTGGGCAGAGGAAGTGTCTGAACTCTGAAGAGTGTCTCACATTGTCCTGCTGGAATTGCCCAAGTCCGTCGGACTGCACAATGGACATGAATGTAAGCAGGTGATACGCGACTGGGCCTTCGGCTCCGAAAGCCCATATCGATGGTGTTCCGTTGAATGGTTTGCATGCTGACACTTGTTGATGGTTCAAATGGTTCAAACGGCTCTGAGCACTATGGGACTTAACATCTATGGTCATCAGTCCCCTAGAACTTAGAACTACTTAAACCCAACTAAACTAAGGACATCACACAACACCCAGTCATCACGAGGCAGAGAAAATCCCTGACCCCGCCGGGAATCGAACCCGGGAACCCGGGTGCGGGAAGCGAGAACGCTACCGCACGACCACGAGCTGCGGACACACTTGTTGATGACCCAGCATTCACATCTGCAGCAATTTTCGGTCGTGTTGCACTTCTGTCACCTTGAACGATTCTCTGCAGTCGTCGTTGGTTCCGTTCTTGCAGGATCTTTTTCCGGCCGCAGCGATGTCGGAGATTTGATGTTCTACCGGATTCGTGATATTTGCGGTACAGTATTGAATTGTTCATATGGGAAAATCCCCACTTCATCAATACTACGGAGATGCTGTGTCCAATCGCTCGTGCGTCGACTGTAACACCGTGTACAAATTCAGTTAAATCTTGAAACCCTGCCACTGTAGCAGCAGTAGCCGATATAACAACTGGGCCAGACACTTGTTCTTTTATATAGGCGTTGCTGACCTCAGTGTCGTACTCTATCTGTTTATGTATTTCTGTATGTGAACACTCATGCCCATAACAGTTTCTTTCGCGCTTCAGTGCACCTCGTGGTAACTGATAGACAGGAAGACAATGATAAAAAGTGTAAACCAGATTACTGAGGATGTGGGGCGTAAATAATTATATTATCTGGGTATTTTCATGTGTAGGACAACGTTGAACCTGAAGGATAGGATACCTAGGAACACATAATGTTCTCTGGTTCATGTTCAGTCCAGTGACCGATACTGGGCAGGGTAAGATCTGGAGAGCAGGAAGATAAGAACTAGAAACTCTCATCATGTGCAGCCTGGCAGGCATTACCTTCCTGAAATGTAAGCCAATGACTGCTTGCAAGGAACGGCAACAAAACAGGTGCTTAAAATAACGTCCACGTACCGCTGTGCTGAGCTGCGGATTACATCCAGAGGGATTCTGCACTGAAATGAAATGGCGCCCTGACTATCACCCCTTTTAGTACAGCCGTTTGAGGGCGACTGTCGGGTTCGTATGCCACCATTGCCCAGGGGTCTACAGGTAATCTTATTCACTGGGGTAGAATTGTTTCCAGTGCCGAATACCACTTCGCTTTGACTCCCGATGGCCCTTAAAGCACAGCGGTACACCGTCAATGTTCTACGCCCCATTTTGTTGCATTCATCTACATCTACATCTACATGATTACTCTGCAATTCACATTTAAGTACTTGGCAGAGGGTTGACGGCAAGCTATTGTGAGCTCCAATTTCAGTAAGTTAATGCCCACCCGCACATGTCGACGGGTTTTACTACTTGACTTTGAGTTTTCCAACCCTACCTCGGCCAGCAAGGTCTCCGAATGTCTTCCCAATTGAGATCGTTTGGAGCATTATGGGAAGTGGGAAGGGCTGTCCAATCATCACAGGCCACCAGTTGGACAGAATTTGGTAAGATATCGCCCAGGAGGACATCCAACAACTTCATCAAGCAATGCCAAGTCGAACAACTGTTTGCATAAGAGCCAGAGATGGACCAACGCCTTGTTGAGTTACTCAATTTGTGAAGCTGTTTCTCTTGAAAAAATAATCCAGCTGTTTTGAAAAATAATCATTTGTTTGTATATATATATATCACACCTACAGATTTCCGTCCTATTCGGAAAATTCCCACACGGTGCGTTGATATTTCCTTTTGTGGTGTATTACAAGTTCTATACACTTTTAAACTGCAGAACAATTTTATTGAAGACGATTAATTTTTTTTTTTAAATTCTACCAGGGCACCCCCAGAACAGAGAAGGTTAGCTCTGGGCTGATGTGCCAATCAGAATGTCAAGCGCACCGCCAATGTAACGGGGCAAGATGCGAACTTTGCTACATATCCTGAGAGCGAGGTAGGCAGGAAACAAACGTTGCCGTGGACACTATGTAAGTTCACGACCTGAGTTACACTGCAAAAGTAAAAATCCGCGGAAAAAATCCAGTTTGGCAGTCAAAAAATTATCGATTAACCGCGCAGTAATGCAATGGATGATGGCGGGCCTGATAAAAGGGGCAAAATGTGCTCACGCACCCAGAGACACCGTGTCATAGGCGTGGGCTTGGCCCTTAATATGAGGGTTATCCAAAAAGTAAGTTCCATTCGGTCGCGAAATGGAAACTACAGTGTAAACCAGAAACGTTTTATTTGCAACAGTTAGGCACACCTTCCACCTACTTCTCTACATAGTCGCCGCTCCAACTTCGAGTGCTGTCGTAGTGTTGTATCATCTTTCCAGTATCCTCGTCATAGAATGCAGTCACGTGTGCTTTAGGCCAGTTATCTGCACTGGTCTGCTGCTCGTTGTGTGGAAAATTTTTGTCTTCATAGCCAGAAGTTCTTGTAAGTAGAGATGAGACTCATGGGGAGCGAATTAGGACTGTATTGTGGGTGATCAAAACCTTCTCATCGGAAACGTTGCAGGAGCGTCTTCATTGCCATTGCAGTGTGCGGCCGAGAATTGGCATGAAGGAACTGCTCGACAGTTGTGGTATGTGTGCTGCATGACACAGGCGAAATCTCTAACCAGGCCCTCTTACTTGGCGGGAGACGCTATTCCCTACTCATATTTACATGCTCACTGTTCACTCAAAGCTGAAAAGAGCGACGTGACACGATCGACGGGCATACTAGATACACTTCCCAACACATCCATGGGAAGCTTTACCGGATTTTCCCAGTTGTTTCCATTTCGCGACCGATCCGAACTTACTTTCTGGACAACCCTCATACAACTAGGCTTTGGGAACCCACAGAGACACTCAGTCCGAACATTATCTGGGCCATCTCTCTGCTAGAATCAGGGAAAAAAGGAATCAACTGAGTTTCAATAAAAAGGTAACAAGCTGATCGATGACAGCCTGCGTGCTACCTGCTTGCTGACTTCAACACCGAGATTCAGCAAACCTGGTGCACACTGCAGCTGAGGTCTGCCATTGCTGCCTACTGGGTCATCATGGTTGAGAAGACCAAGGTATTGCCAGCCCTCTTCCACTACAGGTCGTCGCGCATGATCCGAACGCTGCCATCTTGACACTTACCAGGCATGGGGTATTCGCGCAGCCTCCGGGTCGACTTGTGCTGCACCATTGGCCGATCCCTCGTCGGCGACCAGGGCACTAAGGGCACTAGCCTTCACAACAACTGACTTTCTGGAATACAGTCGGCCGTCGGCCGGGGTGGCCGAGCGGTTCTAGGCGCTACAGTCTGGAACCCCGCGACCGATGTGGTCGCAGGTTCGAATCCTGCCTCGGGTATGGATGTGTGTGATTTCCTTAGGTTAGTTAGGTTTAAGTAGTTCTAAGTTCTTAGGGACTGATGACCTCAGATGTTAAGTCCCATACTGCTCAGAGCTATTTGAACCATTTGAATACAGTCGACCAATTGAGCATTCGAAAGGCTATCTTTGAGAGTGCTGAGGTAGGATCTGCACTGTGTCGGGGAACATATGGGCAAGTGACACCTACCCGGCCCCTGCTGCCACGCGGCCGTGGCACTGAAATGTAGGGTGAATAATGTCTCGCTGACGAGACATTAACACTTCTTCGTGGCACGCATGGCTACGCCTAGCTGCCGACCACAGCTCCGAAGATACTTATAACTCTGCACATTTCACACGATAAATGCAGATATCATTGCGTCACTGACATGTCCGAGCATGGTCTGGACCATTCAGCCACATTCCGTGCTCAGCCGCCTGTTCATAACTCCACCATA
The DNA here is from genome assembly GCF_021461395.2 of Schistocerca americana. Classification (NCBI taxonomy): domain Eukaryota; kingdom Metazoa; phylum Arthropoda; class Insecta; order Orthoptera; family Acrididae; genus Schistocerca; species Schistocerca americana. Next base: position 155,575,455 of record NC_060120.1, on the reverse strand, counting down.
TCTCCCTGGGCTACAACAACGCTACAGTGGTGTATAATGTATTAAAGCTGTTTTGAGAATGTTGTTAATTCATCAGTTGGAGAGTTTTGTCGTGAGTTAAAATTCTGTATATTTTTCAAACTTGTTACATAACGTGTGGACGTTTAAACCAAATTTCATCAGTAGTGCACCATCTTGTACCATGAAACGGAAGGTTTCTGCCATGGAACATGTGATATTTGCGAAAGAACTGATTCTGTTTAACGTATTAGCAATTTTTAATCCCCTTGAAATGGAAATTTGTGTAGGTTGCCAATAGTTTCTATTTCAAAATGTTTTTACTTGTAACTGGTTTTTGATAATATTTTTGTTTATTTGATTCCTCTAAGTGAATATTAGTGCCTTGTACAGAAATAATGTAACACACTGACTATTAAATGCAGTAGTGACGAGATTTTATGATTTAAACATTTTAAACTCAGAATAGAGTACTTATTGCTAAGTACATTTGCAATTTGTACCTCGAAACACTTTTCACATTTCGAGAAGCCTCAATTTTCTGTAGAGATTTTCGTAATTTTACAAAAAGGCTACAGCACATATGATGTTAATCATATCAATTCAGAAAGGAATAAGGAGATAAAGAGTGCTCATAAACAGTTTGGGAAATTTGCAGGGTAGAATGTGCCGAAAAATAATTGTTAAGCAAAAATATGATAGATTTCCTAGTTAATTAGCGTTGAAATTACCCACGAAGGCCGTTGCACTTGCAAATTGAAGCTGCCCGCCAGAGACGTTGTCGCGAAACGTGTTATTCATTTGGTTTCCCAAAACAGAACAAGAGAGCGATACAAATATTGGACATGGGGCAGTTGTAAGGATCGATCCCGAACCAAAGGCTGAGCGGTCTCGTGCGCTATCATCTACGCTATGAGAATAACTGACTAATTCTATCTGGCTGGCGGGCGGCTCGAATTTGCACCCCCAACGGCCTGATTAGCTAACTTCAGTCTTAATTAACTTGGAAACGGCGTAACGTATCGCATTTCTTTCTCTACTTTTCTCAGTGCAATATCCTTACAAGCTTTTCAGGCTCTGACCACACCCTGTATTACAACAAAGTGTTCTAAAGGGCCACACACTCCCCTACCTGTCCCAATGGAGGTCCGTCAAAGGCTTTTGTGTGGAAATGGAAGCTATTCCATGTGTTACTGACCAATTCAATGTAGAGGTACAGTTTGTCATCGGTCTAAACTTGTGAAAGGAATAGTAATATTTTATTTTTTATTTTAACGCACTCATGACGAGGAGTTAGGGATACTAGAAATGATACAGCTGTTCGTCTTGTTTCGTTATGTGGACGACAATGCTTGCAGAACACAGGGATATATTTAACACGAATGTTCCTGGCACAGATCATGTGCCCAGAGTTTTCGGTATAGGCCTTCTGGTCACTTGTCGTGTACAGCTGGAGTATGGTATAAGATTTATCTGATCAGATGCCGAAGGCATTTTGTTGTCATTACGATTGAACGTATGAGTGTGAGATTAATTAGTCATATATCGGTGTTGGTGGAAATTGTATGTCGCGCGCATTATCATCTCCTGGCTACGGACGAGATTCGGGTAGGAATTTAAAAAATTCAACGGCAGTAAATGCAGCGTTGAGCAGGTACTACAATCCACAGCTACACAATTAACACAATACACAATTATACACAATTAACATAGCAGCAGGCTGTGTCTCACACATTTCTCATCAGACTGTGTTTCGTTGTCTTGGCCATTTTGCGTACTCTACATACTACATGCGAGTAGCTGCCACGTCCTGTCTCCTCACACAAGGCTTCGTCTAACTCGGTGCAAGTCTTGTGTCCCAAGCGAGAGTGGACCAGATCAATGTATGAGTAGCAGTGTAGCACTGAGGGTCTTTATGTAACGTCCCTCTTTTATTTTATTCTTGCTTTGTTGCGTCTAATTAGTGTATATTTTTTGAAGTGGGTTTCGTAATTCCTCTCTCTCTCTCGCTGTATACATTCAGGTTCCCGTGAACATGAGTTTAATCCATAATACGTTCACCAAATTGCATAAAATGCATAGATGTCTGACTTTTACAATTACCAAATCCAGTTTTCATTTTATGATTGTTTAAGTAATTATTTACGACATGAAGAGTCATGCTAAATGGGAGAGAATTCATGTTCTGTTAATTGCATTAAGCATTGTAAGTTTGTAAGTAGGCTGTTTAGGTTTTTTTATTGGTAACGCCACCTCTGTATGAAAATCACTGGCTGTGCTGTGTGCAGTCTGCGGCTGCTTTGCATTGTTGTAATACTCGCCATTGTAGTGTTGGGCAGCGGCAGCTGGATGTGAACAGCGCGTAGCGTTGCGCAGTTGGAGGTGAGCCGCCAGCAGTGGTGGATGTGGGGAGAGAGATGGCGGAGTTTTGAAATTTGTCATGAACTGCTATATTTATATATGATGATATCAAGGTAAATACATTGTTTGTTCTCTGTTAATATCTTTCATTTGCTAACTATCCCTATCAGTAGTTAGTGCCTTCCATAGTTTGAGTCTTTTATTTAGCTGGCAGTAGTGGCGCTCGCTGTATTGCAGTAGCTTGAGCAGCGAGGATTCAGAACGTTACATATATCAAAAATTTGCTCTAAGCTGACATATATACATTAAGGAACCGCCTCGTACACACTATTACAGGATACCAAAGCTCATTAAGCCATAACCTACCTCAAACTAAAATACATCCATGGAAACGATATCATTTCCCTAAAGTATGCTACAAATTGACTAACCAGCTGTTATTGAGGAACTTCACTAAAAATCACTCCTCACTTAAAGTTGGTTACATCTCATTTTACATAGTACAATTGCAGTCCAGCACACATGTACTGAGATCGAAGGCAGTACTGATTCTCTGAGTTTCTGTCTACAATAACTGCAAGCGCCAATTTTCATTCGTTCCATGGTATGAATTAAGAACAGTGTCTGCTGTTAAGGTCTTTTTTTTTTTTTGGTCATCAGTCTACTGACTGGTTTGATGCGGCCCGCCACAAATTCCTTTCCTGTGCTAACCTCTTCATCTCAGAGTAGCACTTGCAACCTACGTCCTCAATTATTTGCTTGACGTACTCCAATCTCTGTCTTCCTCTACAGTTTTTGCCCTCTACAGCTCCCTCTAGTACCATGGAAGTCATTCCCTCATGTCTTAGCAGATGTCCTAACATCCCGTCCCTTCTTCTTATCAGGTTTTCCACATATTCCTTTCCTCTCCGATTCTGCGTAGAACCTTCTCATTCCTTACCTTATCAGTCCACCTAATTTTTAACATTCGTTTATAGCACCACATCTCAAATGCTTCGATTCTCTTCTGTTCCGGTTTTCCCACAGTCCATGTTTCACTACCATACAATGCTGTACTCCAGACGTACATCCTCAGAAATTTCTTCCTCAAATTAAGGCCGGTATTTGATATTAGTAGTCTTCTCTTGGCCAGAAATGCCTTTTTTGCCATAGCGAGTCTGCTTTTGATGTCCTCCTTGTTCCGTCCGTCATTGGTTATTTTACTGCCTAGGTAGCAGAATTCCTTAACTTCATTGACTTTGTGATCATCAATCCTTATGTTAAGTTTCTCGCTGTTCTCATTTCTACTACTTCTCATTACCTTCGTCTTTCTCCGATTTACTCTCAAACCATACTGTGTACTCATTAGACTGTTCATTCTGTTCAGCAGATCATTTAATTCTTCTTCACTTTCACCCATGATAGCAATGTCATCAGCGAATCGTATAATTGATATCCTTTCACCTTGTATTTTAATTCCACTCCTGAACCTTTCCTTTATTTCCAACATTGCTTCCTCGATGTACAGATTGAAGAGTAGGGGCGAAAGGCTAATGCCTTGTCTTACACGCTTCTTAATACGAGCACTTAGTTCTTGATCGTCCACTCTTATTATTCCCTCTTGGTTGTTGTACATACTGTATATGACCCGTCTCTCCCTATAGCTTACCCCTACTTTTTTCAGAATCTCGAACAGCTTGCACCATTTTATATTGTCGAACGCTTTTTCCAGGTCGATAAATCCTATGAAAGTGTCTTAATTTTTCTTAAGCCCTGCTTCCATTATTAGCCGAACCGTCAGAATTGCCTCTCTCGGCCCTTTACTTCTCCTAAAGCCAAACTGATCGTCACCTAGCGCATTCTCAATTTTCTTTTCCATTCTTCTGTATATTATTCTTGTAAGCAGCTTCAATGCATGAGCTGTTAAGCTGATTGTGCGATAATTCTCGATCTTGTCAGCTCTTGCCGTCTTCGGAATTGTGTGGATGATGCTTTTCCGAAAGTCAGATGGTATGTCGCCAGACTCATATATTCTACACACCAACGTGAATAGTCGTTTCGTTGCCACTTCCCCCAATGATTTTAGAAGTTCTGCCTTATTTGACCGTAAGTCCTCAAAAGCTCTTTTAAATTCCGGTTCTAATACTCGATCCCCTATCTCTTCTAAATCGACTCCTGTTTCTTCTTCTATCACATCGGACAAATCTTCACCCTCATAGAGGCTTTCAATGTACTCTTTCCACCTATCTACTCTCTCCTCTGCATTTAACAGTGGAATTCCCGTTGCACTCTTAATGTTACCACCGTTGCTTTTAATGTCACCAAAGGTTGTTTTGACTTTCCTGTATGCTGAGTCTGTCCTTCCGACAATCATATCTTTTTCGATGTCTTCACATTTTTTGTGCAGCCATTTCGTCTTAGCTTCCCTGCACTTCCTATTTACACTCCTGGAAACGGAAAAAAAACACATTGATACCGGTGCGTCAGACCCACCATACTTGCTCCGGACACTGCGAGAGGGCTGTACAAGCAATGATCACACGCACGGCACAGCGGACACACCAGGATCCGCGGTGTTGGCCGTCGAATGGCGCTAGCTGCGCAGCATTTGTGCACCGCCGCCGTCAGTGTCAGCCAGTTTGCCGTGGCATACGGAGCTCCATCGCAGTCTTTAACACTGGTAGCATGCAGCGACAGCGTGGACGTGAACCGTATGTGCAGTTGACGGACTTTGAGCGAGGGCGTATAGTGGGCATGCGGGAGGCCGGGTGGACGTACCGCCGAATTGCTCAACACGTGGGGCGTGAGGTCTCCACAGTACATCGATGTTGTCGCCAGTGGTCGGCGGAAGGTGCATGTGCCCGTCGACCTGGGACCGGACCGCAGCGACGCACGGATGCACGCCAAGACCGTAGGATCCTACGCAGTGCCGTAGGGGACCGCACCGCCACTTCCCAGCAAATTAGGGACACTGTTGCTCCTGGGGTATCGGCGAGGACCATTCGCAACCGACTCCATGAAGCTGGGCTACGGTCCCGCACACCGTTAGGCCGTCTTCCGCTCACGCCCCAACATCGTGCAGCCCGCCTCCAGTGGTGTCGCGATAGGCGTGAATGGAGGGACGAATGGAGACGTGTCGTCTTCAGCGATGAGAGTCGCGTCTGCCTTGGTGCCAATGATGGTCGTATGCGTGTTTGGCGCCGTGCAGGTGAGCGGCACAATCAGGACTGCATACGACCGAGGCACACAGGGCCAACACCCGGCATCATGGTGTGGGGAGCGATCTCCTACACTGGCCGTACACCACTGGTGATCGTCGAGAGGACATTGAATAGTGCACGGTACATCCAAACCGTCATCGAACCCATCGTTCTACCATTCCTAGACCGGCAAGGGAACTTGCTGTTCCAACAGGACAATGCACGTCCGCATGTATCCCGTGCCACCCAACGTGCTCTAGAAGGTGTAAGTCAACTACCCTGGCCAGCAAGATCTCCGGATCTGTCCCCCATTGAGCATGTTTGGGACTGGATGAAGCGTCGTCTCACGCGGTCTGCACGTGCAGCACGAACGCTGGTCCAACTGAGGCGCCAGGTGGAAATGGCATGGCAAGCCGTTCCACAGGACTACATCCAGCATCTCTACGATCGTCTCCATGGGAGAATAGCAGCCTGCATTGCTGCGAAAGGTGGATATACACTGTACTAGTGCCGACATTGTGCATGCTCTGTTGCCTGTCTCTATGTGCCTGTGGTTCTGTCAGTGTGATCATGTGATGTATCTGACCCCAGGAATGTATCAATAAAGTTTCCCCTTCCTGGGACAATGAATTCACGGTGTTCTTATTTCAATTTCCAGGAGTGTATTTCATTCCTCAGCGGCTTGTATTTCTGTATTCCTGATTTTCCCGGAACATGTTTGTACTTCCTCCTTTCATCAATCAACTGAAGAATTTCTTCTGTTACCCATGGTTTCTTCGCAGGTACCTTCTTTGTACCTATGTTTTCCTTCCCAACATCTGCGATGGCCCTTTTTAGAGATGTCCATTCCTCTTCAACTGTACTGCCTACTGCGCTATTCCTTATTGCTGTATCTACAGCGTTAGAGAACTTCAAACGTATCTCGTCATTCCTTAGTACTTCCGTATACCACTTCTTTGCGTATTGATTCTTCCTGACTAATGTCTTGAACTTCAGCCTACTCTTCAACACTACTATATTGTGATCTGTGTCTATATCTGCTCCTGGGTACGCCTTACAATCCAGTATCTGATTTCGGAATCTCTGTCTGACCATGATGTAATCTAATTGATATCTTCCCGTATCTCCCGGCCATTTCCAAGTATACCTCCTCCTCTTGTGATTGTTGAACAGGGTATTCGCTATTACTAACCTGAAACTTGTTACAGAACTCAATTAGTCTTTCTCCTCTTTTATTCCTTGTCCCAAGCCAATATTCTCCTGTAACCTTTTCTTCTACTCCTTCCCCTACAACTGCATTCCAGTCGCCCATGACTATTAGATTTTCGTCCCCCTTTACATACTGCATTTCCCTTTCAATATCCTCATACACTTTCTCTATCTGTTCATCTTCAGCTTGCGACGTCGGCATGTATACTTGAACTATCGTTGTCGGTGTTGGTCTGCTGTCGATTCTGATTAGAACAACCCAGTCACTGAACTGTTCACAGTAACACAACTTCTGCCCTACCTTCCTATTCATAACGGATCGCCGGCCGCGGTGGCCGTGCGGTTCTGGCGCTGCAGGCCGGAACCGCGGGACTGCTACGGTCGCAGGTTAAAATCCGGCCTCGGGCATGGGCGTGTGTGATGTCCTTAGGTTAGTTAGGTTTAAGTAGTTCTAAGTTGTAGGGGACTTATGACCTAAGATGTTGAGTCCCATAGTGCTCTGAGCCATTTGAACCATAACGACCCCTACACCTGTTACACCTTTTTCTGCTGCTGTGGTTATTACCCGATACTCATCTGACCAGAAATCATTGTCTTCCTTCCACTTCTCTTCACTGACCCCTACTATATCTAGATTGAGCCTTGCATTTCCCTTTTCAGATTTTCTAGTTTCCCTACCACGTTCAAACTTCTGACATTCCACTCCCCGACTTGTAGAACGTGATCCTTTCGTCGATTAATCAATCTTTTTCTCATGGTAACCTCTCCCTTGGCAGTCCCCTCCCAGAGATCCGAATGGGGAACTATTCCGGAATCTTTTGGCAATGGAGAGATCATCATGACACTTCTTCAATTACAGGCCACATGTCCTGTGGATATACGTTACGTGTCTTTAATGCAGTGGTTTCCATTGCCTTCTGTATCCTCATGTCGTTGATCATTGCTGATTCTTCTGCCTTTAAGGGCAATTTCCGACCCCTTCGACAAGAGAGTGCCCTGAACCTCTACCCGCTCCTCCGCCCTCTTTGACAAGGCCGTTGGCAAAACGAGGCTGACTTCTTATGCCGGAAGTCTTCGGCCGCCAATGCTGATTATTTATCAAAGTTTAGGCAGTGGCGGGGGTCGAACCCGGGACCGATCACGTTTTGTTTATGTGTCCAAGACGCTACCCCCTTATTTTTAACTCATTTTGTTCGAATTTGTTTGTTGCATCTGCTCGTGGCGGACGTCGTAAGACATCCGTTTAAGTTCGTTGTTGATCGATTAACTCAGTTTTTTTTTTTATTACAGAGGGCAGCTAACCCTCTGACCGAACACGCTGAGCTACCGTGCCGTCGCCCTAGACCACGGGTACTGTTAAGGTAAGAACGTACTAAGGGCAGCTGCACTGCAGCAGAGCGATTGGCCACGACGCGCTCGGTTTGCCACACCGCATTTGAACTGCAGTTGTGCAATTTTTTTATGTAAGTCGTTCGGTAACCTCCAAGTAAAGTGGAGGAAAGTGACATGGACATGATGATAATTTCTTTGTTATGTGAGGAAGATGACTATAGATATATCTATATGAACTTGGTGACGTTCTAAAGAATAGTGACGCGGGGTTCCTTAGACATATTTAGCAAGAAAGATGGATTAGAAATATCTTGAATATAACAAGCCCAAAAGAATTACCATGCCCGACAGCCTCGAGGGGAATTGTTGGAGACGAACGTTCCCCATTTAAAGCCTATCTGATGAGACCTAATCTTGGTACACAATTAGAAGAACAATCGAAAAAAGGTATACGGTTACAGAAACAACAGAGACCGAAGAGTTTTGGAAAATGCTTTTGGAATACTTTGCCAAAAATTGAGGATTTACTATCACAAGATCTGTCACAGTCCGATACACGCCGAAAATTTGATTCTTATCATTTGTGTCTTGTAAAAGTTTGTCACACACTACGCAGTGTTGTCGGCAGTGAGGAGACTGAAGAGATAAAATTGCGTAACCTACTTCATACAGGGGGCAATTTCTTAATAATGCTATTCACACATGTGTTAGTCAAAGGTTATTTCTATTTTTCCGCAGGGTTATTTGGTAAACAGGGAATGTCGTCGAAGAGTAAACAAGCAGCAGAAAATTGTAAATTTACATGTAGTTACAAAAAATTAGAACCTAAGCATGCTTTTCACAAAAGGAAGAAAATGTGTTTCGTATGCATTCGAACGTTACGTTTACTCACATTTCCTTGACAGTTTCTTCTTAAATGTTGCTTTTTCTAGTACCTTTTCTTGAAGGTGGTACAAGTCTGGAATTCCAGTTACACACAATTTATTTTAATTCCGTTAAAGATCACGAAAGTTTGGTTCTTAGAATACCGGTTTCAAACAGCAAAGATCATACTCAGAGTTGTTTTATGACACGTCCTAATATAATTAAGCCATAGTGGCATCGAAATAAAATAAATTTATTCCACACTACCTGGCTCACTGTTCGCGACATGGCGTAGCTTGTTTCACAAACAGGTAACTTTTCCTCGTCTAACGCCATTTTGGTGAACAAACTTCCGCTTCGCACAACAAAAGAGCTACGATTGGGAATGACGTGCAGTGTTTCAACACTTGCTATGTCGTATCACCTACAGCTGCGCCACGCTGCACGGCGCGTCGTAGTTGGCCAGTTGATAACTCTGGCTATCGGTGCTGCGCCGTGCAGTTCCACAGTCGGGTACTGCGTTCTGTCTCATACGATTTCATATAAACAATACTTGTTCATGCTGCGCCGCGCCACGCCGCTCTTCTGCAGGGCAGCTCCGCTCGGTGCGGTTTTACCTTTACTGAGAACTCTGGCTGTACGTGTCTGCGGACGAGTTTGTGTGCGCTGTGGGCAGCCGTCACTCGTAAGTCTCGCTGAGCCGGCGCGAATTACTGGCGATTAGTATGTAGCAGGCAGAGCCTGTCCTCCGGGCGCCACACTGGGAGCATTTGTAGCTCCGGAGTGGAGTATTCCGCTGTTCCACGTGCAAGACCAGCTACCAATAGCTGATCCTCGTCCCCAGCCGCTTCGCCATCTAGAATTTCTCCACAACCGGCGAGTACGCGAGAGAGCTGACCACGGCTGAAGAACTCCATCGCATGATGGCATGACCGGCAGCCTTCTCAGCACTGATGAAACGATCTTTCTCATCAATTCTGCTACTTATTTGTCGGCTGCAGTGTGAACCGAAACTCTTGAATAATTAACGCGAGGTACATGCTAATGAATACAGTAACTGCCATGAACGAGACGTGGAGCATTCTGTATTTTACGTAGCTAAAGCTTATAATTTGTAAAGTTAAAGAGGGTGTTAAAAGAAAGAAATAAGGTAGTTCTCACAGACAACAATAGGAGTCTAATACACACTGATCCCGAAATTCAAATTCTCTGGAATATGAATAGAGGAGGCTGTAAGACGTTTGGATGCGCATAAAACCACAGTCAATGTATTGGCATTCCGACATCATATTCAATGTCGTCCTGTATCACAGCACACTAGGTATACATTATAATGCAGCACAATAAGTATTTTCTTAGAGTCAGTACACGGTCAAAAGCTTTTTATTCTATTCTTCGATCACAATATAAATTCGTTTGACGATGACCTGTTTCAGTCGGTAGTGACCATCTCCAGATTTGTTCTACACCATGTCCTAACGTGATAAAGCCGTAATGGCATCATGAAACCATTTATACACCCAGCACATGGTGTAGAACAGATCTGAAGGTGGTCATTACTGTCTGAAAACGGTCATCGTCAAACGAATTTATATTGTGATCAAAGGCTGGGATAAAAAAAGAAAGAAAATATTTGACAGTACTGGATCACTGTTCATATTCGCGACTACGTCGCAGTTGGTTAAACTAGTATCAGTACACAGTATTTCTTTTAAATGTGGATGTCGCACTTAAATTAGGATAAAGCTTGTGATTCTTGAGTTTCTCCCGGCGTATTTGATAATCAAAATATCCACCGGTGTGCTGCCGGTCTATAGTGTCCAACGGGCACTTCTTCATGCTGCAATACATCTCCTCCCCGTAAAGGTGTATGATGTGATTCTTGAGTTTCTCCCGGCGTATTTGATAATTAAAATATCAGCGGGTGTGCTGCCGGTTGGACACTATAGACCGGCAGCACACCCGTGGATATTTTGAGGATAGAGCTTGTTTGGCTCTTTATTGTGACACTACGATTTTGACATAAGTGTACTCGATATGAATAGCAAAACCGGATGTATTCAGGTTTGGAGATGGTATTAACGACATAAATACACTGGGGCAAACAAAGAAATAATCGCAACACCAGAAACTAAAAACTGCAATATATATATATATATATATATATATATATATATATATATATATATATATATATATATATATATATATATATGACTCTGAGCACTATGCGACTTAACTTCTGAGGTCATGAGTCCCATAGAACTTAGAACTACTTAAACCTAACTAACCTAAGGACATCACACACATCCATGCCCGAGGCAGGATTCGAACCTGCGACCGTAGCAGTCACGCGGATCCAAACTGTAGCGCTTAGAACCGCTTGGCCCACACGGCCGGCTAAAAACTGCAGAAGAACGACATTTCGGGAGTACGTTTGTCTAGGTAGGGTATTTAAGTGATTGTCATTCCAGTATCATAGGTTACTGTAAACTCGAGGTAGGCCACTGCGAATGTGAAATGAAGGTACGTCCATAAATGGTGTAACCACCAGAATGATGAATGCAAGCATGCAAACGTGACTACATTATGCTGCACATGTTCCGGATGTCAGTTTGTGGGTAGTTTCATGACTGTTGCACTTCTTCGTCAATAGAAGGACGGCTACAGCTCTTTGTGAATGACTCTGGAGTTGTTGTCCGATGGTGTTCCGTACGTGGTCGCCTGAAGACAGGTGTGGAGATAGAGCAGGACAAAGCAAGATGTCGACACTCTGCAGAGCATGTGGGTTACTACAGAGGTGAGTGGGCCAGCAGTATCATGTTGGAAATCGCCCCTGAAATACTCTTCATTAATGGCAGCACAATAGGTGCCAGCACCAGATGGACGTAAAATATTGCGTACGAGTTGCATGCGACAGCTATGAAAGTGTTGTTGCTGTTATATGAAACAGCACCCCTGACTATAACCCCATGTGTAGGTCCAGCTAGTTGGTTGATCTGGGGAAGGAGACCAAACAGCGAGATCATCGGTCGCATCGGATTAGGGGACGACGGGAAAGGGAAGTCGGTCGTGCCCTTTCAAAGGAACCATCCCGACATATGAAGCGATTTAGGGAAATCACGGAAAACCTAAATCAGGCTGCCGGACGCTGGTTTGAACCGTCGTCCTCCTGAATGCGAACCCAGTGTAATATCCACTGCGGCATCTCACTCGGTTGTATCTAGTACGCAGACAGGTTGGGTGCAAGTCTTCAACTGACCTAATCAATAAACGGCCATCACTGGCAGCTCGGCAGAACCACCTTTCATCAGATAACACAACATATCTCCACCCTGGCCTCCAATGAGCTGCCGCTTAACACCATCAAGTAACAAATGGCGGTTGTTTTGGGTCGGTAGAATGCACGCTATAGGGCGTCTGGGTCGGAGCTGTCTTTCAAATAACCGTTTTATAACAGTTCGTTATGACGCTGTGGTGCCAACTGATGTTCAGATTACTGCTGCAATTGCATTACGATGCGCAAGGGCCATGAGCCGAATACGATGGTCTTCCCTTTCGGTTGTGCCACGTGGCCGCTTGGAGCCCGGTCATCTTGGATCGTACATTCTCGTCAGCACCGCTGTCGGCAGTCATGTTCAGTGGCCACATTCCTACCAAGTATCGCAGAAGGGACGCCCACCTTCTTATAGGCCTATTACACAACCGCGTTTAAACTCACTGCGGCCTGCAATATCTTAAGTTCTGTGTAAAATAGCCACTTATCCCGGCGCGTAGGGCAAATGGGCCAGAGACAGAGAAAACGAAACATAAGATTCAGATAAGCGGACATGGCAACAAAACTACTATTTACGTTGGTGTGCCGCATATATGAGATCGCTAAATACCATCTAACTTTCGGAAAAACATCATCCATGCAATTCGGAATATTGGAAGAGCTGACAAGTGTGAGAACTGTGGCAAAATCAGCTTAACAGCTCATACATCCAGGTTGCTGCCGAGACTAGTAAACAGAAGAATGGTAAAGAAAATAGATGATGTGTTGGATGAAGATTAGTTTGGCTTTAGGAATGGTAAAGGCACCAGAGAGGTAATTCTACGGTTGATAATGAAAGCAAGATTAATGAAAATTCAAGGCACATTCATAGGATTTTTTGGCCTGTAAAAAGCGTTCGACAATGTCAAACGGTGCATTTTGCTGGAAATTCTGAGAAAAATAGTGGTAATCCGTTTGGGAAGACTGGTAATATACCGTATGTACAAGAATCAAGAGGGCATAGTAAGAGTGGACGACCAAGTACGAAGTGCTACGATTAAAATGAGTGTAGACGAAGATGCAGTCATTCGCAGCCTCTCTTCGATCTGTACATCGAAGAAGTAATGACAGAAATTAAGGGAAGGTTCTAGAGTTGTATTAAAATTAAATGTAAAGGATTTCAATGATAAGATTCACTGATGACATTGCTATCCTGAGTGAAAGTGAAGAAGTTACAGGGTATGATGCCTGGAAAGAACAGGGTAATGAGTACCGAATATGGACTGACAGTAGAAAGAAAGACAAAAATAATGAGGTGTAGCAGAAATGAGAAAAGCGCTAAATTTAAAATCAGATGTGTTAATCATGTAGTAGCTGAAGCTAAGGGATTCTGCCACGTAGACTGCAAAATTACCCATGACAGACGGAGCAAGGAGGACATAAAATGCAGTCTAGCACTAGCAAAAAGGGCTTTCCTGGCCAAGAGAAGGCTGAAAGTATCAGCTATGAGCCCTAATTTTAGGAAGAGGTTTCTAATAATGTATGTTTGGAGCACATTTTTCTTATGGTAATGCAGCATGGACTGTGGGAAAACAGGAACTGAAGAGAATCGGAGATGTGGCGCTACAGAAGAGTGTTGAAAATTAGGTTGATTGGTGAGGTAAGGAACGAGGAAGTTCTCCACAAAATCGGCGAGGAATGGAACATATGGAATACACTGACAAGAATATTGGACAGGACGGCAGGACATCTGTTAAGACACCAGGGAATGACATCGATGGTACTGGAGGGAACTGTAGAAGGTAAAATCAGTAGAGAAAGGAATTCGTAGCGGATCGCATCAAACCAGTGAGAAAACTGATGAATCAAAGACAAGTGGAAACTTTTTTTCTAAGTACTAGACTTCCCTTCGTAAACTGCGCCTTCAAATTCTTGTCTGCCACCATTTTTTCTTTGATCATCGGGTGTGTAGACCGTCCGACTTAGCGAGCCGAAACGAGAAGTGGTGTAAATGAGTTACTGATATGCTACAATATCTTCGTTCCACTCAAAAATGTAGGTAAGACGTTTTTCCACTTGTTCTTGGTTCGGTTTCATATCAGAACTTGCCCAGAGCTTTCTTGTCAGTAGTACAACGGTTTTTTTAAGTGTGCTTCGTGAGGCACTCAGTAGTTTGACTGTTGTGGAAAACGGCATTTTGTTTTTGTTACAGCATCCACGTCCCGTTGCATAGCTTCGTAATCCCATGATTGCTGTAGAGACTGTCTGAAATATTTTGATGTCATCTTAACATACATCTGTTATAAGGGAACATAGCTTATCACCAAGTTGTTAATTCGCAACGCCTTGCTACGCTTATTTTATCAAATGTCTTATTATCAGTTTCGTTTTCTTGAAACAAGGCAAATGCATTACAAAGTAGATGTTGTGGCGAAGTGGCCACTTGACCACTTTTCCTTATCAGGCGATTGGCCACTATGCTCGACTGGACGCCATTACACTAAATATTGTCTGAAACCGAGATTACATAACCTAGGCAGTTCATAAACATATGGTTTCGAAAGCTAAAATATCACGTTCTACCAGCATTTCAGTAATTAATTGTGAAAATATACACTTTTTAATCAATGCAAATGAGTTTGTCAGTTGCCTTGGGTCAGACATAGAGGAAACACAACGTATTTTACTAGAGAGAAGCATGTGCAACTATCGGCACGAAACTCGCTGACAGAATCAAATACTACTCTTCGAATACTTTTAAATGTTCTCTAGTGGACTTCACTAATCTCCAAGAGAATAAAACACAGTGGCCACCCTACCCTCCGTGTGCACTATAGACGTCCTTACCCTATTACCTACTTACTGAAATGACTGTTATTGTGCTGTTTGTACCTTTAGTGTAACAATTCTCATTTCTTACTTCCACCACCACTCCACATGTGGTATGGCAGACATGATTTTCGGCTATGATTTAGCAAGCGGATGTATCAACTGATTCTCTATGCAGGAAAATACCCAGGCTCCAGAGAAGCTATGATTAGCTGATTAGCTGTTCGGCAGACTTTTGTAACACATTAGGGGTACAGACTCTCCAGAATAACAAACTATTATTAGTGGAAAATCTCGCTCAGCCAGAAATCCTGAGGAACATATGCTACTTACATTGAACGAAAATCCTGCAAAGCAAGAGAGGGGTGACGTGAGTCATCCACTTGTTCGGGTGCACTTGGGTGCACGTCAAAGGGAGTGAGATTCCTAATGTTGAGGAACAGAGAGATGCATTTGTTTTGAAGGACGTCACATGATCACCACTTATGAAGAAGTGTCATAAAGGGATGTCACGTTAAGGCTCTTTCTCCGAACAAATGTCCAGTTCTCAGAATGTATAACATTTCCGAGCCTTGTTTTCGCTGTTTGATAAGCACTAGCACCTGTCAAAATGTTCCACTTCCACGGTTTTCAAAATACTGTACAAGACTTTGACGCAAATGATTAAATGATTTTTGAAGTTTTGTTACTGGCACTTCTGTTGCTTCTTAGTATACCAAGGTAATAATAAATATAAAGCACAACATTGTGTATCTAGTACGGGACTAATTTACTTAGTTAACTGGTTTTCGATTCACTGGATCCTAATTAATTATGCACACGGTTGCACTTACGGGGTATAGGTGCAAAAATTACTATTGACGGCTGAGGACAGTGTAGTGAACCACATTACAGCAGTGTTTACTTCATTTGCAGACTAATAAAAACAGTGCTTTGAACAACATTACATCAGGGTTATCTTTTTTTCAGCTAATAATTATAGGTATTACTAGTAGCATCTCTGGGCGGCAGGTAAGATATTGAAGTGAGGACCGGTGGAATTAATGCGATTTGGCTGTAATGACACATCTTGCGTTGCAGTTACGATCGTGTAGAAAACATCAAGTTGTAAATTGTGTGATGTGTTTGTGGGAAGACTGTTAGACACAGAGAAGAGACAACTAAAACTGTGAAGTGGATACATATTGCTGCTGAGTAGAATAGTAAGTGCGTGAAATAAATTTTGATAGAAACAGGCAAGTATTGTGCGTCTGCCAAGTACACAGCGGAGTCGTAACCGAACGTCAACATGGGGGACCCACAGTACAAACAAGATGGGAGTTTGTTTCATCAGACTTTGATATAGAGAAGCCAAGAGCAATTGATTCAACACAATGACAAAAGTGCGGAGCAGACAGAAACCTCTACTGAAACTAGGCTAAATGTACCAACTGCACCTTGGCTGTCCTTGTTGCTGTTGAGTCTTCCGCCTTGACGCCATTTTGATAACCGACTGCAGCGGTATGCAGCACTCTGGGAAGAAGCCTAGACACAGCTTCAATCATCGAGAGCACTGAGGCTCGACATACCCAGTATTCGCTCAACCGCCTGAAGACGGCACGGCTCCAACTCTGATTGTACATCTGTACCTCTATCCTTAACACCCTGTACAGTAATAGTGCCAAGAAGGGTTACCAACTTTCCTTTAGCACTCGAGAAAGGTTTACAATTGTCACTACTCCTTTGCAAATTACTTTCAAACGATGCTTAGATCCGAACACTGGGTTGAAAACGACCACCTCAGACAGTTGCTACATCATCTCCATCCAATTTCTAGCGTATTCTCTGAAAAAAAAGAAAAAAAAACAGGGCTATAATCTGAAGTTAAAAAGAAGAAGAACATACACACAAAACACTGGACAAGTGGAGGCTATTGTCTTCCATATGACCTCCTCATTTTCACAATGCCTCCAGCTAACTGACGTCTTCTACCTCTAAGATACCTGTACACGTTGTAAATGCTCGCTCATGAAATCCCACTCTAAATCAAAAACACTGAAAAGCGTTCCTTAACACATCTGTATTTGACTCAGTTAAACTCATTCATTAACTGACGCTGAGACTTTCCTTTTTCACTTTCTCTAATAAAAAAAAATCGCAGTTCTAGTGTAAGACTAAAAAGTTTTCATTTGTTTGAGGTAGTCTTGACTGTTCACTACAGAGGAAAAATGAGAACTCTTTGCTATTAGAAGTGCATTTGACTAGAAAGTTTTAGAGATCGCTGTCTCATATTGCCGACGAGAAACGTTACAGTAATACAATACTGTAATTCTCTCTTCTATGATTGTCTGCGTTCGCCTTAAAAGGAAGATACTGTTAGAGAGTGGTCGCTGGCGGGAGAAAAGGGCGGTCATCTGAAAGTGCATAAAGATGCATTAGTTCTTTAGAAATTTATTTCGGTGCCTTAGAATTATAGTCGTTTAGGGAGGGAGTCGGCTTAGAGGGGTGGACTTCTCAAGAAGTCGTCCGCGTTCCTGCAATTAGCTCTTCAGTGAGTGCATTTACTGCAGGGTTCCACGTTGGTGGGATCAAAACCTCCCATTGCCTTTGTACTTATCTTTGACCTGTTAGGCAAAAAACTTTATAAATGCCGCTAATTAAGCCGCGTCGCTTAATTGAAAGTGAAAACACGAAAACGCAAAATCGAAGTGTAAAGCTATAAGTGTGTGCACAATCCAAAAGGATTACATTTTATTTTACCGCTACGAGAATCAACGCCTCAGGGGGCAGTTAGCAGAGCAGCGTACAGCAGGCGAGGCGGATGACATTAAAGCAAAACTGTTGCCTCCTCCAGCTGTAGTCCAACCTCAGGATGTGGTGAACGGCAGAGACAGGCATCTGAGGTTGACTACGGCAGCCTAAGACCCCCAAGACGACAAAAACAACGTGGTAAGCAGTGGCATCGTGCCGATGAAGATGGTAGCTTGTACGCTAATCATTTTACAGTTAGTGAGTGGAAGCTAGTATTAACAAATATAGGGATTTTTAGAATATTGTTAAATTGTTTTGTAATAATTTTTTAGTAACAAAATGTCAGGGGAAAGCGAAACGCGGCACAATCTTACAATTAGGGAGGTAGTGCAGCCTTAGGGTAATGAAACTGAAGAGTCAAGCCAATTACAGAGCATGCCAGATGAAATTAGTAATACACGTAAAGAGCATATTAACCTGAAATCAGTCATGGAGAATGTACAGGGAAAATTAGATTCAGTGGTAGATGAAAGTGTACAAGATCAAATGGAATCATCTGTTGTAGACACAGTTGGAGAGGTGGATCTGATTTAGGTGACATGAATGTAATTGAAAAGTTAAATAAGGTGAATGGTGATATCAGAGGAGATGTCTCTAACACCGCCACTGCTAATGAATCAACAAGTAGATTAAGCCACGCGACAGCATCAGCTGATGCATTGCCTACACAAGATAATAATAGAAGCAAGGTTGAAATACTAATGGAGTTAGTATCAGGGCAAAAAAGAATTGAAAATAGAGCTAGAAGAAAAGACAGAACAGGGCGAAAAGAATAAATAAATGCAATAAGAAAATATAGAACAGGGGCAAAAAGAATTAAAAGAGGATTCAAATGAATTACAGAACGTTCAAGAATTACTTCGTGATAAAATAGAAGCAACAAAACGAGGAGATAGCAAAAATTATTCGTAAGTTCAAACATTTAGAGGCCACGGTTGATTCGCATGGAACTAGAAAAGAGTCATGTGAGAAAACAATTGAATATGAGAGTAAAGAATGGGGTCAGAACTTATATAAATGTAAGCAAAATGTTAATCGTAAATTGATGATGAAGTAGTGAAAATAAATGATCTCATGCAAGCCCAAGATACTTTTGTATTGTCAGTTAGGGATGAAGTCATTAAACTAAGTAATGATCAGAGTAAAATAAACAAAACTTGCAAAGACGCCCATGAAAGGCAAAAAAACAAGTCACAGACTTAAAAGACGAAAATACAGGCCTTGGCCGTAAAGTATCACTAATAGAAGTTGTTTCTATTGCTAATACAAATACGATTCAGGGCCGTTTGAGAGAAATAGAACAGAAGGTAGGGAACATACCTCAACTATGTTAGGCGGCTAAAAATATTGATAATATGGATGTTGAGTTGAAACAGAAACTCCTAACGTGGGTTGAACAGGAGAAACGTAACCGTGTATTTCATATGAATGAAGTTGTCAGTAATTCCAATGCTCACAAATTTTATAATTTTTCTAGCAAAGGTAGTATACATCGTGCTGCTTTTATTTGTCGGTTTGAGGGTATCATACCTGACAACATGACAGAACTGTAGAAAATCAAATTCGTAGCCAGTCGTTTTGATGGGAACACAATATCACGGGAAACAGGAGCCAGTAAAACATGTAAAACATACCAAGAATTTGTTAGAGCGTTCTTAAACCAATAGTGGTCCACAAGTACACAAAACAGTATAAGAACAGAAATATTTCAAGCTAGGAGCCTTGAAAACAGTGGCTCCAATAGTTACAAGGAGTTCTTTCAGCACTACTGTGAAAAGAACAAGTATTTAACTGATCCTTTAAGTAAATCTGACTTAGTAGATATAATAGTTCTTTAGGTTCCTACGTCTATACAGGAGAAACTAATTAATGTCAACAAGAGTGCAGTTAACAACCTCCTGTATATATTGGAACAGCTGGACGCGCTTTCAGGCAACAGACAAGTTCCGGAAGTCTGGCATAAAAACAGGTGGCGTACAGACCGCGACTTAAACAGGAATAGCATGTTGAAGAATAATAACGATCAAGGTAGAAGGGAGGAAGACAGACCTCACGATAGTAACTGTAGTCCATCTCGAAGTGGAAAAGATTAATCTCGAAGAGGTTTTAGGAGAGGAAATTCACCATAATAGTAGCAGGGAATGTTATAGTAATAATGATCAGCAAATCAGACAGGTATTGTACAAAGTTGATGAACTGGTGCTATTAGCTCAAGACCGAGGTCCTAAAAAATAAGTTCGGAAACGAAGAATTTTCATGAAACATAAGGGGGTTCGTACAGGAAAATTATATTTGCTCGCCCTAGTGCTGTGGACGTGGCCAACCGAAAGAAAAGATAGAGCAAAATATTATATAAAACTGTTGATATCAGAAAGTTTCATCACAAACAGAGAACCCTCAGGGGGCAATAGCACTGAGCATTGCTAGGTAGCTGACGCCTTCCCTGTACGCGAGTTAACTAACAGTTTACTTCCTTTCATTTTACGCTGTTAGTTGTTCCCTCATCATCATTCTGAACTAAAACCTGTCAATTAAATTCAAGAAAAAACGTAAAAGTAAAAAAAAAAATATATTACAAGAAAGGGATCAATTGAAACAGAAGACGTACTAATTAAATAGTTAAGCAATCGATCATAGACTATACTTATGTATAACAACAGTTAACATGTAGCATAAAGTATGCAAAACAAGTACAGAACCTTGGCTATAAGAACTAAAATCATCATCCATACAGGCAGGAGAACACCCTATAATCTACGTACAGAAACTTTTTATGTATGTTATGAAAAGCAAGGAAATTACATATGCATATACACAGAGAAAACAATCTTCTACATTTCTTTATTTAGCTAGCTTGCTGATGCAGACAAAGGGGACGACGCCAAACCAAGTAAGTGGACACAATTAAAACAAACAATACTAATGGTTTCGAGACGATTCAATTAAACTTTATTAGCAACAATTGGCAGATGGTCGGCGAGTGATTACAAGCAGTGATTAGATTTCCGCTACAGTAAATATATATATTTAGGCTAGGATGAGTCCAGCTACAGTTAAAATAATGATGAAAACGTGTTGGATCGACCACAGAAGTCGACCACTCATATATGAGGATAGGGAATAGGAAGGTAATTAGCGACGTGAGAGTCGGCCACACATTTAGCGATTGGAAGTTTTCCGCCGAAGCATTGCTATTAATTTATATCATGACGTGAAATGTTACCCACACCACTAATAAACATAAGACATGAAACTCACATAGGACACAGACAAAAATAAGTACTGAGGTACAAATACATAAAGCAAACGAGAAATGTTTGTTATATTCATAGTGTTTACATGTTTGAGCAGTAGATTCCATAATAAACTCGAATTAAAGCAACAGGATTTGTTTTGCTATTTATCTCTGCTATCGCGATCTAGGGTATCTTCTGGGCTCTTAAAAGACCTGTGAATCTTGCTTGAATGCTTGGTTAAGTAATCAAATGAAATGAAAATCAAACATGAAGTACAAAATGAGAGCTATCCTCATATCATTTCGAATCTCAACACGTAGACGTAAGAGAACAGTGTGTCGAGCCCTGGTATATACTTGATTGGAAGTGAATGCTGACTGGGATGAGTCACGCCTGATGTGTTATGACAAAATATTAATCGGTGGTGTGAGAGTGCACTGATCAATGAGTCAAGGTTAGGAAAACAAAACATTAGCCACGCGAGGAGACAATTCAAATTAAAGCCCTGTAGTCACCACACCAGTGACAAAGACTTAGTAAATATTATTGTATTGTATTGAATGCAATATTGTGTACATCGTAAAGCTATGTAATATTTATGTATGAATTTTTTGTAAGTAAACTTATATGCAGTCGTAATTTAGAGTATTTCTTAGCTATGTGATAGTAAACAACGTATATGGACTGCCTAGTGCTGGGATAAGTAAAAAAAAAAAAAAACATAGTATTATAAGATAAAAGTGGAAGGCACTGTGCCGATATTTGATAAAAAAAAGTGATTGTTATTAGGTAGAAGTGGACGGCATTGCACTGATATTAGATGAAAAAAGTGTATTGTGTAAAGATGGACAGAATTGTGCCTACGATATATGTTGTTTCCTATCATATATAAACATCAATAAGTGTAATGAGTGTTTATGAGGTGATTTAAAGTTCCAGGGACCCATATTTATTGTTGAATAATAAGACTACAGATAATATAAAGGACAGCTGTTGGCTGAAAATCATAAACGATATTTGGTAGCAAGAAGATCATGGTGTAATGCATGCTTAATTAATGATTTTTGATAGAATTAAGATGAGAAAGTATATGTTTAGCATGAGTAAGTGAATGGTTTTGATAAATTCGAGTGATATTTTAGGAACCGCCATTTCCTAGTTTTTTTTTCTTTTTAAGAATTTCCATGAATAAGGGAGTAGTGGAGCTACTAAGAGATTGGAAACTTCAGCTTTTTTACTAATTTTGGCAAAATTTTCTCATTTCCAAACTTGTTAGTTATATTCGAGAACAGGCTAGTTTTGGATATCAAAGAAGGAGGGGGATGCATGGCCGCCAGTATTTTATTTTGCTACAAGCTCGCCTTGATGCAGCTTGAAACGGAGTAGCATATGGTACAAAAGTGGAATGAGGTACAAACGACAAATGGTACAGTATGTACCAGTCCCGTGGGAGAGTCCGCCAATTGTACTGAACTTGCTTCTGATTGGTCACCACGTTCGGGTGCTACGCGCCAAAACGCCTAGATTCTCTTATTAATTAGTTATGTACTGGGTGATCAAAAAGTCAGTATAAATTTGAAATCCGAATAAATCACGGAATAATGTAGATTGGGAGGTACAAATTGACACACATGCTTGGAATGACCTGGGGTTTTATTATAACAAAAAAAATACAAAAGTTAAAACAATGTCCGACAGATGGCGCTTCATCTGATCAGAATACCAATAATTAGCATAACAAAGTAATACAAAGCAAAGATTATGTTCTTTACAGGAAATGCTCAATATGTCCACCATCATTCCTCAACAATAGCTGTAGTCGAGGAATAATGTTGTGAACAGCACTCTAAAGCATATCCGGAGTTATGGTGAGGCATTTGCGTCGGATGTTGTCTTTCAGCATCCCTAGAGATGTCAGTCGATCGCGATACACTTGTGACTTCAGGTAACCCCAAAGCCAATAATCGCACGGACTGAGGTCTGGGGACTTGGGAGGCCAAACATGACGGCTGAGTACACGATCATCACCAAACGACGCGTGCAAGAGATCTTTTACGCGTCTAGCAATATGGGGTTGAGCGCCATCCTGCTTAACATCGTACGTTCCAGCAGGTGTTTATCAGCCAGGCTGGGTATGATGCGATTCTGTAACATATCGGCGTAACTCTCACCCGTCACGTTAGCTGTTTCAAAACCTGAATGACGCATTTTCTCGAAGAAAAAAGGCCGGTAACGGTAGCCTATTAGTGGTAATTCCAACCCTTACCGTGACTCGCGCGTCGTGCGATGGAGTTTCCGCAACAGTTCAAGGATTTTCGGTAGCCCAAATTCTGCAGTTGTGGGCGTTGAGAGACCCTCGTAGCTTGAAATGAGCTTCATCGATCCACTACACGTTTCTCAACCAATCGTCATCTTCCGCCATCTTTTGAAACGCCCACACTGCAAATGCTCCCCGCTTCTCTAAATCGCCAGGTAACAGTTCATAATGCCGATGGATTTTGTACGGATAGCATCGGAGGGTACGCCCAACAGTAGTGTATGGAATGCCGGTGCGACATGCGACTGCACGAGCGCTGACTTCGCCGTGCACAGACGAACCTGATACAGTCTCCATTTCTTCCAGAAGTGTCTCAGCAGCTTTATGCCTTGTGCTCAGTCGGCTACTATGGGTCTATCGTCTAAACAACCCGTGACTTCGAACTTCGAAATCATTCTCGACACAGCTGCATTTGTCAACGCACCTTTACCCGTTGAATCCCCTTCCTACGGCGGTAGTATCGTAACGCTGAACTAGTACATTCCCCTTTCTGATAATACAGCTTCACTAAAAGTGCCTTTTCGGGTAACGTCAGCATGCGGCGACTGCTGGCGCATGGGATTCCCTCTCCCATTACAGCTCCTTTTATACACGATTGCCATGCGCAGTCACTGACGTTTTGCTGTCCGCGCTGGACATTTGTCTGTCGGACATTTTGTGAACTTTGCTTTTTTTTTTCATCTAATAAAACCCCATGTCATTCCAAGCATGTGTGTCAATTTGTACCTCTCTTTCTACATTATTCCGTGGTTTATTAAGTTTTCAAATTTATACTGACTTTTTGATCACCCGGTACTTTTCATTGTATTTAACCCAGCTTTTAGTATGACAATATCTATAGTTACCCCACGAGTCGATCGTTGTTGTTCATTAAATTTCACTACTTTTGAGAAAAATAAGAGTAACGATATTGCAGCTGAAGTGTTTCGGGTCGCTTTGACGCGCCTGAGAGCTGAAATACTTCGGGTGCGCTAGTCATTCTGTTTCGGGCATTCTTGAGGGCCTGACACATCTTTCTTTCAGGCGTTCTGGAGGATCTCAATACTGTGCGTAACTTAGTTGTGAGTATTTAATACACATTCTGTTTACTGCGTACTGGAGAGGCAGATATGTGTACCACATTGCGGAAGTTGGATGGAAAAGTTGCCATACAATTAAAAAAACTATGATGAGTGTCGTAAAAGATAGTGTAACTGTGTGAATATTTGAATAATAACCAAACAGGATACACTAATGAGTAATGTCGCCTACCATCATCGTCAGTACTTCAGATCTGGCCCTCTGCAGATATAAAGACTAACCTGGGCAAAGTGGCTTCCCACAGAAAGCACAATCATGGGTTCGAATTGACAGCGTGGCAACCTCCGCCGAAGAAGATCCCACGACCGACTAGCTATCTCCTGCGCTAAGGACAAAATTTTGTTCGTGGAATGAGCGGTGAGACTCTTTTATTCTGTATTTATACATCTCTCTAGCTTCCAGATATGATTTCCAAAGGGACGCATAACTAATAGCCTCCAAAGAAGGACGAGACTAAATGGCTTGCGTGCACAGTTCAGCCCATCACCATACCGCAAAGAATTTTTTCAGGCTGAGAGAGTTGACACATTTTGGCAAGAAGGATTTTCAGACCGTGACGTTATCCACAGCGGCTTCCATGAGACTTTCAGCACAACTTTCGAGACATGGAATATTGCAAACGTGCCTCGTGGTCGTCGTATGGGGTCAAAAACACCTGCTGAAGGCTCTAGAAGGCAATGCTGCAACCCTTCTTGCAAAGCAGCATGTTAATAATTTATTCTCTGGCATCTCTGAGTCATTCTGTTTGACTACTTAGTGCCACCTGGTGTCACACTGACTGTCTAATCTCTTCACAACGAGAGTTCCTTCATGCCTCCATTTCTGAGGCTACTCCTTCTCGGTAGTTAGTTTTTGCTACACTCTGTCCTTCAGGTTGCTGAATTTTTTGTTGTATCGTCTTCGCTGGCAGGCTCGATTGCTAACACGCCCCATGAACGATGAACACAGAATAACCACACCTCTTAGTCTTCGAGCCTGGTGACTAAATTTCCGACTTTGTGGGTCGAAAAATCCCTTGCGCAGGGGAATGTGTCTCGTGTCACGCGTCGTTTTCATGCTATTTCATGTTGCGTTACTTCACACTCGGGGCTGCACATCTCCTGCTATTTTTCATGTCAGATTTATAACGAACAGCTCTGGAAAGTATTTTCCTGCATTGCTGAGTTGTTGTCACCCGACAACAATACCCCTTGTTTGTAACGGAAATACCTGTTCCATGCTGAAGTGCTCCAAGGCGTCTGGCGATCAGCAATGACCGTCTGCAGTTATTCAATCTTTAAATAGAAACACTCTTTAAGAGTGAATCTAAAACTTCAGTTAAACCATATGTGTGTGGGTTTTGGGAAAGTTTCCCGTCCAGGTGCTGCCTATCTGGAGAATTTCTGCGCTTAGTGCCTGGTAGCGAAGGATTAGAGTACCAATCTTTTGTGGCTTTTAATACGTTGCACAGGTTTCCTTTGTAGAATGCCTTTCCTAGGTTAAAAAATTCTTCCGAAAGTTGCGACAGCCCCATTCATCGTTACTGCCGACAATGTGATGTGTTATGTTTGAAACGGAATGACATTCTATAACTACCCTACACCTCTATCGTCTAACAGCAGTTTTAGTGTACTTTCATTGTCTTTTGTTATGAGTGGTTGGTAGTGTCTGCATACTGCGTCACTTTCATGCACTCTTGAATGGCTTTCGTAGTGTCTCACTACGAACTTCCAGGGAAGAATAAATTTATAATTTGAGATCTGTTTTGCTTTTAAACTAAACTGTGTTACAAATATTAACTGTGAGTAGACCATAGTGAATAAGAATTTGGCTGTCGTACTTTCTGTATCATTTAGTGAAAAAGTTTATTCTATGGAGAAACAAAGTTAAACGCTGTTTTCCACACTTCACGTTCAAAGGTCGTTTGGATATTTAGTTTTTGCATTAAAACACAGTTCCTATATCCATTGCTGAATCGGGAACCAATGTTTACTCACCTTGCTATTTCCTTCTGAAAGTGAATACTTCTACTTTCAAATGTCAGTCCTGAATGTTCGAATATTGAGAACAATTATAATCATAAAACTTTAAGCTGTTAACGACTGTCTGTTTGAATAAATGTACAGGGTGGCTATATTTAAACTTCCGCTATTTGAAAGGACACCCCGTGGAAAACGAATGGTCGCAGTACAGACTTCGTCGGCGCATGTTTAGAGACATTTGGGAGAAAAATAACGAATAAACCATTGAAAGAAATTTCCACATGTAAGGGTAACATTTATTAATTGCTTATCATGTTTACATTCCACGTTACAAACGGTTCTCAATGTGACGACCAACTGCATCCACGACATCCGAGAACCGCACTAGGGAACTATTTCACAATTGTTCGAGTACTTTTCGAACGGTGAATCACGGAATGTTTAGCTGTCGTGACCCAGCTCGTACACTGCTTGAAGATTGCACATTGCGTCCAGCATTCTCAGCCAAGGCTATAGTAATTCCCAAATCGCCAGTTAATTGTGACTTCCGGATCATGTTCTTCTAATCCCGTGAGGAAAGATAACTTCTCGATAACTTCTCCATATTTCTATAAGGCGTCGATATTTGCGAAGAGCAGGAGCGTTATTGCTGTTGTTTTGATAAAACAGTTCACCTTGTCGAGGCCCACGTTGACTATCTACAGCTGTAATCCACACTGACGCCTGTGTCTCAGCTCTACGTTGTCGTACCAGTACCGGCACCTAACGGCAAGTCGAGACACTGAAGCTACTAAAAACGCAAATCCTGCAGCGCACAGTCCGAACATCATTCCTGTAAAGATGAGTTGTCATATAGTAAATTGTTTCCCCTCTACACTGCCTCAAGTAGCGAAAGTTTAATTAAAACCACCCTGTATTTTTTTAACTTTCAATACCAGCATGGCAGTCACAAGTTCTTTAACTACCTTCTAACCAATAACTTAACGAAACTCTTCAAATAAAAAATAAGCCAGTTACTCTTTACAAACTGAGTTTACATTAGTTTTGAGAAACGAAGCAAATTAATTTAATCGAGTACTGATGACGCAAATGTTTTCTGAGTGTCGTGTTGCGTCATAATGTAAAAAAAAAAAAAAAAAAAAAAAAGCCTATAGTGGCGAAACTAATGTTTCGGCAACGGTTTCAGAAGAAGGCCGCCGTAACGTTGGTTTCACAAGTACAGCTTTTTTCTTTCATTATGAGCGATACAGCATTCAAAAAACTTTTATGTCAGTGACTCTGACTCGGAAGCCTACGCAGTTTTATAATCGGGTACTGTTACAACGTAAGCCATCAAGGTTGTGTCTCCTAGCTTTCTTATATAAATGACGCAGACAAACATAGTGTTAAATTTCATAACATTTCTAATTAACGTTTAACAACTGAAATAACATTTAAGCAAGCTAAGTGTAAGGTACTTGGAATTAAAAGGTAATACTTTTGAGAATCAACAGTTTTTGTATTAATCCAAAAGCACTATTCACACAGTTATCGTTAACATTAGTCTGGTTTTCCTTCACATGAATTATTATGAAATGCTGTATCAGTAGCTAGCCTCGTCAGAAGCATTTCGATTGACAATTTGTTGCAGAATGGCCTACACAATATCCTTATGACTCATATTAGTTAAACAGACGAAACAGACCATATTCTCTACTTATGGAAACACGTTCTTGAAGCATAAAGGTCTAGTTATTGTAACATCATAATTTTGCCAGGAATTATCTGTCATCCATAGATACGATTTACCGGAGACAATTTATTACCATTAAATCAATAAGTATCGCCTTCCACCATAAGCTGCACCAAAGTTAGTAAGTAACTGTCATGTCCTGAACAGCACACCGTTACATGACCACGCCCCATCACTGCTAAATGGCGAATTCTTTCATTTCAGTCTCTCTTACATCCTCCTCATTCCAAGAAAAAAACGTTCAGGAGATGACACGACAATCTGTTAATCACTATAGGGCTGTTGTCCTCTGTGTGTGGCTACTGAGCATTTCTCCAGCATAAAAAGCATTTCTGTAGCGAAACACGCCAAGGAAAACATTACCAGGTCACAGTCGTAATGTCGTCCCAGTATCGTTATCTGTTTATCACTCATCTCATTAAATAGATATTTGCTTCGTCTGCAAGAGCCCATACTTCACAAATACGACTTATATAGACAATTATGTCTACAAAATGGAGTAAAATATTGAGTTATCAATCAAAAGTTACACTTATAACCATTTTGTAACAACTATCCCTTTTCACCTTTATACTGAAATAATCATTAATAACATTATTTCTGATAGTAACAACACACTATGTAAATGGAAATGTGACGTTGTTCCGCTGTAATTTTACGTATGTGTTGCAGGTGGACTTGTACACACGTCGTAAACGTTCTTCCCATTCATCTTGTTTCTTGTATAGTTGTGTCCCTTAAACAGAAGGTAATGCACATTTGTGAGTTTGTTGAAGCACTTGTCTGGCTGTATTGAAGACTGCTATAGTTTCATTGGTTACTTGGCGACTGGCAATAGCTAAAAAATTTTAAGAGCTGCAATGGGTCTTTTTATTCGTCGCTAGAAGTATCCTTGTGGAATGTGAACCACTTTGAAACTAATGCAATAGAATGCAACACACTCTTGCGCCATGCACGTTTTTGGCAATGCACCTTCACCGTCAGACTGACATCATCCTTTCCTGTTAGATCGTTCGGGAGTCTCTGATCTCAAAAACTAGGCAATCAGAGACCAGAGAAAGCCATGGTTCTGTATAAGGGTATGTCCCGGACAATTCAGTTCAGTTTACTGCCAGGAATTTTTCTGCAAAATCTCAACAGGTCGTACATATTCAATAATCAAGGTGACATACAATGTTTTATATTATGTACACAGTAATAGGTTACAGTAACAGCAACCATTGATAATATTAATGGAGAAGTAAAACGATACATCGAAAATAAGAATCAATTAAAAATTGACGTAAAATGTAGGGAATTAACTCAAGTTCCCAGTGAATATTTTCAGCTTACATAACTAGATATGTTACTCGTAGCCTTGGATTAACTCGAGATAGGTCGAATAACTGGAACTACACCTGCAGTCTGTCAAGTCGACCGTGGTCACGTTAATCAGCAGAAAATCGTATTAGGTAGTAAACTAAAACATATACATACACCAACACCAATAAAAGTAAATGCATTTACAATTAATAATACGGCCAGTCATCCGCAGCGTCAATAATAGCTTGGTACTTCACAGGCGTCCTTGAAAACAAGTTTTTTACGAATTCACATGAACAGACCTCCGTATGCTTCGAATTTGCGTTAATCACTGTTTAAAAGTGAATTTTGCTTGCGCTTGACGCTATGTTATGAAAGGGTCTCGCAGGAAAAGGTTAATAACCATTTTTTCCACTTTTGGAGTCAGACTACAAATTGAGCCACGTTCTTGAAATACATGGTTTTTACCAATAAATAGCGTGTTAACCACTTTTGTACACATGAATTTTATTTCTCCATATATTTAGACGCAAGGGAATGACTCATTTTCGAATCTTTGGGGTAGCTACAAAGAGACACAGCCTCTGAACTTGACGCGTAAGCTGCACTGAAGTCTTTTCTTCTGTATCTCAGCCAAGAATTCGAAGTAAACTACTACTTTATGGTCACTGCATGAAGAACAAAGGTTCCGTCTATGGGCTGTGAAAGAACTAAGAAGTTATCTTTTACCATCTGTATGGAATGCCGACCACGCCATCCTTAACAGCCTGTATAGTTTGGGGAAGTTCAATAGATTACATTCTTCTTTTGGCATTAGGAAGCCAGAGACGGTAGCAATAGCACCAGTTGTCTGATGCTCAGTAATTTAGTGTAGTTTCTGTTTGTCGAAAGAAGTGCTTCTGCAAAGAAGTGAACTATGCATTATGTGAACTGTGTGAAGTGTACGTGTATATTGTACTGTTTAGATTAGTGGCTAGCAAATTACTGTAAGTTTTTGCTTTTCGTAAATCCTGGTGCAGATCCTTGTGTAAGGCGGCCTCATTGTGTAATTTTCCCGCATCCAGAAACTCCACGTCGCCCCACAAAGTTTAAATCTCATGCTGGTACACAATATATAGTTTACATCAGTGCATTCCAGTTTCCACACTTTTATCGCATAGCTGCTTTAGGGTAAGCAGAGTAAGTGTAGATCATTTCAGTAGAGAAATTTATTTCGGTTTAAGAGCTGGATGTCTCAGGGCGTAGCGAGGAAGCTGCAAAGGAGTTTTTAGTGTTGCTTAATTCTCCTCTTTACACTTTGCTTACATTCCGAACTCAAGAGTGCCGTTTGAGATCTTACATATACTTTTTTACGCACTATGATACGCGCTATGCCGGCTGGGTTAGCCGAGAGGTTCTAGGGGCTACTGCCTGGAACCGCGCGACCTCTACGGTCGCAGGGTCGAATTCTGCCTCGGGCATGGATGTGTGTGATGTCCTTAGGTTAATTACGTTTAAGTAGTTCTAAGTTCTAGGGGACTGATGGCCTCAGAAGTTAAGTCCCACAGTGCTCAGAGCAATTTGAACCATACGCGCTATGGCTAGGGACTGTACTTGTTGTGAGCGGACACAAGGAGAATTGACTGCTGTCCGTAAACAGCTGGTAGGTGTGTTAGCTATCGTCGACATGCTTCAGGCTAATGCTCAAATTTGCGGTCATATCGGGGCTCTGGTGACGTGACCTATGACACCTATGGAACCATTGGAATCCTGTGGTTACCCAAACGTAGCTGCATCTTCTGATACACTACATCTGACCGGTCTGTCCACACTCGAGAGTAGCTGGCAGACAGTGGTGGGTTCCGGTGTCACTGGGCGGAAGGCGAAAGACGGAGCAGGTCGCGCGGCTGGTTCCCTACGCCGTAGTAACAGGTACGAGATGCTACCCAGTGTTGATAACTCTGAGTCAACACGGGATGCCTCTCCTGTTGGAACAGCGGTCGATTTTTCTGCCCAGTCCGATCAAGTGCAGAGGCTTGTTATGCTTGTCATTGGGTTGGTTGGTTTGTTTGTTGATTGATTCGAAGGAGGGACCTAACAGCGAGTTCATCGATTCCATCGGATTAGGGAAGGACGGGGGAAGAAGGCGGCCGTGCACTTTCAAAGGAACCATCATGGCATTTTCCTAAGGTTATTTAGGGAAGACAAGGAACCTAAATCCGGACGCGGTTTTGAACTGTCGTCCTCCTACATGGAAGTCCGTTGTACTAATCACTGCGCCACATCACTCGGTTTGTCATTGGGAGCTCCAGTGTTAGGCGGATTATGGATTACGTCAGCGAAAGAGCAGGCAAGAAGAGAAAAGAGTCCCAGTGTGCACTCGGTATGTTTTTGCCGGGGGTCTCGTCCGTGATGTGGAAGAGGCCATGCCGGCAGCTATCAAGCACACTGGGTGCAGCCAGCTGCATATAGTGGCACATATCAGCACGAATGACCAATGTCGCTTGGGTTCTGAGAGCATCCTCGGCTCATTTCGGCGGATGGCTCATTTGGTGAAAGCAACTAGCATTGCACACGGGACACAGGGTAAGCTATATATTTGTAGCATCGTACCCAGTGCTGATCGCGGTCCTCTGATCTGGAGCAGAGTGGAATTTCTAAACCAGAGGCTCAGATGATTCTGCGACTGTGTCGGATAAGAATTCCTAGACCTCTGCTTTCGGCTGCAGAGTTGCAGGGTGCCCTTGCAAAGGTAAGGCGTGCAGTGCCCTCAGAGAACGGCTACTACAGTAGCGGAGTACGTGTGGCGCGCACATAGGGCATTTTCAGGTTGGAGAAACTCTCTCTTGGGATGAAACACGATTTGCCTGAAAATTTGGCCACATGTCCTAGGAGAATGTTCGTCGTCGCAGTTAAGAGAGAGAAAAGACTAATATGATTTTAGTAAACTGTAGGAGCATCCAAGGAAAGGTCCCAGAATTAGCATCGTTTTTTGAAGGTTAAAATCCACAGATACTATTAGAAAGAGAAAGCTGCTTGAAACCGGGCGATAATGGCAACGAAATCCTAAGTGCCCAATGGAATATTTACCGTAAGGATAGGTTATTCACCAATGGTGGCGGTGTGTTTATTGCAGGAAGGAATACGATAAAATCTTACAAGGTTATCACGTACTCCGATTGTGAATTAACCTGGGAGAAGTTAAGTATGAAAGATTGTTCAAAAATGGTAATCGGACGCTTTTATAGACCGCCTGGGTCAGGAGTCAAGGGATAAGAGCGTTTCAGACAGAACTTGCAAAATATGGTTAATGATCTTCCTGATCACGCCGTTGCAATAGAATGTGCCTTTATCTTGCCAGGTGTAGATTGGGAGTGTCATGCTATCAAAACTGGTGTCAGAGACAGGAATTCGTGTGACATTGTTCTCGATGTCATGTCCGAAAATTACTTCGAGGAGATAGTTTGAGGACCAACTCCTGAGGGTAACGTCTTAGGCTTCCTGACAACAAACAGACCTGAACTTATCGAATCATTTAACGTAGAGGAAGGAATTAGTGATCGTGAGGCTGTGGTAGCAACTATGACAACAAGTAATACAAATAACGTTAATAAAGGTGGGAAGATATTTCTGCTTAGCATAAGTGACAGGATTTATATTTAAGAGTATCTGGGCAGTCAGCATAAAGTATTCGGTCATGAGGATAAAGATGTGGAGAACAAAAATAAAACATTCAAAGGCTTCGTGCAATATGCCCTATACTAGTAAGTTCCGAGTAAAGTTTAAGGGGTGGAAAAGACCCATCATTGGTTTAAGAGCCGTATTAGAAAACTGCTGGCCGGCCGGTGTGGCCGTGCGGTTCTAGGCGCTTCAGTCTGGAACCGCGTGGCCGCAGGTTCGAATCCTGCCTCGGGCATGGATGTGTGTGATGTCCTTAGGTCAGTTAGGTTTAAGTAGTTCTAAGTTCTAGGGGACTGATGACCACAGATGTTGAGTCCCATAGTGCTCAGAGCCATTAGAAAACTGCTAC
Organism: Schistocerca americana; assembly: GCF_021461395.2. NCBI lineage: Eukaryota > Metazoa > Arthropoda > Insecta > Orthoptera > Acrididae > Schistocerca > Schistocerca americana. The sequence goes on along the minus strand of NC_060120.1, from coordinate 155,542,001 downwards.
AAAGAGAACTCCATCTCATATTCAAGAGAAGTAAGAACCTAGCAGACAAAAAAAGCAGAGCCAAGAGAAAATGAGGCAAAGGAGAGCAATTACAGAAGCGTTTGATGACTTTGAAAAAAATAGTTCAAATGTGTGTGAATTTCTAAGGAACCAAACTGCTGAGGTCATCGGTCCCTAGACTTACACACTGATTAAACTACCTTATGGTAAGAACAACACACACACCCATACCCGAGGGAGGACTCTAACCTCCGACGGGAGATGTTGCGCAATCCGAGACATGGCGCCTCAAACCACGCAGCCAATCCGTGCAGCTCCACTACTTTGAAAGTAAAACTTTGTCAAACGATCTGAGTAAAATTCCAAAGTGGATTCGGTCGTATGTAAAAATTCAGTAAGCTACTCAAGGTCATCTATTTATTTACTCACTGACCACACTGGCACCGAAACGGCAGATAACAGAGGGAAGGCCGAAATGCTGAATTCTATATTCCGAAATTATTTCATCATGGAATATCGAAACATTGTCGCTCATTTCAATCGTCGTACGAATGTCGAAATGATAGATATGGAGATAACTGATCGCAGAACAGAAAAATAACTACAATCGCTGATTAGTGAAAAAGCGTCAGGACCAGATCAGATACCTATAAGACTCTATATGGAGCCGTGGTCTAGGGATAGCGTCTTTGATTCGTAATCAAATCGTATTCGGTCCCCGGTTCGATCCCCGCCACTGCCTAAAGTTTGATAAATAATCAGCATTGGCGGCCGAAGACTTCCGGAATAAGAAGTCAGCCTCATTCTGCCAAGGGCCTTGTCAAAGAGGGCGGAGGAGCGGATAGAGGTTCAGGGCACTCTCTTGTCCTAGGGGTGGGAAATTGCCCCTAAAGGCGGAAGAATCAGCAATGATCAACGACATGAGGATGCAGAGGGCAATGGAAACCACTGCATTAAAGACACGTAACGTGTATCCACAGGACATGTGGCCTGTAATTGAAGAAGTGTCATGATGATCTCTCCATTTTCAAAAGATTCCGGAATAGTCCCCCATTCGGATCTCCGGGAGGGGACTGCCACGGGGGAGGTTACCATGAGAAAAAGATTGAATAATCAACGAAAGGATAACGTTCAACGAGTCGGGGCGTGGAATGTCAGAAGCTTGAACGTGTTAGGGAAACTAGAAAATCCGAAAATGGAAATGCAAAGGCTCAATCTAGATATAGTAGGGGTCAGTGAAGTGAAGTGGAAGGAAGACAAGGATTTCTGGTCAGATGAGTATCGGGTAATATCAACAGCAGCAGAAAATGGTATAACAGGTGTAGGATTCGTTATGAATAGGAAGGTAGGGCAGAGGGTGTGTTACTGTGAACAGTTCAGTGACCGGGTTGTTCTAATCAGAATCGACAGCAGACCAACACCGACAACGATAGTTCAGGTATACATACTGACGTCGCAAGCTGAAGATGAACAGATAGGGAAAGTGTATGAGGATATTGAAAGGGTAATGCAGTTTGTAAAGGGGGACGAAAATCTAATAGTCATTGGCGACTGGAATGCAGTTGTAGGGGAAGGAGTAGAAGAAAAGGTTACAGGAGAATATGGGCTTGGGACAACGAATGAAAGAGGAGAAAGACTAATTGAGTTCTGTAACAAGTTTCAGCTAGTAATAGCGAATACCCTGTTCGAAAATCACAAGCGGAGGAGGTATATTTGGAAAAGGCCGGGAGAAGCGGGAAGATTTCAATTAGATTACATCATGGTCAGACAGAGATTCCGAAATCAGATACTGGATTGTAAGGCGTACCCAGGAGCAGATATAGCCTCAGATCACAATATACTAGTGATGAAGAGTAAGCTGAAGTTCAAGACATTAGTCAGGAAGAATCAATACGCAAAGAAGTGGGATACGAAAGTACTAAGGAATGACGAGATACGTTTGAAGTTCTCTAACGCTATAGATACAGCAATAAGGAATAGCGCAGTAGGCAGTACAGTTGAAGAGGAATGGACATCTCTTAAAAGGGCCATCACAGAAGTTGGGAAGAAAAACATAGGTACAAAGAAGGTAGCAGCGAAGAAACCATGGGTAACAGAAGATATACTTCAGTTGATTGATGAAAGGAGGAAGTACAAACATGTTCCGGAAAAATCAGGAATACAGAAATAGAAGTCGCTGTGGAATGAAATAAATAGGAAGTGCAGGGAAGCTAAGACGAAATGGCTGCAGGAAAAATGTGAAGACATCGAAAAAGATATGATTGTCGGAAGGACTGACTCAGCATACAGGAAAGTCAAAACAACCTTTGGTGACATTAAAAGCAACGGTGGTAACATTAAGAGTGCAACGGGAATTCCACTGTTAAATGCAGAGGAGAGAGCAGATAGGTGGAAAGAATACTTTGAAAGCCTCTATGAGGGTGAAGATATGTCTGATGTGATAGAAGAAGAAATAGGAGTCGATTTAGAAGAGATAGGGGATCCAGTATTAGACTCGGAATTTAAAAGAGCTTTGGAGGACTTACGGTCAAATAAGGCAGAAGGGATGGATAACATTCCATCAGAATATCTAAAATCAGTGGGGGAAGTGGCAACAAAACGACTATTCACGTTGGTGTGTAGAATATGTGAATCTGGCGATGTACCATCTGACTTTCGGAATAGCATCATCCACACAATTCCGAAGACGGCAAGAGCTGACAGGTGCGAGAATTATCGCAAAATCAGCTTAACAGCTCATGCATCGAAGCTGCTTACAAGAATAATATACAGAAGAATGGAAAAAAAAATTGAGAATGCGCTAGGTGACGAGCAGTTTGGCTTTTGGAAAAGTAAAGGGACGAGAGAGGCAATTCTGACGTTACGGCTAGTAGTGGAAGCAAGGCTAAAAAAAAATCAAGACACTTTAATAGGATTTTTCGACTTGGAAAAAGCGTTCGACAATATAAAAAGGTGCAAGCGGTTCGAGATTCAGGAAAAAGTAGGGGTACGCTATAGGGAGAGACGGGTCATATACAATATGTACAACAACCAAGAGGGAATAATAAGAGTTGACGATCAAGAACGAAGTGCTCGTATTAAGAAGGGTGTAAGACAAGGCTGTAGCCTTTCGCCCCTACTCTTCAATCTGTACATCGAGGAAGCAATGATGGAAATAAAAGAAAGGTACAAGAGTGGAATTAAAATACAAGGTGAAAGGATATCAATGATACGATTCGCTGATAACATTGCTATCCTGAGTGAAAGAGAAGAAGAATTAAATGATCTGCTGAACGGAATGAACAGTCTAATGAGTATACAGTATGGTTTGAGAGTAAATCGGAGAAAGACGAAGGTAATGAGAAGTAGTAGAAATGAGAACAGCGAGAAACTTAACATAAGGATTGATGATCACGAAGTCAATGAAGTTAAGGAATTCTGCTACCTAGGCAGTAAAATAACCAATGACGGACGGAGCAAGGAGGACATCAAAAGCAGACTCGCTATGGCAAAAAGGCATTTCTGGCCAAGAGAAGTCTACTAATATCAAACACCGGCCTTAATGTGTGGAAGAAATTTCTGAGGATGTACGTCTGGAGTACAGCATTGTATGGTAGTGAAACATGGACTGTGGGGAAACCGGAACAGAAGAGAATCGAAGCATTTGAGATGTGGTGCTATAGACGAATGTTGAAAATTAGGTGGACTGATAAGGTAAGGAATGAGGAGGTTCTACGCAGAACCGGAGAGGAAAGGAATATGTGGAAAACACTGATAAGGAGAAGGGAGAGGATGATAGGACATCTGCTAAGACATGAGGGAATGACTTCCATGGTACTAGAGGGAGCTGTAGAGGGCAAAAACTGTAGAGGAAGACAGAGATTGGAATACGTCAAGCAAATAATTGAGGACGTAGGTTGCAAGTGCTACTCTGAGATGAAGAGGTTAGCACAGGAAAGGAATTCGTGGCGGGCCGCATCAAACCAGTCAATAGACTGATGACAAAAAAAAAAAAAAAAAAAAAAAAAAAAAAAATAGATTATGCGGAAGAGCTTGTTGCCTTTCGCCCACAAATTTATCGTAGATTGCTTGAGGAAAGAAGGGTACCTAGCGACTGGAAGAAAGCGCAGGTCATTCCCGTTTTTTAAAAATGGCAGTAGGACAGACGCATACAATTACTGATCAATATCGTTGACGTAAATCTGTTGCAAAGTTAACGAGCATGTTTTGTGCTCAAGAATTATGATAATTTTGGCGAATGAAAATTGTCTCTATAAAATTCAACATGGATTCCGCAAACGAAGATCCCGCGAAACTCAGCTCGCTCTGTTCCTCTTGAAATTCGGGGCACGGTTGACAATGGCGATCAGCTTGATGCCGTCTTCCTTCACTTCAGTAAGTCATTTGAAACAGTCCCACGTCGAAGTTTACTGAAAAAAAAGGGTAACAGAGCAGATCTGCGACTGGTTTTAAGACTTGCTTGCAGATTGAACTCAACACGTCGCTCTCACAGGCACAAAATCGACAGATTTAAAGGTAATTTCCAGCGTACCCTGAGGAAGTGCGTTAGGACAGTTACTGTTTGCAGTTTATATAAACCAATCTAGTAGAAAACGTCGGATGCTCTTTAAATCAGTTCGCAGATAATGCGGATGTCTATAACAAAGTAGCAACGCCAGAAGATAGTATCGATATGCAGATCGACCTGCAGAGAATTGATGAATGTTGTCGCCTCTGGCAGTTGATCCTTAACGTAAATAAATGTAACACATTGTGCATATATAGTAAAGGAAATCCACTACTGTACAGCTGCGCTATTGATAAAACCCTTGGAACTGCATCTACAACAAAATATTTAGGTGTAACTGTCCAGAGCGATCTTAAGTGGAATGACCATATAAAGCAAGTAGTTGGCAAAGCAGCTGCCAGACTCAGACTCATAGGATGAATATTAAGAAAATGTAGCTCATCCACGTAGGAAGTTGCCTATAAGGCGCTTGTTCAATCGATTATTGAGTACTATTCGCCTGTATGCGATCCCTGCCAGGTAGAACTGATAGAAGAGATAGAGAAGATCCAACGAAGAACGGAGCGTTTCATCACGGGATCCTTTAGCCGAAGTGATAGCGTTGTGGCAATGCTCGACAAACTCTGTGGGTAGACATAAGAGAGGCGATGTGCATCATAGAGAGATTTACTACTGAAATTTCGAGAGAGCACTTTCCGGAAAGTGTCGGACATCATAATATATATCCCCCCCCCCCGCCCGACCCACACACGTCGGTCGTAATGATCACGAGGAGAAATTTCGAGAAATTAGAGCCAATACAGAGGCTTATCGACCGTCACTCTTCCCACGCGCTGTTCGCGAGATGAACACGTTTGGAGGGCTCAGTTAGTGGCACAAAGTGTAGCATTTGCCATCCGCCATTATGCCGCTTGCGGAGTATGACGTAGATGCAGATTTGTATGCATAGCCGTGTGGGTGACCATAGCATTCGTACTTCCTTGCTTCGTACTTTTATTATTTGTTATATGTATTTCAAACTTTCTCTTAACTAAATTTATCTTTGCCTGTGATCATCTGTAATGTAGGGAGCGCTGCTTGTGATCTGTCGACGTTAATTTGATATTCAGAGCGTCCACTTCATCTTACAGACTTACATGTAAAATTAATCGGTTGCGTTTTATACATTCGATGTGCAACGATATTAACTGTGGTCAACAAGTTTTGGTCGTTTACAGCAAACTGGAAATAAAAAAAAAAGTGTGCTACACCAAGAAGAAATGTAGATGATGAACGGGTATTCATTGGACAAATATATTATACTAGAACTGACATGTGATTACATTTTCACGCAATTTGGGTGCACAGATCCTGAAAAATCAGTACCCAGAACAACCACCTCTGGCCGAAATAACGGCCTTGATACGCCTGGGCATTGAGCCAAACAGAGCTTGGATGGCGTGTACAGGTACAGCTGCCCATGCAGCTTAAACACGATACCACAGTTCATCATGAGTAGCGACTGGCGTACTGTGACGAGCGAGTTGCTCGGCCACCATTGACCAGACGTTTTCAATTGGTGAGATATCTCGAGAATGTGCTGGCCAGGGTAGCAGTCGAACATTTTCTGTATCCAGAAAGGCCCGTACTGGAACTGCAACATGCGATCGTGCATTATCCTGCTGAAATGTAGGGTATCGCAGGGATCGAATGAAGGGTAGAGCCACGGGTCGTAACACATCTGAAATGTAACGTCCACTGTTCAAAGTGCCGTCATTGCGAACAAAAGGTGACCGAGACGTGTAACAAATGGCATCCCAGAACCCGGATTCATCCGAAAAAGTGACGTTTTGCCATTCGTGCACCTAGGTTCGTCGTTGAGTACACCATCGCAGGCGCTTCTGTCTGTGATGCAGCGTCAAGGGTAACCGCAGCCACGGTCTCCTAGCTGATTGCCCATGCTGCTGCAAACGTCGTCGAATTGTTCGTGTAGATGGCTGTTCTCTTGCAAACGTCTCCATCTGCTGACTCAGGGATCGAGATGTGGCTGTATGATCCATTACAGCCATGCGGATAAGATGCCTATCATCTCGACTGCTACTGATACGAGGCCGTAGGAAGCCAGCACGGCGTTCCGTATTACCCTCCTGAACCCACCGATTCCATATTCTGTTAACAGTCATTGTATCTCGACCAACGCGAGTAGCAATGTCGCGATATGATAAACCGCAATCGCGATAGGCTACAATCCGACCTTTATCAAAGTCGGAAACGTGATGGTACGCGTTTCTCCTCCTTACACGAGGCATCACAACAACGTTTCACCAGGCAACGCTGGTCAACTGCTGTTTGTGCAAGATAAATCGGTTGGAAACTTTCCTCATGTCAGCACGTTGTAGGTGTCGCCACCCTCGCCAACCTTGTGCGAATGCTCTGAAAAGCTAATCATTTGCATATCACAGCATCTTCTTCCTGTCGGTAAAATTTCGCGTTTGTAGCACGTCATCTTCGTGGTGTAGCAATTTTAATGGCCAGTAGTGTAGCTGTCTTGATGACCTATGAAATAACTTAATTGCACTGCGTCTTTAGGCTGTTTGCAGGCTGCTCGGATAAATGATAGTGAGTCCTGAAGAGCACCCCCGCCCGGTGTCTCTTAGGGGGCTGGTGGCAAGAAAAACATGCCGTGTGCACAGGACGTGACGGGTGCGTGACTGCAGGCGCTTAGCGGCGCGGCTGCAGGTGGCCTCGGCCCTAATTACTCGCCACAGCGCATCCACCGCTCCCTCCCCCTCTCCCTCCCCCACCACCACTTTCCCTGTCCCCAACACTCTCCCGCTCCCGCCTCCCCCGCGCACCGCTCCCTCATCTAATGGCTAAGTGCCCGGCCTCACTCCCCCGGGGAGCGCCTCGGCCGCAGGCTGAATTCTTATTGCGTCCGGTCCTAATGGCCCCAGCACGCCGCCGGACGTCGCTGATGAAAACTGCCCCGCTTTCGATTGAATCGAAGTGTCACAGCGCACTGTATCGTATTACGAATCTTTACGTTACATCACGTCCCAGCTGAGGGAAACAAGTGTGTATAGCCCAAAATAGACGACACGGTGAGACAAATACGATGACAAAGTTAGCGTAAGAACGGCTATGCGTGAAGCGTTCAGTGAATGCGAAAGGAAAATTCTACGTACCAACTTCACAGAAAATCCTAGGAAGTTCTGGTCTTACGTTAAATCAGTAAGTGGCTCGAAACAGCATATCCAGACACTCTGCGATGATGATGGCATTGAAACAGAGGATGACACGCGTATAGCTGAAATACTAAACATCTTTCTCCAAAGCTGTTTCACAGAAGAAGACCGCACTGCAGTTCCTTCTTTAAATCCTCGCACAAACGAAAAAATAGCTGACACCGAAATAAGTGTCCAAGTAATAGAAAAGCAACTGGAAACACTCAACACAGGAAAGTCCACTGGACCTGACGGGATACCAATTCGATTCTACACAGAGTACGCGAAAGAAATTGCCCCCCCCTTCTAACAGCCGTGTACCGCAAGTCTCTAGAGGAACAGAAGGTTCCAAATGATTGGAAAAGAGCACAGGTAGTTCCAGAATTTTAGAACATGTTTTGCGCTCGCGTAAAATGTCATTTCTGGAAACCCAGAATCTACTATTTCGGAATCAACATGGATTCCGGAAACAGCGATCGTGTGAGATCCAACTCGCTTTATTTGTTCATGAGACCCGGAAAATATTAGATATAGGCTCCCAGGTAGATGCCATTTTCCTTGGCTTCCGGAAGGCGTTCGATACAGTTGCGCACTGTCGCCTGATAAACAAAGTAAGAGCCTACGGAATATCAGACCAGCTGTGTGGCTGGATTGAAGAGTTTTTAGCAAACAGTACACAGCATGTTGTTCTCCATGGGGAGATGTCTACAGACGTTAAAGTAACCTCTGGCGTGCTGCAGGGAAGTGTTATGGGACCATTGCTTTTCACAATATATATAAATGATCTAGTAGACAGTGTCGGAAGTTCCATGCAGCTTTTCGCGGATGATGCTGCAGTATACAGAAAAGTTGCAGCATTAGAAAATTGCAGCGAAATGCAGTAAGATCTGCAGCGGATAGGCACTTGGTGCATGGAGTGGCAACTGTCCCTTAACATGAACAAATGTAATGTATTGCGAATACATAGAAAGAAGGATCCTTTATTGTATGATTATATGATAGCGGAACAAACACTGGTAGCAGTTACTTCTGTAAAATATCTGGGAGTACGCGTACTTAACGATTTGAAGTGGAATTATCATATAAAATTGATTGTTGGTAAGGCGGGTGACACGTTGAGATTCATTGGGACAGTCCTTAGAAAATGTAGTCCATCAACAAAGGAGGTGGCTTACAAAACACTCGTTCGACCTATACTTGAGTATTGCTCATCAGTGTGGGATCCGTACCAGGTCGGGTTGACAGAGGAGATAGAGAAGATCCAAAGAAGAGCGGCGTGTTTCGTCACAGGGTTATTTGGTAAGCGTGATAGCGTTACGGAGATGTGTAGCAAAGTCAAGTGGCAGACTCTACAAAAAAGGCTCTCGGCATCGCGGTGTAGCTTGCTGTCCAGGTTTCGAGAGTGTGCGTTTCAGGATGAGGTATCGAATATATTGCTTCCCACTACTTATACCTCCCGAGGAGATCACGAATGTAAAATTAGAGAGATTCTGGCGCGCGTGGAGGCTTTCCGGCAGTCGTTCTTCCCGCGAACAGGAACAGGAACAGGAAAGGGAGGTAATGACAGTGGCACGTAAAGTGCCCTCCACCACACACCGTTGGGCGGCTTGCGGAGTATAAATGTAGACGTAGAATGGATCTGTTATTCCGATAAAACTGAGTGCTGTATGTTCTTTCGGACACGTCCGACAAAACAGACACCATTCATACCTATAAAATTCTAAGTACCGACGGCAGTTTGATGAAAAATTTTCAGTGCGGATACACGTCCAACGTTCTAATTCCTACGGGAATAAGAGATCTGCAAGTAAGGTTTTGATGGGCGGGGATCGTTGCAGTGAGGCGAGAAGGGTGGTGGGTGTTTGGGGCCGTCCGATAGCGTGTCCGGATTGCCTAGGTCGGTGTGTTCAGGAGAGTGTTAGGTGCCCTCTCTAATAAGAAAAACGAGTGAATGAATCAACGATGAATCTGAATGGGTATAATGGGACGCCACCCCCCCTCCCCATTCCTCGCCGAACAAATGCAACAGACTCTAACGAACGAAACGAGATTTTAAAGAAAAGGTGGTTAAGGCAACTGTTCTACAGGAATGGAACTTCCGCGTTCGAGTACCAGCCAGTCCGGCACAAATTTTCAACTCTCGCCATTGCATTGAATCTATCCCCTGTGCGACTGAAAGCTGCTATCTCCTTTTTATCCCCTTCCCTTTCGTTTCGTCATAAAACATTCCTATAGGTGAAATTCTGGCTGTTGTAAAAGGAAGCTAATTATTGTCCTGCGTCTGCTCCACGACTGTTAAGATAGATTCCTAAGGCTGTCCGACATGAGATTTGATTGATGTCATCTTTCTTTCTGTATCTTCTACCCGTCTCCTTTGCCGGAATTCTTTCTTTTATTTCTGAGACAGCTAATCTGTCTGGGACTCCATATATAAATTTTTTGCTGTTATTGAGTACCCTGTGAAAGGATATGAGTAACAATATTCGCTGACGAGACTATCACCCTCAGTATGAGAAAGAACTGTAAAACTGTTGAATGGAATGAACAGTTCAACAAGCACACGCTACGAATTGAAAGCAGCCCGAACAAAGACGGGTGTAATGACCAGTAACGACGAGTGGCTTAATTGATGTTACCGACAAAATTAACAAACCACGCGGCTGCTACGGTCGCAGGTGAGAGGCTCGCTAAACCCGCTGGGCAGAACAGCTAATAGGATTGTGGAAAGGGCCAAAGGTTGAGGTCAGTTTCTGCTTCTGATTGTCATTTTTTGTAATTTAGCAACGATAAATATCCAGTTAACATAGCAATAAAATAAATCAAAAAACAACATACACAAAGTGCAATACAAATGGCTGAGGGCCACAATTGAATTCCAAAATTTTAGAATATATTCCATAGACCTTTAAAGGCAGAAGGCCAAAAGAAAATCTTAAAAAAATCAAAAATTCAATTAAGATAACAATAAAATAATTTAAAACCCAAAAGGCAACATATGCAAGGTGCAACCAAATGGCTGAGGGCCACAATTAAATTTTAAAACTTCAGAATATATTACCATATACCTTTAAACGCAGAAGGCTAGCATGTCTAGCAACAAGAAATCTTAAAGTCAACAAAATAAAAATCCAGTTAAGATAGCAATGAAATAATTTAAAGAAGCAACATATGCAAGGTGCAATACCAATGGCCGAGGGCCACAATTAAACTTCAAAATTTCAAAATTTATTACCACAATATTTAAAGGAAGAAGGCCGTAGTGTTTAAGCTTGAAAGATAAATTCAAAATTAATTTTGCAAAGTCTTAAGAAACAAAACATTAACCATAAGCCTAAAATTTAAAGTAGCCGACAACAGATAATTATCACCGGTGGCACTCAGAAGGCCTCCAGGGAGGTCGGTCTGCCCTCGTTCACTTAAGTGAGACGGGTGGTGAGCCCAACGATGGACCGACCAACACAACAACTTGCTTCAAATGGTTCAAATGGTTCAAATGGCTCTGAGCACTATGGGACTTAACTTCTAAGGTCATCTGCCTCCCAGAACTTAGAACTACTTAAACCTAACTAACCTAAGGACATCACACACATCCATGCCCGAGGCAGGATTCGAACCTGCGACCGTAGCGGTCACGCGGTTCCAGACTGTAGCGCCTTTCACCACTTGGCCACACCGGCCGGCACAACTTGCTTCACGTCAATCAGTACATGAGAACCCCAACCGGCAATGTCACAAACGTGATAATCGACAATGAGGTACGTATTAGCTGTCAAAACTACACACCATGTTGGACAGCGACAACAGGTGAGGAAAGGACGCTGCCTGAAACTACGTTAGTTGCCCACCGGAAAACCTCCCCAACAGTAAACCACCAAAGCGAACCACCACAACATGAATAGACGTGGCTTGGGTAGTCGAAACCACTACTCAACTTTGACGTCCTGGGTCGGCGAACCACGAAGCTCGTCGCAATTGGACAGCTCCACATACGCTCTGACACTGCACAGGGACTGCCAGCGGCTCCAGCCGACTGCACCGCGCGGAGAACTTCCCTCGTCCGCACCAACGGACCGACTCACTCCAAACCCCCTTGCCGGAAACTATATGCACCAAACCAAAGATGGTACACAGCGCAAATATCGATACACATCACTGCTGCCACAAGTAGAAGGAAGGAGAACAACGATGTAACCGTGACAAGGGCGGGAAACCAAACACAGATAGACAGCGAAGTTCACGACAACGTATAGTTGCGAGAAAGCACGGCTCTCCAGGTCCGAATCCTGACTCGGACATAGATGTGTGTGATGTCCTTAGCTTAGTTAGGTTTAAGTAGTTCTACGTCTAGGGGACTGATGACCTCAGCTGCTAAGTCCCATAGTGCTTAGAGCCATTTGAACCATTCTGAACAAAATTAACATCAAAGTTGGTAAACACAAAGGAGAAATGGAGGAATTCTGCCAACATCGAAGTAAAAAATGACGGACAAAGCTAGGAAATGATAAACACCAGACTAGAACAGGTAAGGAAGGTATGTCTGGCCGAAGAAAGTCCACTAGTGTCAAATATTTTGGAAGTTAATTTCTGAAATCGTACGTTTCGAGCACTGTACTGCATGCAAATGAAGCATGGATATCGGGAACCGGGAAAAAAGAGAATGGAAGTGATTGAGATCTGATGATATGGATACAGAAACTGCCTCCTCGCCGTTGGGTGGCTTGCGGAGTATCAATGTAGATGTAGAAGACTGCCCACTGTGTCATTCTCTCCCCTGCGGTGCCATACAGGTGCATTATGGAGGTGCATGTGGTGAGTGCACCATTCTCCAGCCTTTTTCCCGACTTTCCAGACGATAGAACCCCTTCTTCTTATTCACGTAGCTCTTTGATTTCATGAGGCTGAGTGCACCTCGTGCCATTCCTCCGACTACACAAATGTCATTGACAGTATCAGTAATCAAACACCATCTTATGCATGGCAGCCATTTACGATGCCCGCTCAGGTACGGAAGCGAAGTGGTGCTATAAATGGCTCTTGTGCATTAGGTGCACTGACCAAATAAGGACTCATTACATTGAAAGCCATAGCATTACTACCTGGAGTCTTTAATGGACGAACTGGCAGAGAACGTCGCGTCAGTGCAGATCCATTGCAGGAAAACTCACTGCCCATAAGGGAAGCAACGCAAACGGAGAAAGATCTTACGCCTGTGCAAACGGCGTAGCATACAACTAAAATCTACATTCCTAAAAATGGATCACATTGCTAAAGGTAGGCACGCTACAATTAAAGAACTGAAATTAAAAGTTGCTGAGAATGTCGGATTAGGTCCCGATCACTAACCATCATTAAATTCAAGGATGGACTAATATCTAGAAAAAAGAAGTAATATCAACCAGGGACACAGACGTCACCTCCAGAAAATGATTACAATATGCAGAAGGAACTATTCCTCTTAGAAGGAAACGGAAACTGGCCTAAAGGAATGACGATTTTGATGTGTTAATTATAAGTGGACAACGAGCTTGGATTTTCTGGAATGCAAATAAAAATGATAAGATCACAGAAAATTTTATAAAAGCACAGAAGCGTGTATCAAAAGATGTAAAAAAGATCACAGTACATCATATAAAAGATCAACTAATGTAAACTGAACCACATCTGAAGCAGAAAAACAAAAGGGAATTTTATAAAACATTCAAATATCATTTGAAGACGTAGATAAACCAGGGTTACAGTTTATACACCCAAAAGCGCAGGAGACAACACGTAATAGAAAGCAGAACCGCAGAAAATTTGTGGACTGCTTCAAACAACCACATAACTGGGATCCACTAAGAGAAATAATTATTTTTATAGTATAATCCAAACACAACCAGAGTAAAAGGCACCAACAACAAAGACAATCAGAGCAATCATAAAACAACTTAAAAATAGAAAAGCATCAAGAGATGGCAGTTAAGTTGCTGAGCTGTGGAAACACTGTCAACGTTATTTTAAGTCTAATCGAAATCATTATGAATTGCGGACAACAAATACCTTACCACTAGAATTGACATCGGCATTAATACATCCACTACGTAAGAAAGAAGAGAAAACTTATCCTAGAAATTATACAGGACTGTCACTCCAGCCAGTGACATACGAGAACCTGTCCATGTCAAGAGAGCTGAAGGAATACTTGACCAACAACCAGGAGAATATTAAGCAGAGCAGATATTAAATCTAAACGTAATAGTAATGAGGAAAATTAGAAACTTGAAACATTTGATAACTTTGCAGATTATAATAAGACTCAAATGAAGAAATGCGCTAATTAACTTTATAAAGGAATTCAGACTCTAAAACTAAAAAAGAACAAAGAATTAAAGGAAGATCTTTTAAAAAATCGAAAAAAATTATGAGATAACTACAAAAATCTTTTGAAATAAAATCAGGAGGAAAACGGGTAGATGGTTTGTCACATTTAGTTTACAACTGTGCAGTAGAGAATGTATGGGAGAATCGAGGACATCCACCAATCCTAAGGGTGTCCCAACAGGGAAAAACAAAAACTAAATTACCAGAGATTGACTGACTTCTGCAGATGACATGGCATTAATTACCGACTCACTACATAGTGAGAAACAATAAATCACACAAGTGCAGAAATAATCAGACAATGTAAGGCTAAAAATATCATTTGAAAGAAACTTTAGGGCAAATATCAATGACGCCGCCCCCCCCCCCCCCCATCCCCCATCCGCCCCAAATTTTATGCAAATATAACTAACAATATCTGAAGCATACTGTTTTAAATACTGTGAGAATGGCGAACAACCAATAAAAAAGAAAAGACAGTCGTAGAAGGCGTATATGCAGTGGAAAGTGGCCCCATATGACAATAAAGACATGTGACAAAAAATATTCGTCCCGTAATTCGAAACTAAGACAAGATAAAACAATGGTAAGGGCTGAAAACCTGTATGCAGCAGAAACATTTAAACTAACAGCATTTGCTGATCTAGAAAAACAGGAAAAAGTTGAAACAAGAATTCTAAGGAAAATGCAGGGACCTAAAAGTAATGGTAATGTTGAACACAAATTAAGATCAGACGGAGAGCTCTGTCGGAGAACGGAAAGCAAATTACGTAATCAGAAAAAGAAGACAACAGTTTTATGGACACATGTACCGAACTGCGAACAGTTCAGTTGTAGGATTGCTCTCATTAGATTCGCAGACAAGCCAGTACTGACAACAAGAGTTCGGGTAAACTTGCCGACATCGCAAGCTGAAGATGAAGAGACAGAGGAAGTGTATAAGGATACTGAACGGGTACTTCAGTAAGTAAAGGAAGACGAAAATCTGATAGCAATGGGGGCCTGGAGAGCAGTTGCAGGGGGGGGGGGGGAGTAGAAGAGAGGGTTGCGGGTGAATTTGAGATTGGTACTAGGAAAGAGAGAGGAGGGAAACTAATTAATTTCTGTAATAAATTTCAGATAGTAATAACGAATACTATGTTCAAGAATCACAAGAGGAGGAGGTATACTTGGAAAAGGTCGGGTGATACGGAAAGATTTCATTTAGATTACATCATGCTCAGGAAGGGAATCTAGAATCAAATAGTGCATTGCAAGGTGTACCCAGTAACAGCTATAGACTCACATCAAAATTTAGTAGTGATGCAGAGTAGGCTGAAGTTTAAGAGAGTAGTCAGGAAGAATCAATGTGCAAAGCAGTGAGCTGTGGAAATACTAAGCAATGAAGAAATACGCTTGAAGTTCTCTGATGATACAGGTACTGCGATAAGGAATATTTCTGCAGTCAACCCAGGTGAAGAGGAATGGACATCTTTAAGAAAGGCAATAACGGAAGTTGGAAGGAAACCGTGGATAACAGAAGCAATACTTCAGTTGATCGACGGAAGAACGAAGTACAAAAACGTTCAGGGAAAATCAGGAATATAGACATACAAATCACTTAGGAACGAGTTATACAGGAAGTGTAGGGGAACTAAGGCCAAATGGTTGCATGAAAAATGTGAAGAAATCGAAAAAGTAATGATTCTCGGAAAGACGACTGGGCTTATAGAACGTTCAGAACAAACATCGGCGAAATTAAAGTCAGGGGTGGTAACATTAAGAGTGCAATGAGAATTTCATTGTCAGATGCAGAATAGTGAGAGGATGGGTAGATGTACTTGAGGGCAATGTTATTGAAAGGGAAGAGAATGTAGATGAAATTGAAATGGGAGATACGATACTGCGGGAAGAGTGTGACAGAGCATTGAAAGACCTGAGTCGAAACAAGGCCCCAGGAGTAGACAACATTCCATTAGAACTACTGACGGCCTTGGGAGAGCCAGTCCTAACAAAACTCTACCATCTTGTGAGCAAAATGTATGAGACAGTCGAAATACCCTTAGACTTCAAGAATATAATAATTCCGATCCCAAAGAAAGCAGGCGTTGACAGACGTGAAAATTACCGAACTATCAGTTTAAAAAGTCACGGCTGCAAAATACTAACGCGAAGTCTTTACAGACGAATGGAAAAACTGGTAGAAGCCGACCTCGGGGAAGATCAGTTTGGATTCCGGAGAAATATGGGAACACGTGAGGCAATACTGACACTACGACTTATCTTAGAAGCTTGACTAAGAAAAGTCAAACCTAAAAGTTTTGGCAATGTTAGCTGGAATACTCTCTTTCAAATTCTAAAGGTGGCAGGGGTAAAATACAGGGAGCGAAAGACCGTGTACAATTTGTACAGAAACCAGATGTCAATTATAAAAATCGAGGGGCATGAAAGGGAAGCAGTGGTTGGGAAGGAAGTGAGACAGGGTTGTAGCCTCTCCCCGATGTTATTCAATCTGTATATTGAGCAAGCTGTAAAGGAAACGAAAGAAAAGTTCGGAGTAGGTATTAAAATCCATGGAGAAGAAATAAAAACTTTGAGGTTTGCCGATGACATTGTAATTCTGTCAGAGACAGCAAAGGACTTGGAAGAGCAGCTGAACGGAATGGACAGTATCTTGAGTGGAGGGTATAAGATGAACATCAACAAAAGCAAAACGAGGATAATGGAATGTAGTCGAATTATGTCTGGTGATGCTGAGGGTGTTAGATTAGGAAATGAGACACTTAAAGTAGTAAAGGAGTTTTGTCATTTGGGGAGCAAAATAACTGATGATGGTCTAGGTAGAGAGGATTTTAAAATGTCGACTTGCAATGGCAAGGAAAGCGTTTCTGAAGAAGAGAAATTCGTTAACATCGAGTATAGATTTAAGTGTCAGGAAGCCGTTTCTGAAAGTAATTGTATGGAGTGTAGCCATGTATGGAAGTGAAACATGGACGATAAACACTTTGGACAAGAAGAGAATATAAGCTTTCGAAATGTGGTGCTACAGAAGAATGCTGAAGATTAGATGGGTAGATCACATAACTAACGAGGAGGTATTGAATAGGATTGGGGAGAAGAGGAGTTTGTGGTACAACTTGACTAGAAGAAGGGATCGGTTCGTAGCACACGTCCTCAGGCATCAAGGGATCACCAATTTAGTATTGGAGGGCACCGTGGACGGTAAAAATCGTAGAGGGAGACCAAGAGATGAATACACTATGGAGATTCAAAAGGATGTAGACTGCAGTAGATGCTGGGAAATGAAGAAGCTTGCACAGGATAGAGTAGCATGGAGAGCTGCATCAAACCAGTCTCAGGACTGAAGACCACAACAACAACAACAACAGGTAGAAAGAGTATACTGAAGACTTCTACGAGGGTGAAGACTTATACGATGCCGTGGTAAAGAACAAACAAAAATTGAGAGAGAAGAGAGAGGGGATCCAGTATTAGAATCAACATTTAAAAGAGCTTTGGAAGACTTAAGGTCAAATAAGGCAGAAATGATCGATGACATTCTATCATAATTTCTAAAATCTTTGGGGCAATTGGCAACAAAACGACTATTCACAATGGTATGTTGAATGTATGAGACTGGCTACTTACCATGAGACTTTCATCATCTACATGACTCCCAAATAGCAAATGTTGACAAGAATAATATACGGAAGTATGAAAAAAAAACTGAGGATCTGTTAGATAACTGACGTTTTGGTTGATAACGTCAGCACGACTGAAGAAAAATCAAGACACGTTCACAGCATCTGTTGATCTGGAGAAAACGTTAGACAGTGTAAATTGGAGGAAAAGTTTCGATATTTTGAGAATTATGGAGCTAAATTATAGGGGAAGATGGGTAATATACGATAATTACCCGAAACAAGATGGAACAATAAGACTGGAAGACCAAGAACTGAGTGTTCGTATTAAGTAGGGTATAAGGCAGGCATGTAGTCTTTCGCTCCTGGTGTTCAATCTACATTTAGAAGAAGCAATGACGGAAATATTAGAAAGTTTCAAGGGTGTGACTAAAATTCCGGATGAAAGGATGTCAGTGATAAGATTCGCTGATGACACTAGTGTCCTCAGTGAAAGTGAAGAAGAGTTACAGGATATGTTTAATGGAGTGAATAGTCTGATGAGTGCAGAATATGTACTGTGAATTGAAGAACGACGAAACTAATGAGAAGTAGCAGAAATGAGAACAGTGAGAAACTTAACATCAGAATTGGCGATCACAAATTAGATGAAGTTGAAGAAATCTGCTACCTAGGCAGCTAAATAATCCATGACGGACGGAGCAAGGAGGACATAAAAAGCAGACCAGCACTGCAAAAACGGGCATTCCTGACCAAGAGAGTCTGCGAGTGTCATAGGTCGTAATTCGACGAAAAAGCGTCGAGGAATGTACGTTTCGATCACACCATTTTATGGTGATGAGATATGGTCTGTGGGAAAACCGTAACAGAAGGCAATCGAAGCTTTTGAGATGTGGTGCTACAGACGAATGCCGAAAATTAGGTGGACTGTTACGTTAAGGGGTAAGAAGAGTCTACGCGGAATCGGAGAGGAAAGGAACACATGGAAAATACTGACAAGAAGAAGGGATAGGATGACATGATATCTGTTGAGACATCAGGGAACAACGTCAATGGTGCCAGAGGGAGCTGTAAAGCGTAAATACCCTAGGGGAAGGCAGAGGTTAGAATATATCCAGCAAATACACTACTGGTCATTAAAATTGGTACACCACGAAGATGACGTGCTACAGACGCGAAATATAACCGACAGGAACAAGATACTGTGATATGGAAATGATTAGCTTTTCAGAGCATTCACACAAGGTTGGTCCCGGTGGCGACACCTACAACGTGCTGACATGAGGAGAGTTTCCAGCCGATTTCTCATACACAAACAGCAGTAGACCGGGGTTGCCTGGTGAAACGTTGTTGTGATACCTCGCGTAAGGAGGAGAAATGTGTACCATCACGTTTACGACTTTCATAAAGGTCGGATTGTAGCCTACCGTGATTGCGGTTTATCGTATCGCGACATTGCTGCTCGCGTTGGTCGAGGTCCAATGACTGTTAGCAGAATATGGAATCGGTGGTTTCAGAATGATAATACGGAACGCCGTGCTGGATCTCAACGGCCTCGTATCACTAGTAGTCGAGATGACCGGGATCTTATCCGCATGGCTGTAACGGTCACATCCGTGTTTGGCGACATCGCGGTGAACGCACATTGGAAGCGTGTATTCATCATCGCCATACTGGCGTATCACCCGGCGTGATGGTATGAGCTGCCATTGGCTACACGTGTCGGTCACCTCTTGTACGCGTTGACGGCGGTTTGCACAGTGGACGTTACATTTCAGAATGTGTTACGGCCAGTGGCTCTACCCTTCATTCGATCCCTGCGAAGCCCTACATTTCAGCAGGATAATGCACGACCGCATGTTGCCGGTCCAGTACTGGCCTTTTTGGATGCAGAAAATGTTCGACTGCTGCCCTGGCCAGCACATTTTCCAGATCTCTCACCAACTGAAAACGTCTGGTCAATGGTGGCCGAGCAACTGGCTCGTCACAATACGCCAGTCTCTACTCTTGATGAACTGTGGTATCGTGTTGAAGCTGCATGGGCAGCTGTACCTGTACACGCCATCCAAGCTCTGTTTGACTGAACGCCCAGGCGTATGAAGGCCGTCTATGTACTTGCAGTCTATGTGTGTGCGCTTGCAAATATAAAAATCTGAAGAAGTCTGGTGGCAAACTCGCCATGATGAAGTGTAAACTGATGAATAGCCCATCCATGTAATAAGGGGTTCACCGTGTTGGTGCTAACAGCTGTACTGAGTGACGGGTTTGTATCGTACTTCGGATAAACTTTCGTTAGCACCCCTAATCCTCACTAAGATTGAGAACGCTCTCCTCATTCACGTGAGAATGGTTTTGGGAAATACACCTTAACAAACATGACTGTTGCCTTCGTGATCAGCAACATATGAACAAATTTTGTGGTCAGAGAGTAATAATGCCTACTGCTCGATGTTAGAATCACAACACCGAGACCATTATTGCTGTTGTTCTTAAGGGAAATTGTGTTCTTCTGTATCCAGATTTGCAAATTCAACTCAGGGTGAAAACGTAGGCGAACTGTAGAATTCCACCTAGCACCATAATGAACAGCAAAACTGTGTTAAATAATTCAGATACAAGCAAAATCACCGCTGTAACTAGACTCTGTGGGAGAACTAACGTAGACGGTAATAAAATCATTATGGATACGGTACATAATATTAATAGCAACTACAGACTTTCTGCAGATAATGCGGCAGCCTACAGACAAATACTTTCTTGAAAACTAGAGCAACACAAATATTCTGACCTGTTCATGATTCCAAAGTGGTGCAAAAGTTGACATTGTGTTTCCTGTGTTCAAAAATCTTCAATTTTGCACTTTACATAATGGTGAAGTTTAATATTCCAAGACTACAATATAAGTGGATCAAACCTGGAATCAAACTCTTACAGAAATATACAATTCTAGAGTAGTGCTCAACTGTATGCCCCACACACGCGATGTGTGATTAGCAGGCTATATTAAGCTTATATAAACAAGGTCAGCACGAATCGTGATAGATTTTTTATTACAACCGCATACGAGGTTCTATGAAACGCTAGAAAGCCTTGTTGCAGCTTGAGGTTAGACACCAATGTCTAGCCAAAGTCTAATTAAAATATTACTAGAAGTACGGAAGGTAGAAATATACTACAGTCACCACGCATTGCTCCTTTAGGAACGGCGGATGGTAAATTAGACTAGTTATAGAGTGCAAAGAGACGTTTAAGGGATCACTCTTCCCGCGCTCCATACGCATGTGAAAAGGGAATGAAATGCTTGCTTCAGTGGACAGTAACCTTTCCTAGGCACTACACAGTGATGTTCAGAGGTGTAGAAAATCAAGAACATGAATACAGTACTTGGCGATCGTAGCAAAGAACCCTTTACTTGGGTGGCTTGTGGCATTCTCCTGAAATTGCAGTAACTGTTGCTTCACAACGCTGTGGCAATTACGCTACAGCGCAAGTTGTCTCTGCTCTCTTTGGCAAACTCGCACAGAGCAGAGCGCAATTACGGCTGCTGTACTAGTCTGATGAACAACGACTTCCCGTTAAATGAGGTGTAAGTCGCGATCTGCGCTGTGCTACTTCCAAGTGTTTTATCTTAACCCCAACCATTCAGAAGTGGTCCGTAATTATTGGATTTTCGTTCATTTTACTTGTCATAAATCTGAAAATCAATTACTGTACATTTGTCTGTGTAACGAGTGCTGTTGCACCATAGTTTCATTGGCAACAGCTGTAATGAATAAGCATTAAACCTGTATTAGGACTCGTGCTCTGAAAGCTACATTATAACACTGTAATGCTTGACAAAAGATGCACAATACGCTTTACACAAACAGAGCAAGGGAGAAGGCACATCCGAAAAATCATAACTGATTAAACCTGTGTCTAGGACTCGAAATGTAAGTCGAAGCCTTTTCGGGGTCGTATCGACTGAGCCATTAGTATTAAATGATCACCGTATGTCCATAAAAAGTAAAATAAAACCAAAATATAGAGTTGCCCAGAAAGTAATGCATCGAATTTTTTTCTCCAACTATTAAACGTAATGAGAATTACAGACACGAAATGGTGTTTTATCTACACACTCTATTTTTCCACGCAATGTCCATCCGTTCTATGGCCTTCCTCCAGCGCGAAACAAGGTCATATACTTTTTGTCGGTACCAATCCTTGTCCTGGTTGCGGAGACAGTGCTTCACGTTATGAATCACCTATTCATCGTCCTCAAAATGTGTTCCACGAATGCCATTCTTTAATGGCCAAACAAGTGGAAGTCCTAGAGGGCTAGGTCAGGGCTGTAGGCTGGAAGTGGTAACACTCTCCAACACTGTTTCGCGATGTGTTCAGAAATCTTCAGACTTGCATGGGGCCGATCGTTATCGCGTTGCAACAAAACATCTCCTGGATTGCTGTGGCACCGAAGTCACCAGAAGCACGTCTTGAGTTTTGTTCATGTGTTGATATATGCTTCTGAATTAATGGTACCGCCTCTTGGCATCACATCAATGAGAATCATACCTTCACAGTGCCAGAACACGGTGATCATGACTTTACCCGAGGAAGTAGTTGCTTTGAAGTTATTCTTCTGTGGGGAGTATGAATGGTGCTATTCTGTCGAATGCCGCTCTGTTTCAGGCTCAAAATGGTGAACTCAGGTTTCATCTCTTGTCTCAATACGGGACAAGAAGGCCTCCCTCTCAGCTTCAAAACGTTGCAACAGATCAAGATAAATGTTTTGTCTGTGCGATTTGTGATCCACCGTTAGACACGCTTTTGAATGACCAAGAGCGCAGATAAATGCATCCTCACTTCTTTTGCTGATTGTCAGATGCAGCACCAACTACCGAGTCGTATTGCTCCTGTCCTCCCGAATGACATCAGGTCGCTGCAACATGTCAGGTGTGACGGCCGTGGATGGTCTCCCCGACAGCTGAAAATTGACGAGCTCCATCGAACCGCCTAATGTCTCACTTTTCGTGCTCAGTGACTAACTGTACTTCTGTTGACATCAGATGCTCCATAGACTTTGCACAAGCGTTTGTCAATGTTCTCCACAGTTACTTTCCCTGCAGTGAGAAATTTAATAACGGCACTTTGCTTGTAACGTACATCGCTTACACACGCCATTTTGAAACTGTCCTGCAGCGTCTCTATCCGTCGGAATTGACGGAAACTGGCCGTACTCACTCTGTTGAGTTCAAATAATACATACGTAACGAGAGCGCACAGTTACACACGCGATCACTCCCCTTACGCTACTGCACCAAGCTGGAGATCAGCTGGCTGTCGATCCGTTTTACTTTCCTTCTGGAAAAATTTTTCCACATAGGTTTAGCAATATAAATATTTTTAATAGAATGCATGAAAGTTAAGCTCTTATTGAATAAAAATTACTTAAATGAACTATTCTGATAATAGTTTGCACATTAACCAAATTAAATGTATCACTTCAAGTAATAAATTACGGACTGTATAACCTTTCTAAAAAAAAGGTTCAAATGGTTCAAATGGCTCTGAGCACTATGGGACTTAACAGCTGTGGTCATCAGTCCCCTAGAACTTAGAACTACTTAAACCTAACTAACCTAAGGACATCACACACATCCACGCCCGAGGCAGGATTCGAATCTGCGATCGTAGCAGTCGCGGGGTTCCGGACTGCGCGCCTAGAACCGCGAGACCACCGCGGCCGGCCCTAAAAAAAGGGAAGTAAATGTTAATGTACAGAGTGTTTCACGATTTGTACTAGATGATTCTATGGATTCAAGAGGGAACTAAATAGATAAAGTTTTGACAAAGAGAACAATATCTGGAAATGTACCGTTTGGATATAAATTAAGTAAGAAGTCCGGATCATTTTCAAATCTACCACTTCATGCTACGCGCGAAACTTAGAAGAGGGTGGCGTCATTAATGCCTGTTGTAATTATCATATTAATACCATTTTAAACCGACTACGTCAACGACTACAAGATACTGGTACGTTCGCAACTGGAAAGGTTAACTGCTGTGTCCCACGGACAGACTATACTTTTGACTGTGAGGAGGATGTCCTTCGTCATTTACAAGAGAATCCTACTATGAGCACTCCAAACATTGTCCACGCCACTGGATCCTGTAGAGCATACAGGTCAGAATTCATCCTGTCCGCTGTGTGTATTCAATGAAGCACGACATTTGAAAGAGATCCGATTTTCAAATCCATTTTACATCTAAGCGGCTCATTTACGGGAATAGGTTCTTCACCAGATACTTATCTACTAAGTCCCTATTAAATCCCCTCCAAAACCCTAGAATCTACTAAGTCCCTATTAAATCCCCTCCAAAACCCTAGAAACTTCTACTGACCATTGTGAAACAACAAGTGTATCTTACTTTTAATGAGAGCTACCGTACATTGCTATTAACGTGTAATGTGATAAATAACTGATTTTTCTTGCTCGTTATAAATTATTAATAACGCATAAATTAATAATCAGCCAGACAAGGCTTGTTTTTAAGTCTTTCTTTTCTTACACAAAAGATGGTACCAATCGAAAACGAAAAGTACTGACTGGAGAGGCAAATTCTATGTACTCTCCAGCTGTTTTAGTACTTTCTCGACCGTTGCGTCGCGCTCCAATCCTCATTTGGTGTTAACCACCACAAATCGGAAGCTTTCGGTCAAACAAGAATATTCTTTCCAGAAACTGGTCACCGACCATAGCGATCCTGCGATACCGTAGGGCCGTGATAGTAGGAACTGCCCCTGAGCGAGCTGTGAGGAACAGGCGCGTGACTTAAGAAAAGTATTGCCATATACACCGATGAACCAAACATTATGGCCACTACTTAAAAATGTGTTGGTCCACTTCTGGAAGGAATTCAGCACTGATGCTGCGTTCCATAGATTCGACAAGTAGTTGACAGGTTTCCAGAGGTTTGTGGCATCGGATGCCTATGCGCAGTTCACACATTTCCCGCAGTTTCCACATTTCCCGAAGTTCACGGCGGTTGGTCTTTTGGGCGCGGAGCTCCTAAAATCGTCCCAGTTGGGTTTCATCGTATTCAGATAAGCCGAATTTGGTAGCCGAGACATCAACGTGAGTACATTATCATGCTCCTCAAACCATTGCTGTACAATTCTGGCTTTGTGACACGGACAGTTAATCTGCTAGAAGATGCCATCGCTCTTGAGGAAGACATCAACAAGAAGGATGTTACATGTGGTCCCTGATAGTGTAGTACACAGCTGTCATTACCCCAGGTCCCTGGAAGCCCAGGTGAATGTCCTCTATAACATAATACTGGTCCCACCAGTCTGGTCTATGGCGAGCTGCATGTTTTGAGAAGTCGTTCGCCTGGATTAGGGCGTATCTGAACCTGGTTTTACGATAAACGGGATTCATCCGACCAGGCGGCATGATTACATTGATTCATGATCCATTCTCGATGATCCAGCACCCAATCTAATCGTAACTGACTGCACTGGTGAATCAACATGAGAACATTGAGGGGCTGTCTGCAGCGGATCACTGTGCGCTGAAAGGTGAGCTCCAACACACTAATGCCTGCGCCACCACTGTACTCTGTCGTCAGATCTGGCACAGTTCGCCGCATCCACTGCCTATGTTCTGTGGTGAGGTAACGGTGTCCAACTTCTTGTCGCCTACTCACGGTTTCAGCATTCTTCAACCGTTTTTCACAGATGTTCACAACAGTAGCACGCGAACAGCCGACCAATTTCGCCGTTTCCGAGATGTTCGCTCTCAGTCACTGCGCCACAACTTTTGTCAAAGTCACTTAACTCGGTGGATTTCAGCATATGTGCCACTTATCGTCTCTAGAATGGTTCTTCATTCGTTGCTGCTCCGTTCGTGTAATGTTTTACAGCGTCATGTGCCCCCAGCGCCATCACGCGGCATCCAATCAATCGGTGGGCAGTGGACAAAATATTTTAGCTCATCAGTGTAAACGATGTTAGCGATACACATCTGATCCATAAATGTCGTTTCTTTGTGCTTTTATTTGATTTAAATTACACTGTGGACACGGCACTGCAGTTGTAGTCACGGTCCGGTGGAACGATTATTCTCATAGCAGAGGACGGGAATACAGGAGCCAACAGAACTCTCATACTTCTCCCGGTTTATTGTGAGAATGTCTTCTCTTTTTTCGATCAGAATTTTCGCCCTTCTGAGCCTGCGTCCTCAGCGGGGGCTCCCTCTCTATCCCTCAATACGCTCCTGCGTGCTCTACTGGCAATGGCGACGTTCCCTTGAGGTGTTCTTACTTTCAGCACAATACAGTCAAAAGAGGTTTAGCAGGCAAGAAAGTGTGCTTGGCCCGTAAAATTACATTAACGCTATTTTTCAGAACTTATTTATACATACATCAGAAAAATGTCTTGCATCACCCCGGTTCTCTGAACTCCTGAAGATAGACGTTGACTGTGGATACTGTATCACAGACACAGTCCCTTTGACCGTTCACAAATGTCACTAAACCCACCCAAAGACGTACACAATCATGCATGAGGAGCGCCTATTAGACTGAGGGATTCCGACAGCCGATCAGTTCCAGCCATTTCCCAGGAAGGAGGTGCTGCGCTCTTGTTGTCTGTAGTTCAACCATACCTAGACGGTCAATACCGCGGTCCGATAGCGTCCGCATTGTTACTTTGTGCCAGGAAGGGCTGTCAACAAGGAAACTGTCCAGACGTCACGGAATGGACGAAAGCGATGTTGTACGTATATATATATATATATATATATATAGAGAGAGAGAGAGAGAGAGAGAGAGAGAGGAACTTCATGATGCATCGCTCAGGCCGCCCAAGGGCTGCTACTGCAGTGGATGATCGCCACCTACGGATTATGGATCGGAGGAACCCTGACAGCAACGCCACGATGTTGAATAATGCTTTTGGTGCAGCCACAGGACGTCGTGTTACGACTCAACCTATGCGCAGTAGGCTGGATGATGTGCAAATTCACTCCCGACGTCCCTGGCGAGGTCCATCTTTGCAACCACGACACCAAGCAGCGCGGTAAAGCTGTGGCCAATAACAAGCCAAATATACCGCTCAGGATTGGTATCACGTTCTGTTCACTGATGAGTGTCGCATATGCCTGCACCCAGATAATCGTCGGAAGCGTGTTTGGAGGCAACCCGGTCAGGCTGAACGCCTTAGACACACTGTCCAGCGAGTGCATCAAGGTTGAGGTTCCCTGCTGTTTTCGGGTGGAATTATGTGGGGCCAACGTACGCCGCTGGTAGTCATGGAAGGCGCCGTAACGATACGTGAATGCCATTCTCTGACCGATAGTACAACCATATTGGCAGCATATTGCCGAGGCATTCGTTTTCATGGACGTTGATTCACGCCCCCATCGTGCACATCTTCTGAATGACTTCATTCACGATAACGATATCGCTCGACTAGAGTGGGCAGCATGTTCTCCAAACATGAACCCCATCGAACATGCCTGGGGTGGATTGAAAAGTCCTTTTCATGGACGAAGTGGCCCACCAACCACTTTGAGGGATCTACGCCGAATCGTCCTTGAGGAGTGGGACAGTCTGCACAAACAGTGTATTGGTGAACTTGTGGATAATAGGCCATACGAATACAGGTATGCATCAGTGCAAGAGGACGTGGGTATTAGAGGTACCGGTGCGTACAGCAGTCTGGACCACCACCTCTGAAGGTCTCGCTGTATGGTGGTACGACATGCAATGCGTAGTTTTCATGAGCAACAAAAAGAGCGGAAATGACGTTTATGTTGATCTCTACTACTCTACTACAATTTTATGTACAGGTTCCAGAAATCTCGGAACTGAGGATATGCCAAACTATTTTTTATCTGTGTATTACATAACGACTTTTACTGTTCATTATGTCTGGCACCAAAGCAAGAAACCTACCGCACTCAACAATGACGTCTTAAGTTGTATGCCCTTTCTGATACTCTCCTAGACGTCATTGTCGCTACGAACCAGAGTGAGCTTAGCGTCGTCAAGCTTAGTCACCTTAAATGAAATAATATCTGATTTTGTCGCGTTACAGCTGACGGCACTGTACGTACATCGTTGCAGTGCTTAACTTCTGCTCTGCTGGGACTAATTCTCTATTAAAAACTACGAGCACTGTGTGCACTGATAAACACCGTGTGGGCGTCGTGAACGTTTTCTGTTGACGTGAGTTGTTAGAAGAAGGTAAAGCTTAACTTCAGCTTGCCTAAATCACAACAGTGGCATCGTGCAAACTAATAAATCCCCTATCTAAATTACGTTTACAACACCAAGACAGGTGGCCCTGTACTACTGCAGAGCGACTGCAGAGGGCCGAGCTGTCAGTGAGTCACATTAGTGATGAGCAGAGTCGTTCATCTTTGCGAGTTACTTCGGTGCCGTTTGTACGTAAAGTGCAACAGCGACAAGACACAATCATAACTTCCATTGAGCGATAACAATGGGAATGTTAGCGATCACAGTACCAGTTTCCGAAATTCACTCTCCCAAAAATACGAAGTAAATATCCTGAATTCTAATCGGAAATAACCTTCAACACGAGTAACTTAATAGAAGCAAGTCTTCCAGCCCAGATTTTATACCAATTACTTTCCTTTCAGAGAGTGCTTATATAATATCTCCAGTCATATACAACTGCTCACTCGACGAAATATCCATACTTAAAGACTGGAAAGTTGCACAGGCCACGCCAGTACCCAAGAAACAGGAGCAATTCGCTGTGCCCGTATTTCATGGTCGTGCGGTAGCGTTCTCGCTTCCCACGCCCGGGTTCGCCGGTTCGATTCCCGGCGGGGTCAGGGATTTTCTCTACCTCGTGATGGCTGGGTGTTGTGTGCTGTCCTTAGGTTAGTTAGGTTTAAGTAGTTCTAAGTTCTAGGGGACTGATGACCATAGATGTTAAGTCCCATAGTACTCAGAGCCATTTGAACCAATTCG
Organism: Schistocerca americana; assembly: GCF_021461395.2. NCBI lineage: Eukaryota > Metazoa > Arthropoda > Insecta > Orthoptera > Acrididae > Schistocerca > Schistocerca americana. The sequence continues at coordinate 155,513,328 of NC_060120.1, read as the reverse complement.
CTGTATTACAGACCCATACCTCTGACATCGATTTGCAGTACGATCCTGCGACAAGTATTGTGTTCGAATATTACGGAGTACGTGGAAGAAAACTATATATTGATAAATTGTCAGCACAGTTTGTGAAAATGTCTTCTTAGGTAGCACAACTAGACGTTTATTCTCAAGGCATAGTGAATGCTATCGACAGGGGAACCATTTTTCTGCGATTCACAAAGTCTGTTGACACATTTCCTCACATGTGGTTTCTAATCAATCTGTGTATCTGGAGTATTGTCTCACTGATCCTGTCAGAATGGTCACAGTTCCTAGCAACAGACTGAAAAGCATGAAATAAAACAGAAGAGGTATCTAGCATCCTGCAAGGGGCTTGTCGTAGGCGCTTAATTTTTCTTATCCATATAAGTTGTTCTAGATTGTTTGCAGATGATTCTTCTATTTACCGTCAGACAAATTCACCAAACGATCAAAAACTAATTGCAAAATGATGTATGGTGCGAAAAGCTGCAATTCCATCACCCACCTGAGTACTTAAAGGAATCGGCTAAAATTCGGCTGCCCGCATCTCGTGGTCGTGCGGTAGCGTTCTCACTTCCCACGCCCGGGTTCCCGGGTTCGATTCCCGGCGGGGTCAGGGATTTTCTCAGCCTCGTGATGGCTGGGTGTTGTGTGATGTCCTTAGGTTAGTTAGGATTAAGTAGTTCTAAGTTCTAGGGGACTGATGACCATAGATGTTAAGTCCCATAGTGCTCAGAGCCATAAATTTCGGTTGCACTACAGTGACAAAGCTCTCAAGGCTGTAAATTCAACTACCTAAGTGAGGATTACAGTTACAAAGAACTTAAACTGCAACGACTGTACCGATGTCTGGGGGAAAGTAAACAAGCTGGCGTTGAATTGTCACGAACTGGGGAGAGACTGTCACGGATACGATAGGCGATTTGGGGTGGCAATCATTAAAATAAGAATGTTTTTTGATGGGGCGGCATCTTTTCCCAATTTCAATCATCAAGTTTGTCCTCTGTCTGCGAAAGTGTTTAATTGAGCACAATGAAATGAGAGAAACTGGAGCTCGCAAAGAAGGTCTTCTTTATTTCGATGAACCCTCGGTCAGGCAGTTAAGGGTACGAAGGAGAGTAGTATTGTAGACTTGGAGTTATGCTTATAACCCGTTCTCCTTAGAACCCATTCATTTTTTGTCGCTCACAGTCCTTTTTTATCTATTTATGTAATACTGTACGCCGGTAGCAAATTTTAATTTATTGCCATGCGACGGCAATTAAAAATCAAAAGAATTTTTTTATTAAAATTTTAATTCAATATTCGTCAATTAAGATTTCCATTTGTTAATATACGTGAAAATAAATAAAATAAAAAAAAATTTGCTACCAGTGATACTGAAACCAGCGAATTTGTTGTTATACAATTTGTTCACCACATATTTCTGCGTTACGCACTGAAAGGGTAGGGGGGGGTGTACCTGGCAGTGTAAGGGCAAAAAAATGTAGCTAAAAACTTGTGCTTTATTTGAATCCAGTGCTGCACAAAACCGATAGAATGTGCACCATTGCCGTGATGCTTCAGTCACAATTGCAAACAGATCACGTGCTCCAGCGTCACTAAAATTACACTACTGGCCATTAAAATTGCTACATCAAGAAGAAATGCAAATGATAAACTGGTATTCATTGGACAAATATGTTATACTAGACCGGTATTCATTGGACAAATATGTTATACTAGACCTCACATGCGACTACATTTTCACGCAATTTGGGTGCATAGATCCTGAGAAATCAGTACCCAGTTACCTCTGGCCGTAACAATGGCATTGATACGCCTGGGCATTGATCAAACAGAGCTTGGATGGCGTGTACAGGTACAGCTGCCGATGCAGCTCCAACACGATATCACAGTTCATCAAGTGTAGTGACTGGCGCATTGTGACGAGCCAGTTGCTCGGCCACCATTGACCAGACGTTTTCAGTTGGTGAGAGATCTGGAGAATGTGCTGGCCAGGGCAGCAGTCGAACATTTTCTGTATCCAGAAAGGCCCGTGCAGGACCTGCAACATGCGGTCGTGCATTATCCTGCTGAAATGTAGGGTTTCGCAGGGATCTAATGAAGGGTATAGCCACGGGTCGTAACACATCTGAAATGTAACGTCCACTGTTCAAAGTGCCGTCATCGCGAACAAGAGGTGACCGAGACGTGTACCCAATGGCATCCCATACCATCACACAGGGTTATAGGCCAGTATGGCGATGACGAATACACGCTTCCAATGTGCGTTCACCGCGATGTCGCCAAACACGGTTGCGACCATCATGACGCTGTAAACAGAACCTGGATTCATCCGAAAAAATGACATTTTGCCATTCGTGCACCCAGGTTCGTCGTTGAGTACACCATTGCAGGCGCTCCTGTCTATGATGCAGCGTCAAGGGTAAGCGCAGCCATGGTCTCCGAGCTGATAGTCCATGCTGCTGAAAGCGTCGTCGCAAACGTCCCCATCTCTTGACTAAGGGATCGAGACGTGGCTGCACGATCCGTTACACCCATGCGGACTGCTAGTGATACGAGGCCGTTGAGATCCAGCACGGCGTTCCGTATTACCCTCCTGAACCCACCGATTCCATATTCCGCTAATAGTCATTGGATCTCGTACAACGCGAGCAGCAATGTCGCGATACGATAAACCGCAACAGCAATAGGCTACAATACGGCCTTTATCAAAGTCGGAAACGTGATGGTACGCATTTCTCTTCCTTACACGAGGCATCACAATTACGTTTCACCAGGCAACGCCGGTCAACTGCTGTTTGTGTATGAGAAATCGGTTGGAAAGTTTCCACATGTTAGCACGTTGTAGGTGTCGCCACAGGCGCTAACCTTGTGCGAATGCTCTGAAAAGCTAATCATTTGCATATCACAGCGTCTTCATCCTGTCGGTTAAATTTCGTGTCTGTAGCACGTTATCTTCGTGGTGTAGCAATTTTAATGGCCAGTAGTGTAATTTAAGGAAATCCGCATTAATGTACATAATCTACGATAAGCAGCTGGCTTTGGTCACCGATTCTTGAGCACATTAATCCGACTGTTTAGGGTTGCTGTAACGCTTGGAGAAATCTTGTACAACACGAAAGCAGATATGGCATACACCATGAATGGAAATTACCAAACAGACCTCAGGAAATTTTCAGAATTATGAATCAAAAAAATGTCTGAATCTATAAGGTTAGTAATATCAAATACAGGAACCATTAATCTCACATAGAAAACTTTCTCAAGCCGAATAACAGTTGACAAAGATAGTAGCTTGGATATAATAAAAACTAACAAAAACCCTTTCTTTACTCTGGTAAGGGAGCTATGTCCATAAAAAACATCAAAAAGGGCGAAAAGTCCAGCTACAACTCGTTAAGGTAGAATGATGCCTAAGAATTTAGACAACAGTTAGTCTAGGTTCACAAAGTGTTTTACATTCCAGTCATTCAGCTGTTGAAGGGCATGATGTTAAGAATAATTCTGCTGATAGCTGACAAAATTGTTATTTTATTGGCGCATAACCGGTTCCACTGCCTCAGGCAACATCATGAGGTACAATAGTGTTAAAAGATCATAGGGGTACCCATCGTTCCTAGCAAAGATATATCACTCAGTGGATATTACCTATATTACATAGGCGAACGAAGGGTGGCAAAGACGCGATCCATTAATGTCGTTAAAATTGCTCGTGGGTAGATTATGTAGATAGAGAAGCTCGTTAAAAAATTTGCCAGCGGTGGTGTGACGGCAGAATATGCTGGGCGTTGGGTAAAGTAGCATCGGCCCGCGGAAGTGACTAAGATATTTACCGTAAGCCAGCCACTACTGATGTTGTTATACATAGGCAGTCACGTCACAGAACAAAATATAAATGCGCAGCACTCAGATCTAATTAAACAGTATATGTAAAGTGCCCCTTACTAGAAAGCTATGCCGGCCGAGGTGGTCGAGCTGTTCTAGGAGCTACAGTCTGCAACCGCGCGACCGCTACGGTCCCAGGTTCGAATCCTGCCTCGACCATGGATGTGTGTGATGTCCTTACGTTAGTTACGTTTAAGTAGTTCTAAGTTCTAGGCGACTGATGACCTCAGAAGTTAAGTCCCATAGTACTCAGAGCCATTTGAACAATGTGAGGTCAAAACTGTTAAGACCTAGGATTTGCAAAATCAATTAATAGAACTTTACTAAAAGAAAAGTGTTCTTTGCTACAACGGATCAAAGAAGGATCTTATAAAACGAGCCGATCAGACAAAGGAATGTACTATTTTTAGGAAAATATCCTATTTGGGTGCAGTAACGGAAAAAGTAGGCAGATGCGTCAGACGTAAAAACATTATTCCAGCGTATTCCTTCGCGTCTAGATATTAAACTAATACATAAGAAAAAAACCGTGGTAAAAATAAAAGAAAGAATTAGTAAATAATAAAATTCAGTATCATTGTTGCTTGTAAAGTTAGCGAACCAGCACTTGTAGTCATGAGTACATGACGTCACACTGCCCACATGATAGTCGCCCTTCTACCAGCCTGTTAGTCCACCTCAGTCGCTTGTACTCTTCCGATCATAGACCCCACTCTGCTCCCACACCGATGCGAGCAAATTTGGAAACAAAGCTCTATAACTACATGACGCAGCCACCAACAATTTTAATGACATTAATGTATGAAGTCTTTGTCACCTTTCATCCGCCAGTGAAATGCAGACAAATGCACTGAATACTATAATTTGACAAGGAACGATAGGTACACCTATGACCTTTTAACATTTTTCCACTTGATGATGAGACTTCAGGTTACGAAACCCGTTGTGTCAATAAAATAACAATTTTACCAGCTGTCAGCAGAATTTTTGGTAAATATCATAGCATGATTTCACAGTAGGGACTAAGCGGAAACGTTTGCGGATTCAGTCGTCTTTGGTGCGCCATTCGTGGTGCGGTGAACGAAACGAAGCCACAGCTATCGGTGCACCGGCATATGCCACGAGTCTGCGACTTGCCTGAACCTTGTTGTTGTTGTTGTGGTCTTCAGTCGAGAGACTGGTTTGAGGCAGCTCTCCATGCTACTCTATCCTGTGCAAGCTTCTTCATCTCACAGTACCTACTGCAACCTACATCCTTTTGAATCTGTTTAGTGTATTCATCTCTTGGTCTCCCACAACGATTTTTACCCTCCGCGCTGCCCGCCAATACTAAACTGGTGATCCCTTGATTCCTCAGAATAAGTCCTACCAAGCGACCCCTTCTTCTAGTCAAGTTGTGCCACAAATTTCTCTTCTCCCCAATTCTATTCAAAACCTCCTCATTAGTTATGTCATCTACCCATCTAACCTTCAGCATTCTTCTGTAGCACCATATTTCGAAAGCGTCTATTCTCTTCTTGTCCAAACTATTTACTGTCCATGTTTCACTTCCATACATGGCTACACTCCATACAAATACTTTCAGAAACGTCTTCCTGACACTTAAATCTGTAATCGATGTTAACGAATTTCTCTTCTTCAGAAACGCTTTCCTTGCCATTGCCAGTCTACATTTTATATCCTCTCTACTTTTACCCTCATCAGTTATTTTGCTCCCCAAATAGCAAAACTACTTCACTACTTTAAGTGTCTCGCTTCATAATCTAATTCCCTCAGCATCATCCGACTTAACTCGACTACATCCCATTAACCTCGTTTTTCTTTTGTTGATTTTCATTTTATATCCTCCTTTCAAGACACTGTTCATTCCGTTCAACTGCTCTTCCAGGTCCTTTGCTGTCTCTAACACAATTACAAAGTCATCGGTGAACCTCAAAGTTTTAATTTCTTCTCCATGGATTTTAATTCCTACTCCGAATTTTTCTTTTGTTTCCTTTACTGCTTGCTCAATATACACATTGAATAACATTGTGGATAGGCTACAACCCTGTCTCACTCCCTTCCCAACTGTTGAGTGGTACTTAAGTAAATAAATTAGTGAAATCAAAGTGAACTAGAAATTAGAATATAAATGAAAAACTTGGTTTAGTTTAGAGAGTTACATACTGGCATTCAGCGGGTAGAACAGAAGAGACAATGACCGTGAAGTCAGCAAGTTCCACATAAGCGGGCGCTGTCGATTCAGCCGTCAGGGCATCGCCCGACCGGCTCACTTGCTCCTCAGTTGTCGGATGTGAGCAAAGGCCCTCGCCTACATTCCAAGACCCAATGACCGACATTAAGAAGATTCTTTGAGAAGCTTTTCAACGTGACGGAAGAGGCAATGACCGGCTCACGTGTTTCTCAGTTGTCGCATGCGATCAGAGGCCCCCGCCTACATTCCAAGAGCCAATGACCGAGGTCAAGAAGATTCTTCGAGAAGCTTTTCAACGTGACAGAAGAGGCAATGGCCATGAAGTCGTTCACCTCCAGTGAACTGAAGTGAATAAATACGCGAGACGCGGTGGGCCCGACAGATGAAGACGGATGAAGACGGGGACGAAGACGAAGACGGAGACGGGGACGGAGACGAAGACGAGAGACGAAGGAAGAAAAGAAGAGCAGCAGTAGTTTTCAGTCAGTTTCGGTGCTGAAGACCGTCATGCAAGAAGAGACTGCTTCATGCACAGACGCACCAAGTCCGCCGCTGTAATTGAATAGCAAGCAGCAGCCGCGGCGCCAGAAGACAGAAGTTAAGAGGTATTTGAAGTCTGGTTTTTACATACCCGTTTGACTCGTGAGGACGGGAAGGAGACGGCCTCACATCAGTAGTCACCTGTGAGCTGGGATGAAGAGCTGACAGCCGAAGACTGGCAAGCGGGAGTCCGTGGTTCGAGTCCGCCACACTGACCTTCTCCCGCCGCACCGCTCCGCTGGCCGACGCAGAACACACGTGGCCGCTTAGAGAAGAGAAACACTGGGACGCCGCACCCAAGGTATCATCCGATGCACGATTTCGCTCGCAATAATTAAACGGGCCACCTCGCGCTACGCGTCTCCAGTCAACTGGGCGAGACGGCGACACGAGATACACACCGCTACGCGTAATCAGACGCCGCCGCCGCCGCCGCCGCCGCCGCTGCCGCAGCAGAAGACATCACAAACGACACAGCTGCCGCTCTCCGAACCAGAACATCCCGTAAGATACAGTTGTACAAATCTTCAATAAAAGTTATCTTATGTAAAAATGATGTTTCATTCGACCTCATACCCGAGCCAAGGAAGAACCCACCCTGCCCACATGTTATTAAGAGAGAAAAGTTAATTTATTTAATATTTTCACCCTGACAGAATGCTTTAGAATGCTCATCCTGACAATTGACAGCATCAAAAGCGAAAACCCAGTTACATTGAGTGACAGAAGTGTCACATTTAGTAACACAACTGTTACACAACCACTGCTTCCCTTTCATTTCCCTCGACTCCTATAACTGCCATCTGGTTCCTGTACAAATTGTAAATAGCCTTTCGGTCCCTGCATTTTACCACCGCCACGTCCAGAATTTGAAGGAGAATATTCCAGACAACATTGGCAAAAGCTTTCTCTAAGTCTACAAATACTAGAAACGTAGGTTTGCCTTTCCTTAATCTATTTTCTAAGATAAGTGTAGGGTCAGTATTGCCTCACGTGTTCCAACGTTTCTACTGAATCCAAACTGATCTTCCCCGAGGTCGGCTTCTACCAGTTTACCATTCGTTTGTGAAGAATTCGAGTAAGTATTTGCAGCCGTGGCCTATTAAACTGATAGTTCGGTAATTTTCACATCTGTCAACCACTTCTTTCTGTCAGATTGGATTTATTAAGACGACAGTATGTTCGTGCTCGGGTGTTTGCAGTTGCAGTGTGTCCTTCAGTTGGCAAAAGAGAAACCATCAACCATCGCCTCCAAACATAAGGCTAACGCTACTCTGTTTCAATAGCTCGACTTGGGTCAAGGCGGCTAGTTATAGTCCGAGCCTCTCTGAGGAACACACGCTGAGAGAGTGAGCCTGCGGACAAAGCCCTCTTAACTCCGACGGGCTGAGCCCCAGTTCTCCGTAGCGGAACGCCAATGCACTCGTTGGTAATTAACGAGGCTCAGAGGTAGCATAAAGGGAAGACATCTATCTATAATCGTTCCATGAATCAATAAGCGAGGAGCCGTGTGCTCATCATTTGTGGCGGTTTCCCTGGAGCGGGAGATGGACTCTGCTAGAGCCGGCCCTCCTTGCGTCCCGCCGACGTTGGAGGCACGAACGATGCTGGTCGAGTGTAGTTTCGTTCTGTGCATCTACGTCACGGATTCCCCGGCAGGTAATGAGCGCTGAGTAATTTTCTGAGCGCTCTGCTTCAATTTCCGTAGTCCGTGGCATCATTTAACGAGATCGCAATGAGTTATTTAGTGCGTTTTTAATCCATTTCTTTCGAGCTGTCATCGCTGATGGTGGCGGCAAGGCACCAATTGTAAATAAACAACAAAGAGACATAATTTTCAGGGCACATGCTCTCTCTTCAAGGGCAAAGCAGGTGTAGACGTATACCCTAACTTCGCTTGGAACGGGCAACACTGAGTCCCAATCCGTGCCTCGACCAACGCCATTAACTATCCTTCGTGAAGCGGGCTGCAGTGCGGCAACGGTGGTAAGCTGAAATTACCTGCCAGGCTGCGGAGTAGTGTACTGAGCAATTATCCTCTGATGTCATACGTGGCAGATATATATGTCGGTCATAATGATTTCTCTTGTGTCGTTGGAAGGATGAGAGTGCACATGCGGATATAGTACGATGAGGCTTTTGTATCTAGGGGTCAGATGGTGGTTGTGGATTGACGTAAGTTTCATACATCAGGCAAAATCTACAGACTTGTTTAGAAATCGTCCCTACGTTACGAACGGATTAGCTTCTAAAGGGACATCCTCCTCTAGTGTTACTTTTCGTCAACAGTAGTAGTCGATACCAGTAATAGTTTTTGAATTTTGGACAGGTCAGTATTATATCTGCGGTTTTTATGAAAAATGTCACATAACTTTATACACATTATGTTTTATCTCAAGCTAAAATTTATGAAACGGAATTACTTTAGTTTCGTTGCTACACTCGATATGTAGTAGTTCTGAATGTACTGTTAAATTGTTTTTTAGAAACATTTGAAAATATGAATTCCCTGGAACACTTAAACTTTCTATTATTAATTACGCAATCGAGTACTAATTATTATGTTTATTTCTAGATTCATTTATAAACTAAGAATCCAAACTACAAGAAATTCATTTGTCAAAAAAAATTGTAAATCTTTAAGAATATTGCTATTACCGCAGAGTGAAGTAGTAGTAAGCATGCCTCTGATGTGATCGAACGTTTGTTTTTTTTTTTTTTTTTGGTATTTTGGGCGATCAATGTAATTTAGGCTTTCGTTAATGTTGAAAATTCGAAAGATAGCGTGATATTGTAAAATGTGACACAATAAATTAACGTAAAAACAAAAATTCTGCAATGACAGTCTTCACGATTATTTAGAGCAATTGAACTATGAGAACCTAAACTGTGAGAATTTAAACTTCAAGAATCAGACCCCTACGCGTGAAGAACTAGAACCTACTGTGCAAGAAAAGATAAGTAAATAAGAGGGCTGTTCAATAAAGAATGACCATAATTTTTTATGGTCACAATCTCTCACGCTAAAATTTAATCTTATGATAATCTGTTAGCTTAATGTGCAACACACACGCCGGAGTAGTTTCATTGTTGGGACTACTGGTTCCCGCCTGTGAGACGCAGGCAAGGTCAAACTGTTCATTATCACCTACCGCTGCAATGGCGGTTACACGCGAGGAACAAAATTCGGCTTTGAAATTCTGCTTTCGCCTCAAAAAATCTTCAGCTGAGGCCTGCACATTCTTACAGGAGGCCTATGGAGAGTCTGTTCTTCCCTATAGCAAAGCTCGACGGTGGTTTAAAATGTTTAAAGAGGGGGGGAGAATCAATTTCAAAGGAAGGTGGACCCAGTGCTCCATTTACTGCTCTTACGGCAGAAAACATCAACGCTGCGGTTGTCATTGTGGGAGAGGGTCGACGAATTATCTTACGATCACTTTCTGAAATACTGAACGTTTCATTTGGTGTCACCCACACGTTGGTAACAGAAAAATTACACATGACACGTGTTTGTGCGCGATGTTTTCCAAGACTGTTGATTCCCGAACAAAAGAACACTCGCGTGCAGGTCTGCATGCACTTAACTTTGATGTTAGAGTAGGATCCGGAGTTTCTTTTAAATGTAATCACTGGTGATGAAACTTGGCTACATCATTTTGATCCTGAGAGCAAACAGCAAAGCTCATGGAAATCTCCTTCATCACCAACCCCCAAAAGGCAAAAGTGATTTCTTCTGCCGGGAAAGTTTGATATTCATGGAATGGCTTATCAGCATGTTGTAGCTGCACACACATCAAGAACTGGATAATAGTACAGCGATATCCTGGAAACATTGCAAGTATATACAGCTAGTTGTACAATATAATCCACAGGAGTAGCGACTATTTGTTGACTCCAGTAAATCCAGCTTGAAAGCAGTAGTACTGCGCAATGGCAATGCATTTCCATCAGTACCTTTGGCTTACGCAGTAGACATGAAAGAAACTTATGAAACCATGGCTTTGCTGCTAGAGGCAATCAAATGAATGACAGCTTTGCTGTGATTTAAAAGTTGTTTCACTCCTTACAGGTTTACAGGGTCGATTCACGAAATACTGCTGCTTTTCGTGCCTTTGAGACAGCCGTGACACCAATAACCACTATATAGTCATGAAATGGCCTATAAGGAAGTCATATGTTCCTGGAAACGTAAATGTGAACAATGCCCCATTGGTTGAGCCCGATAAAATCATTTTGTCTCCCCTTCATATTAAGTTCGGCCTTATCAAGAACTTTGTAAAAGTTCTGGATGAAGAAGGTGAGACCTTCAATCACTTAAAACGAAAGTCTCCCAAATTAAGAGAGGCAAAGCTGGAAGGGGGTAATTTGTAGGACCACAAATAAGAGAATTGCTGTAAGATCCCACCTTTGATACTAAACTCACGGGTATCCAATTAGCTGCTTGATCAAAATAAATGGCTCTGAGCACTATGGGACTCAACTGCTGTGGTTATCAGTCCCCTAGAACTTAGAACTACTTAAACCTAACTAACCTAAGGAAATCACACACATCCATGCCCGAGGCAGGATTCGAACCTGCGACCGTAGCAGTCGCACGGTTCCGGACTGCGCGCCTAGAACCGCGAGACCACCGCGGCCGGCAGCTGCTTGATCACCTTTTAAAGCA